>NC_034183.2:19542832-19854707 GCF_002021735.2 Oncorhynchus kisutch | reverse complement strand
CAGAAAGGGTACCACATGAGGGAGGAGGATGTCTTCCCTGTAACGTACAGTGTTGAGATTGCCTGCAATGACAACAAGCTCAGTCCGATGATGCTGTGACGCACGGCCCCAGACCATGATGGACCCGCCACCTCCAAATCGATCCCGCTCCAGAGTACAGGCCTCGGTGTAATGCTCATTCCTTCGACGATAAACGTGAATCTGACCATCACCCGTGGTGAGACAAAACTGCGACTCGTTAGTGAAGAGCATTTTTTTTGACAGTCCTGTCTGGTCCAGCGACTGTGGGTTTGTGCCCATAGGTGACGTTGTTGCCGGTAATGTCTGGTAAGGACCTGCCTTACAACAGGCCTACACGCCCTCAGTCCAGCCTCTCTCAGCCTACTGCGAACAGTCTGAGCACTGATGGAGGGATTGTGCGTTCCTGGTATATCTCGGGCAGTTGTTGCCCTCCTGTACCTGTTCCACAGGTGTGATGTACCGATCCTGTGTAGGTGTTGTTACACGTGTTCTGCCACTGCGAGGACGATCAGCTGTCTGACCTGTCTCCCTGTAGCGTGATCTTAGGCTTTTCACGGTACGGACATCGCAATTTATTGCCCTGGGCACATCTGCAGTCCTCATGCCTCCTTGCAGCATGCCTAAGGCACGTTCACACAGATGAGCAGGGAGCCTGGGCATCTTTCTTTTGGTGTTTTTCAGTCAGTAGAAAGGCCTCTTTAGTGTCCTACGTTTTCATAACTGTGACCTTAATTGCCTACCGTCTGTAAGCTTGTGTCTTAACGGCCATTTCTTAGGTGCATGTTCATTAATTGTTTATGGTTCATTGAACAAGCATGGGAAACAGTGTTTAAACCCTTTACAATGAAGATCTGTGAAGTTATTTGGATTTTTACTAATTATCTTGGTAAGACAGCGGGCGGGGTAGTGCTTTAACCTCTCTGAACCACCCATACCGGATCCGGGATAATTGTCATCAGCAACGCTGAATAGCATAGCGCCACAGTCAAATAATATTACTAGAAAATATTCATATTCTTGAAATCACAAGTGCAATATTGCAAAACACAGTTTAGCCTTTTGTTAATCCACCTGTCGTCTCAGATTTTGAAATTGTTTTACAGCGAAAGCAATACAAGCGTTTGTAAGTTGATCGATCGACCAAACAATAAGTACACTTAGCATCAGGTAACTTGGTCACAAATCAGAAAAGCAATCAAATTAATCGTTTACCTTTGATCTTCGGATGTTTTCACTCACGAGACTCCCAGTTAGACGACACCATGTTCCTTTTGTTCCATAAAGATATTTTTTATATCCAAATACCTCCGTTAGTTTGGTGCGATATGCCCAGGAATCCACCGGTAAGAGCAGTCATGACAACGCAGACAAAAATTCCAAATTATATCCAGAATGTCCACAGAAACATGTCAGACGTTTTTTATAATCAACCCTCAGGGTGTTTTTCAAATATCTATTCGATAATATATCAACCGGGACAGTTGGCTTTTCACTAGGACCGGGAGTAACAATGGCCACCTTTCTCTTTTGCGCACAATTCACTCTGAGCCCCCACCTATCCACTTACGCAATATGGTCGTTCACGCTCATTCTTCAAAATAAAAGCCTGAAACTATGTCTGAAGACTCTTGACACCTTGAGGAAGCGATAGGAAAAGGAATCTGGTTGATATCCCTTTAAATGGAGCAATGGGAGGCTATGGAACATGGCGTTTTCTAAATAGAAGCCACTTCCTGGTTTGATTTTTCTCAGGGTTTCGCCTGCAATATCAGTTCTGTTATACTCAGAAAATATTTTGACAGTTTTGGAAACTTTAGAGTGTTTTCTATCCTAATCTGTCAATTATATGCATATTCTAATATCTGGTCCTGAGAAATAGGCCATTTACTTTGGGAACGTTATTTTTCCAAACATAAAAATAGTGCCCCCTAGCTTCAAGAGGTTAATACTTAAACATTCTTTACACTTGCTATTTTATGTGTAGACTCAACATTCTTAAATTTCCCATTGTTGGACACAACCGTTAGGAATGTCTATATACAGATGCAAAAGGTTTGGGACCTGCACTGTTTTGGGACCTTTCACAACTTCCTTCACTCTCCATGATGAGCTCTGCTCTTCTATGGTGCCTGATTCATTTAGTCTCAGGTCTGTAGTCGCAATATGTGTGGGCATCGGGAATGTCTGCACACAATATAGGCCATCTGAGGCTCTTTCTCCGCACATCTCTTCAACCACCCCATGCACTTGTAGCATTATGCACCTGTATCGATTTATACTTGTAGCATTATGTGCTAAGCTTTAGGTCTCTTGGTAGAAAGGAAACTGGGTTGTCAGGGCAGAAGTTTCACCTGTGAGTGTGTGTCTGTGTTAGTGTGCTCACTAATCGTCTTTGTAAAGTCTTTATTTTCCCCAGGGGGCCATTAATTTTGCAGCACATAGTAAAAACAATGTACAAATTACAATAAATATTATTGTAAAATATTACAGAAAATATTTTTTGTGTCATTGTTTTGGCAATTCTCACACAAACGTCAGAATAGGGATGAAGCTTACATGACATGCTTTTTACATTCGTATCACAAACCATTTTTGGGAAAATCTTGATGAAAGTGGCCACTTTTTAGACCTATAAATGCCTCCTGAAAGACCCTATGATCTGTGAACTGTACATGATACAGAAAATATATTGGTGTCCTAATACTCTTATAATGTTTACATATGGAATATGTCTAGATAAAGAAAATCTATAAAATAAATGTACTAAACATTAAATATCTCAAATGTACCCTTTAGTTCATTTTAGGACCTACTGTATTGTTTGAAACAATAAACTCTACAGGTACAGTGGGGAGAACAAGTATTTGATACACTGCTGATTTTGCAGGTTTTCCTACTTACAAAGGATGTAGAGGTCTGTAATTTTTTATCATAGGTACACTTCAACTGTGAGAGACGGAATCTAAAACAAAAATCCAGAAAATCACATTGTATGATTTTTAAGTAATTAATTTGCATTTTATTGCATGACAAAAGTTTTTGATCACCTACCAACCAGTAAGAATTCCAGCTCTCACAGACCTGTTAGTTTTTCTTTAAGAAGCCCTCCTGTTCTCAACTCATTACCTGTATTAACTGCACCTGTTTGAACTCGTTACCTGTATAAAAGACACCTGTCCACACACAATCAAACAGACTCCAACCTCTCCACAATGGCCAAGACCAGAGAGCTGTGTAAGGACATCAGGGATAGAATTGTAGACCTGCACAAGGCTGGGATGGGCTACAGGACAATAGGCAAGCAGCTTGGTGAGAAGGCAACAACTGTTGGCGCAATTATTAGAAAATGGAAGAAGTTCAAGATGACGGGCAATCATCCTCGGTCTGGGGCTCCATGCAAGATCTCACCTCATGGGGCATCAATGATCATGAGGAAAGTGAGGGATCAGCCCAGAACTACACGGCAGGACCTGGTCAATGACCTGACGAGAGCTGGGACCACAGTCTAAAAGAAAACCATTAGTAACACACTACGCCGTCATGGATTAAAATCCTGCAGCGCACGCAAGGTTCCCCTGCTCAAGCCAGCGCATGTCCAGGCCCGTCTGAAGTTTGCCAATGACCCTCTGGATGATCCAGAGGAGGAATGGGAGAAGGTCATGTGGTCTGATGAGACACAAATATAGTTTTTTTTTTTGGTCTAAACTCCACTCGCCGTGTTTGGAGAAAGAAGAAGGATGAGTACAACCCCAAGAACACCATCCCAACCGTGAAGCATGGAGGTGGAAACATCATTCTTTGGGGATGCTTTTCTGCAAAGGGGAGAGGACGACTGTACCGTATTGAGGGGAGGATGGATGGGGCCATGTATCGTGAGATCTTGGCCAACAACCTCCTTTCCTCAGTAAGAGCATTGAAGATGGGTCATGGTTGGGTCTTCCAGCATGACAACGACCCGAAACACACAGCCAGGGCAACTAAGGAGTGGCTCCGTAAGAAGCATCTCAAGGTCCTGGAGTGGCCTAGCCAGTCTCCAGACCTGAACCCAATAGAAACTCTTTGGAGGGAGCTGAAAGTCCGTATTGCCCAGCGACATCCCCGAAACCTGAAGGATCTGGAGAAGGTCTGTATGGAGGAGTCGGCCAAAATCCCTGCTGCAGTGTGTGTAAACCTGGTCAGGAACTACAGGAAACGTATGATCTCTGTAATTGCAAACAAAGGTTTCTGTACCAAATATTAAGTTCTGCTTTTCTGATGTATCAAATACTTATGTCATGCAATAAAATGCAAATTAATTACTTAAAAATCATACAATGTGATATTCTGGATTTTTGTTTTAGATTCCGTCTCTCACAGTTGAAGTGTACCTATGATAAAAATTACAGACCTCTACATGCTTTGTAAGTAGGAAACACTGCATCCAGCATCCATCATTCATGGTAAAAAATTATAATAATCGTACATACCCTGCTGTTCAACTGCATGTACAATGATGTCCGAAGGGGGAAAATTTGTTATTTCAAGTAACTTCCTCGTAATTTTGCAAATGGACATGGCAGTTTCACGGCTATGGATTCAATCTTAAACATAGGGCGACTGTATCTGCGCTGTGAGGGATACAACATATTTCTCTGTGGATAAAAGAGTACCGCAGTGTCTTGGATAGTGGACTGCACTCTCAAACTGAATCTATTTGGGAGCCCCTGGTCTAATCTGTTCATTGTCCTCTCTGTCTACTCAGGCACTGGCGAGAGTGGCAAGAGCACATTCATCAAACAGATGCGCATCATCCATGGGACGGGCTACACTGACGAGGACAAAAGAGGCTTCACCAAGCTGGTGTACCAGAACATCTTCACCTCCATGCAGTCCATGATCCGGGCCTCCGAGACCCTCAAGATCCAGTACAAGTATGAACAGAACAAGGTGAGTCTGACTTGGGGATAGGGATTGGGGTCAACTCATTGGACAATGACCATATTGGTCAATGTATTTCATTTATATATCTAGAGGCTACACTAGGGATCACTAATGGGAGCAGCAATACATCCACAGGTACACCTCCAATTGACTCAAATGATGTCAATTAGCCTATCAGAAGCTTCTAAAGCCATAACATCATTTTCTGTCATTTCCCAAGCTGTTTAAAGGCACAGTCAATTTAGTGTCTATGTAAACTTCTGACCTACTGGAATTGTGATACAGTGAAATAATCTGTCTGTAAACAATTGTTGGGAATATTACTTGTCATGCACAAAGTAGATGTCCTAACCAACTTGCCAAAACTATAGTTTGTTAACAATAAATTTGTGGAGTGGTTGAAAAACGAGTTTTAATGACTCCAATCTAAGTGTATGTAAACTTCCAACTTCAACTGTATGCATGTAACTTGGCATTGCATGCAGATATCCATAGCAAGTGAAATTGATGTATTTGAATTAGGACTGGTGAACCGGAGGTGCACCCATCAGGACTTCTATAGCCTAGTCATAGTATAGCCTAGGTGGGGAATACTACTACAAAATCAGCTACGGACTAATTCCCTTCTGGCATTGTCTGAATTCTCATCCACTCATAGGACCGCTCACTGGCAACTGTTGGCTGGCAATCTCCGCATCGAATTGTCCAGCCACAGCTTTATATGTCCTCATCATCAAATGCAAACCGTATTCAAATAGACCATAAAAGTGGCTGTAAACCATGCCATAAAACGTAATGGACTGCTACAGCTACTCCAATCTGCTCTGTCCAGGTACAGACACTAAGTCACTGCCGAGGAGAGGCCTGAATGTATCAATGGCAAGACAGTAGTCTGTCTTTAGGCCTAAATTGATCGATAATAATCTGTACAAATGACCTAGCATGTTCTGATTTAACTGATCAGAATGCAGAAATGTGTAAATAATCCTGGAGCACTGTTACAGTGAATGTGAGTGACACTATCCAATCTTTTACTCTTTTCCAACTGTTTCCCCTATCTGGTGTCCTCTTCCTCCCCCCAGTCCAATGCGTTGCTCGTGCGAGAAGTGGACGTGGAGAAGGTGTGTTCCTTCGAACAGCCCTACATCAGTGCAATAAAGATGCTTTGGACTGACCCTGGCATCCAGGAGGCCTACGACCGCAGACGCGAATATCAGCTCTCGGACTCAACCAAATAGTAAGTCTATTTCTGGGATACACACACAATAGCTACAGTGGTTAGAGATTGAGATTTTTAAATTGAAGAGAATGAGTTAGCATAATAGTGAATATCATCTCTCCCTGACTCTATTAAATAGTGTTTTGTATGAGAAAGTGAGAGATTTAAAGAGCCCAAAAGAAAGAGGGAAAAAAACAGAGATGGAAAGAGGAAGAACAGACGGCAACGTTTCTCATCCTGCTCCACCTTAGTTCTATTTGAACTAACCTAACGAGACCTGAATTTCATGTTTGTTATGTAGAATTATAGGTCTGAATTTGTTCAACCCTAAAATGCAGAGTAAGCACTTTGTCACCATGGCTAATGCTTATAGCTTTCCAGGGACAAAACACTTTGTTGTAATATGACTCAGAATCAATGTAGTGATTAGGCTACTCTGTTTTTATGACTGATAAGGTTATCAGGACTGTAAAAATGAACCCAAATGTCCACATGGACCATTTTAGGATGTTAAGTTACTTGGCCCTAAAGACTTGAGCTATTGTGATTCAGCCCCCCTAACAGGGTTAGTGATAATTGTTACAAACGGATACTGCCTACCGTTAGTTTGTGAGTAGTAACAGGATACAGCTGTAATATATTAATGTACAGTGCCTTCAAAAAGTATTCATACCCCTTGACTTATTCCACATTTTATCAGTCTGAATTCCAAATGGATTCAAAAAAAAAATTCTCCACACAATACCCCATAATGACAAAGTGAAAACATGCTTTTAGAAATGTTAGCAAATGTATTGAACATTTAAGTACGGAAATATCTCATTTACATAAGTTTTCACACCCCTGAGTCAATACCGGTTAGAATCACCTTTGGCGGCGATGACAGCAATGAGTCTTTCTGGGTAAGCCTCTTAAGAACACCTGGATTGTACAATATTTGCACATAATTTTTGTAATTCTTCTGTCAAGTTGTTTGTTGATCATGGCTAGACAGCCATTTTCAAGTCTTGCCACAGACGTTCATGCCTATTTTAAGTCAGAACTGTAACTAGGCCACTCAAGAACATTCAATGTCTTCTTGGTAAGCAACTCCAGTGTAGATTTGGCCTTATGTTTTAGGTTTTTGTCCTGCTGAAATGTAAATTCATCGTCCAGTGTCTGGTGGAAAGCAGACTGAATCAGGTTTTCTTCAAGGATTTTGCCTGTGTTTAGCTCCATTCAGTTTGTTTTATCCTGTACCTCCCAAATTACAAGCATACCCATAACATGATGCAGCCACCACTATGCTTGAAAATATAAAGAGTGGTACTCAGTAATGTGTTGTATTGGATTTTCCCCAAACATAACACTTTGTATTCAGGACAAAAAGTTTATCTTTGCCACATTTTTTGCAGTATTACTTTAGTGCCTTGTTGCAGACAGGATGCATGTTTTGGAATATTTGTATTCTGTACAGTCAATTAGGTTAGCATTGTAGAGTAACCACAATGTTGATCAATCCTTAGTTTTCTCCTATCACAGCCATTAAACTCTGTCTGTTTTAAAGTCACTATTGGCCTCGTGGTGAAATCTCTGAACAACTCTCCGGCAACTAAGTTAGGAAGGACGTCTGTATCCTTGTAGTGACGGGGTCTATTGATACACCATCCAAAGTGTAATTAAAAACTTCACCATGCTCAAAGCGATATTCAATGTCTGTTTAGGTATTTTTTTACCAATAGGTGCCCTTTGTGAGGCATTCGAAAACCTCCCTGGTCTTTGTGGTTGAATCTGTGTTTGAAATTACTGCTCAACTGAGGGACCTTACAATTATCTGTATGTGTGGGGTACAGAGATGAGGTAGTCATTAAAAAAATAATGTTAAACGCTATTATTGCACACAGAGTGAGTTGCTGCAACTTATTATTTTACTTGTTAACGCTTGAAACTAGCAATCCCGGATCCGGGATTGTAATCATCATAGCCTCAAAAGAATTAGCATAACGCAGCGGACATAAATACCCCTAGAAATTTTTCCTATTCATGAAAATCGCAAATGAAATTAATGAAATATATTCAAACACAAGCTTAGCCTTTTGTTAACAACACTGTCATCTCAGATTTTCAAAATATGTGTTACAGCCAATGCTAGACAAGCATTTGTGTAAGTTTATCATGGCATAATGCTATGCTAGGCTCTGCTGGCAGCAGGCAACATTTTCACCAAAATAAGAAAAGTAACCAAATTAAATCATTTACCTTTGAAGAATTTCTGATGCTTTCACTCTGGAGACTCCCAGTTAGATAGCAAATGTTCCTTTTTTCCAAAAATATATATATTTTTTGGTGAAATAGCTCCCGTTTGTTCATCATGCTTGGCTGAGAAATCGACTGGAAAATGCTACCACTACAACGCCAAACTTTTTTCAAAATTAGCTACATAATATCGACAAACACGGCAAACGTTGGTTAGGATCCATCCTCAAGGTGTTTTTAACATATATATTCGATAATACATCCGTCGAGGCAATTGGTTTCTCATAAGAAACGATTGGAAAAATGGCTACCTCAGTATTTTACGCAAGATTTTCTGCGGGAGACACCATGTGACCACTTGATAAATATGCTCCCTTACGGCTATTCTTCAATGGAAATGCGTAAAAAGACGTCACAATGCTGTAGACACCTTGGGGAATACGTGGAAAACGTAAGCTCATTCGTAGCTCATTCACAACCATATAAGGAGTCATTGGCATGAGGCCGTTTCATAAAATGCGGCACTTCCTGGTTAGATTTTTATCTGGGTTTCGCCTGTAACATCAGTTCTGTGGCACTCACAGACAATATCTTTGCAGTTTTGGAAACGTCAGAGTTTTCTTTCCAAAGCTGTCAATTCTATGCATAGTCGAGCATCTTTTCGTGACAAAATATCGGGAACGTTTTTCACCCCAAAATTTTAATAGCGCCCCCTAATGCATAACTGGTTTTTAAGCAACTTTCTACTGCTGAACTTATTTAGGCTTACCATAAGGGACTGAAGACGTATTGATTTAAGACATTTCAGCTTTTCATTTTTAATTCATTTGTAAAAATTTAACAACATAATTCCACTTTGACATTATGTGGTACTGTGTGTGTGTGTGTGTGTGTGTGTGTGTGTGTAGGCCAGTGACTACACATCTTAATTAAATCAATTTCCAAATTCAGGCTGTGACACAACAAAATGTGGAAAACGTCAAGGGGTGCAATGTATGTGATTATCTGTATGTATTTCTGTTTCCATGAGAAAGAGAGAGGGTGTGTGTGTACCTGGTTTTTGTCTGTGTGCAGGTGATTGTGCAGCGTCAGGCACACGTGTCATGTGTCCCCCTTCATTCCACAGTTACCTTAGAGATTTAGAGCGAATAGCGACCAAGGGGTACGTGCCCACTCAGCAGGATGTGCTGCGGGTTCGGGTGCCCACTACTGGCATCATTGAGTACCCTTTTGACCTGGAGAATGTAATCTTCAGGTACTGGTGTGAAGTGCTGCCTATACCTCCGCCACTATTCTGCCCCCCACTGCTGCTGGCCGCACAGCCCTGGGTCCTGGTAGCGTGCTCTCTGAGACTCCTTCCTATCAGCAGCTCTGAATTTGTCTGAGGCCAAATCACTACTCCTAACTATAACCAAAAAAGGAAAAGGGGTATTTAGTGAACTTGCGGACTGCCTCAATTTGAACTCAATATAATATAATGCAAGGTTTAACAGAGTCTCTGAGAGCTGCTATCAGGTACTGTACTCACTTTCTGGGAGATAATTGGGGGGTTTAGTAGGTGGTAGAGGTGGCAGGTGAAGGGTCACCCCCCAGAGCTCTCAGGAATGGGTTCTCCTGTTTGAGACTGACTGGTCCACTTGCTTTGGAGGGGGGTATCTGCTGTCATGCTTCTCTCTCTCTCTCTTTGTCGTTCCTGTCTCTCTTTCTCCCGATCTCTAGCTATCTAAGCGATCTGGATCGTATTGCTGAACCCAACTTTCTACCAACCCAACAAGATGTGCTTAGGGTTCGCATCCCCACCACAGGGATCATTGAATACCCTTTCGACTTGCAAAGCATCATTTTCAGGTAGAAAGACATTCACACTTTTACTCCCTTCCTAGTGTTTTGTATTTCCTCTGAAATACATAATTGTTTCAATATTCATGTTGACTGTGCGTTGTGTGATATCAGAGAACATTGATAATTTTCTCCCTCACAAGATCAACATGAACACTGATTCACCTGCTGCTTAATTTTATTCCTCATTGTTGTTTGATCTCCAGTTTTTACCCACCCATCATAATTGTCTCAGGCCCGTCAAGTCTTAATTGTCACTATTTAATCCTCGAGATGAACACTGAACAACACTTCAGCCCCTTGCTTTGCATGGTACAATACTAGATGGAGTAGAATGATGAGCTAAATACCAGTTAGTCATCTGATGATTTAGTCATCATAACAGGGATGTTGAGAAGCCGTGTACTCCAGGACTGTAACCCAGTCTGGTGTCATTATGATGTAACCAGGCATGCTGCCTGTTAGTGTCGTCTGGGCCAAGCCAGTCGAGCTGGGGGGGGGGGGGGGGCTCCTGGAAGTGGCCAGGCGGAAGAGACTGATCACTGGGCACCAAGGTGTAGAACAGCCCCCCCCCCCCCTCCTCCAAGAGGATAATCATGAGGAGATGAAACCAGCGAACGAGCGATTACAAAAGAGTGCAAATCGATAGGAAGCCAGCATGTCAGCCCCTCCTACGCGCAGCAGCGCTAGAAATAACTCCCAGGCTCACAATGAGGTTGGACTCGAGGATCCCTCCATCGCTTCACTCTACTGCTACTGGATGGATAGGCTGTGAATCACTACAACAGTGTTTAAGGACATGTAGCCTATATAATAATATATTACAGAGATATTCCTCAGGATTTAAGCAAATCCAGACGATCCGCATTTAAATCTCAATGAGAATATTTGGCTAGTCAGATGGGGAGAGACTTGTGATGCAAGGAGCCCCCCTCTTTACCAAACAAGACAAAGTAAACATGTATGTCTGCTGCGTTCGGCCGTGGTGCTTCCCTCTCTTAATTGCCTTTTTGAAGTGGTTGAGAATGTCATGATTTCTCTGGGCTCATCCTCCATAGGAGAGCCTATCCTTCTAAGTAGGTCACCCATCACTGCTACAGGAAAGGAGGCCGGCTGACGCGAAGGAGCTTTTATTTTAGGCAGGAGTCCTAGAGGACCCCATTTATCAACGCCCCTTCTCACTTTGCGGACGAGCCAGCCAGGGACGGACAGCGGTAGCTGCTGCTCACTAGGCTACGAAAGTAACCCTGATCCTCCTTTGATAAGATGGATATAGACTAATAGATCTCTCCCATCAACTAAACCACTGTTGGAAAATAGGAGGATTTCTGAGTTGCATGATGGCTAATCTGATCCATCATCTATAAATGCAAAATTCTATGAAATCCATGAAAGTAATGTTTGGAAAACAACTGTAGCGGTATTCCCAAATCCTTGCCTCCACTCGGTACCCATGCTTGATCTGTGATGGAGGTGCCCTCTGCTCTCCCATTTTTCCCCACTCTCCCTGTATTCTTTCTTTCCCTCTCTGTATCCTCCCCTCTAACCCCCCTTTCCTCTCTCCTTTTTGCACTGGCCTACCTCCCCACACTGCTGCTGGGCTTGTGCTCTGAATCTGAAGTCACTGGCTGACTTAGATGCTGCTTCCAAGCGGGATAATGCCATCCCGATTTGACCTCTCTGGCACACCTGCATCCATTTAGCTGGGAATGGGCTGGGATGTGGCTCTGCACAGTGCACACCTTTTCTCTTTTCTTTTTGGTTCAACTTGGGTCGTTTAACCTGTCCTTGCACTTTCTTTGATTTACTGTACTGTATGTTGCATTAGTGCATAATAAGTTATCCAACTTAATGATCAATTTAAGTTATTGATAGCATAATGCATGTCGCATGTACAGTATGTTTACTGTACATGCGTTTAATTTGTTTAATTCTCATACGTTAACATATAACTGACAATCCTGACCATAAAGGAACATAATGTCTACATAATCATGTTTTCCAAATAGTTGTATATGATGGTAAACACAATCAAGTGGGTTTGAGTGCTTCTTTGCACTGATGTATTTTAAAAGCAGATCAGAAGGGTATAGATCTTATTGCATTATAAGTGCTGTTCCCAATGTAACAATCATTTTAATTCCTTGATATATATTATATTTTTGCTTTTGACAGTTAACCGTATTCATTGCTAGATTTGGGGCATTATGAATCCTAAAAGGTGATAATGGGACTAACCTCAAATGTTTAAGTTTCACCAAATGATTTAGTTGGATACCCTAGTTACCACAATAAAAAACCCTTTTAACTTGCCATCAATGTCTGAATGTAGCCAAATTTTGAAAACTTCTCTCCTATATTCATCTCTCCATCTGGGTCCTGTCCAATCAGGATGGTGGATGTAGGGGGTCAGAGGTCAGAGAGGAGGAAGTGGATCCACTGCTTTGAGAACGTCACGTCCATCATGTTCCTGGTTGCCCTCAGCGAGTACGACCAGGTTCTGGTGGAGTCTGATAACGAGGTGAGATTGAACACACACACACACCAGGCACACTGTCATTAGTCTCTTATTTACAGTCATACGGTAGATAGTAGCTTCTTATATGCTGCTTGTTTGTGTATGAGTCTGTATTTTGTTTTGTTTTCCATTTTGCTGGTGTCCCTTTGACTGCAGCTCCAGATGAAATGAGGATAATATGATCAGGCTGTTTAGTCATCGGAGAGAGCTGGTTTAGAACAACAAACTGTCTGATGGGTCATATGACAGAGAGTGTTTCATACAGCACTGCACCACGTTGCCAGGCGGAGCAGAGCGGAGTATTTTGGAGGGTAGAGACATCCACATCCTCCTGCACTGCTCTCGCTACTGGATCTACCTGATCTGACAGTAAACATCATGTCACAGGAGCAGCAGAGCAGGCCCTCCTTACACACAGACAGGATGGGTGCCTCTGCATGGATAATGGGATTATATAATGCCAAAGATCTGCTCTCACATAGACTTAACGCAGACCACAGCAAGCTCACAAGAGCAAAGTTAATCCTAACATGCGCATTACTCCACTCATTATATTTTTCAACTACATATTTATTGATTCCTCCCCCCAAAATTTGGTGAACTTATTTGGAGGATGGGAGTAATACATCTCATCACTACCCCACCTTTATTTCCTATAAATGCCATGGGAGTCTTTGTAAATTGGTCTCTAGGGTACAATGATATTTTGAAAGCCGTATGATTGTTTCACTAGACAATTTCATTGTTTTTATCAAGTGCAGTCAGGAATTTAAAATTACACTGAATTGAGTTGTATGCAGTGGAAATTGGCAATGTGTTTTCTAACCAGATTCTTCTTCTTTTTTTGTTAGGCTAGATTCACTATTTTGTTAGAACTGTTATTAAATCAAGCAGTATCTTCGATTAATATGAGCTCATGAATGACCAAAGTTTTTATTATTTAACTAGGCAAGTCAGTTAAAAACAAATTCTTATTTACAATGACAGCCTACCGGGGAACAGATTTTTAACTTGTCAGCTAAACTAAAAAATTAAATCTAGCAACCTTTCGGTTACTGGCTCAACGCTCTAACCACTAGGCTACCTGCCACCAAATATATGGGTTTGCTCTAGTAGAGAAGGGGTTGTTTCTTCATAGGATAAGTAACATTTACTGTCAAGTTTTTTGGCCCAATAGATGAATTGAAAGCAATAAATTGGTTGATTTTTAGATTATTGAACAGAACAAAATGTTAACACTAATTAGCATATTTTGAAATGTTTTTGCATGATATAGAATAATGAAAACCTGTTTGTTTTTCATTAACCTAATAATCATGCTAAAAACATCACCACTGTTAGCTCATTTCAAAGCAAGAAAACCAATTGCATATTTTAATAATAGCTACATGTAATAAAAGTTTAGGTTTGTTTTACATTACCTTATTTTGTGCCTGCCATTTGGCTGTAGGCTACTCTGCTAGCAGTTTGCTAAAAACTGCAAGCAAGCTAGCATTTTAGCTTCTCACATCTCCCCCATGTGAAATAATCAGATTTATAATTAAATAATATACCCTGGCAAATATTCTTATACTTATACAAAAAATGTCCAGTTTTGATATACTGTTGAATGTATTCGCTCCCATATCAGCAAAAATAGAATATTTATCATGTTTGCTCACGGAGAAAAAGCACATTGCTAGCAGCTGTTTTTACCGTTTCAAAATAGCCTGGAATCACGTAGATATTACTTCTAAACAAAATACCTTTTGGGTGGACTTGAAGGCCTCAAAGTTCTTGGGGTTTATTGTTTGAACAGTTGCTGTGATTATATTTTGTTATCTATGTAAAATAGACTACTTTGGGCATAGCCTATATAGATCAAATAAAGGAACCAAGCGAGTTCTGACCATCCTTTCCTTTCTCCTTTCTGTCCCTATCGCTCTACCTCCCTCTTTCTCTGTCAGAATCGGATGGAGGAGAGCAAGGCTCTGTTCCGGACCATCATCACATATCCCTGGTTCCAGAACTCCTCCGTCATCCTGTTCCTCAACAAGAAGGACCTCTTGGAGGAGAAGATCACTTACTCCCACCTGGTCGACTACTTCCCAGAGTTTGATGGTAAACGACTCTTTACCTTTATCCTAGAACCTCTCTGCACTGGCTAATGTGGCCATGTCTAGTACCATGGCAGCTACTGAGGCAAATGATCAAATATGATTTATTTATTTATTATTGAAACATTATTCATTTCAAACTCTACAGGTGGCATGAACAGACCTAAATGTATTTTTGTTAGTATTTAGTGACACCGTGTGGCTAGACAATGAACTGAAATGTAATACAAATTCACACCATTCAGGATTTAAATCGCTTACCTTTTGAGATCATGTAACGTGTCGTCCTTTCAATTTAAAATGTTGTGTGTTCGTTGGTAGCACAGGTACACAGTGATGTGTCCTGTTGCCTGTAGCTTTGGGATAATGTGTGTGTGTGTACCCCTAGGGCCCCAGAGAGACGCTCAGGCAGGCCGGGAGTTTATCCTGAAGATGTTTGTGGACCTGAACCCTGACAGCGACAAGATCATCTACTCCCACTTCACCTGTGCCACGGACACAGAGAACATCCGCTTTGTGTTCGCTGCTGTCAAAGACACCATCCTGCAGCTCAACCTGAAGGAGTACAACCTGGTGTGAGAGAGAGAAATTGAGAGAAACCTCACACACAGCACAGAGTACACATCTACACACACACCTGCACTAACACACACGCTGACACATTCACCAACATGCATTTACACACACACACACACACACACACACACACACACACACACACACACTTGATCACACATGTGTAATATATTCCAGGTTCTATTCACCCATGGTCCCAACATCCTCCTGCTCCTTGTCTATGGTTTAATTGGATGTATTTTTCCAGCTCCAGTCATTCCCCCCACTGCAGCCTGCATCCCTCCACTGACTTGACTTGGTGGTTGACAGCTCTCATTTGTCACCTGGTGTGGCTTGCGTCTCTGGGTCACCCCTGTTAAAGGAGGGGGGCTTGGAGTGGGTAGGTAGGTTGGTAGGTAGAAGTCTGTTTGATTTGGTGGCTTGGGTGCTGGTGTGATTTAAAGGAAGGAGAGCTGAGGTGTAGGAAAGCAGGAAAAAGCCAGTGTCCCCCCTTCACAGTCAGCAGGGTCTGTCTGTGGGATGGGGGGGGGGGGCTGGGCACCCACCAGTCTGCAGAGGGTTGTGGGTAACCGCATAGAATCGTTGGAGCAGGTGCGGGTGGTGCTGAGGTGTGGAGGGGAAGCTCAACTCTACATGGTCTTTGAGGTGTGTTTTTTCCAAACCTCACGCTAGGCTAGAAGTCACCTTGCACTGTTGAATGTGTGTGTTACAATCAAGTGGATGCTCACACATAGACAGAGCAAGGGTGGGAGAAATGAAGTAAATTGATCTGTGTATATTAAGAATTATTTTAGGTGAGTTTATTGACTATTACTATTGCTACTACCGCTTTCCCAATGATGTTAATTAAAGATGAACAAGACCGCAGCGTTTCTCATTTCCAAGAGGAAAGTCACAATTATCCAATAGAGAATGTAACCTACATGATTGGAAACTGTTAAAATTTCCTCCTTAATCCACTGCTCCCCTGTCCGTCAGACAAAACATCATTTACATTTTTCACAGAACCCCTTGTTGAATTGGCAGCATCTTGTAACATTCTAAAACGACAATATGAATAAACTGCAGCACTATTTAGATTTAATTTGTCATGATTTTTACTCCTTAAAATGCTGTACCATTTGCCAAATGTTTTGTTTGCTGTAGATACAATCAAGTTGTCAGTATCAGTTACATCCCCCAAAACTTTTCAGATACGATGAACAAAATCAACTCGTTGGGGAATGGGGTGATGGAGATGACTGAAACGAAATGTGTATATTTACTTACATGTGTCTTCTCTCATAGTTGCATTGAAAAGTTTGGTACATTAATTTAGGCAAAACTAATTTATATTTGCCGTACTATACCGTTTCTTTTGGACAATTGCCTAATTAATTACAATTGTTTGATAGTGTGTTTCTGTGAATTTTTTAAACATTTTGGTTATCTTCCAATGAAGGTAAACAACTTGCTGTACTTGTGCAGATGACATAAAGGAGTAGTAAGGAGCAATAGTTTGTTGTAATAAAGAAATCTTTAGTGCTGCCAGCTAACTTAAGTCACAAGTTGGTCCTCTACACGGTGTCAGTACAGCTTCTCTTTGTTAAAGGTATTGGATATTTTTTCCCTATTTGGCCAATATTTTGAGAAATGGTAGTGATACATTAGAGAAGTATTTTTTTTTGTGTCTAATTTATGGACCAGAGCTCTAGATGTTGTTCATCTGACTCTTCCTCCCTGCTTCCATCTAGAAGTGTCTCCATCAGATGGGAGACTGGGAGAGACAGGGTCCATACTGCTGTTAAAAAAATATGATTTTATCGGCATGTGATCTACCTTTCTTTAGAGACCTCATACTTTGTAGTTGCAGTTATGTTCTGCTTCAATTTTTAAATGCTTGAGAATGGGAAGATTCTTTTCCATTTTGGGTTGGTGCATTATGCAAATAGAAAACAAGAGACTCATCAGTGGTTGAATTTAACTGGTCTGTGCTTGCATTTTTGTAATTTAAGATTTTAGTTTGGTATTGGTTTTTAATCCCATGTCTTTTGCTTGATAGTTAAGATTCCATAGCTAACAATATGTCGATAGATTGCTATTTTGTCTTTAACGTAATTCAGGTGAGTTTTCATAACTTTTCATTATAAGGGCTACTACTAGCAAAGTTGACAGAGAATTAAAGGACTCTATGAATGATATAGAGCAATAGGTGCAATTAAAGTGAGTGTTATGAATCAGGGAGCCAGTGTTGGGGTGTGTTGATGCCAAGGGGAAGGCCATTGCCACAGGTTGAGTGCAAACTGTCCAGGGATGCCAGTTGGTGATCATTGGAGGATGAATTCTGCTGGCTATTTGCCTGTAAACTTTGACCAGCCCGTTTGGGCCTGAGCAGAGCCTAGTAAAACCACGAGGGGATCGCATAGCTGCCTGCCTCAGCCAATCTTTAGTCTGCTCTTCCGTTCCCACCTGCCATTCATGTCTTCAGCTTGGCTTTAGTCCATTGTTGTGGATGGTTTGTTTTATGTGCCCTACTAGTCATGTTTCTATGCTTGACATTTATATACTAAGAAAGAGAATGACTGGAAGACATATGATTGCCACAGTGCTATTTGCACTCCAGAGAGCGTTGGGTGAGAGCGGTTAGGTGAAACTTAACACTTTAGAGAGTTATCATGAATGCAGACTTGTTTTTCATATCTTGTATTTTTGGTGCCAAAAATAATGGCCAAATTGAGTGCAGGGTGCCCCAAAAAAAATCACATTCTACTGTACATGGCAATCACTTACCCTGCAAAGTGAAGTTTGTGCTCTGTTTAAGATCTTGCTGTGTGTTTACAATTACATTGAATTGCAACCTAAGAATGTTTTGCCCATAATGTTGGCTTGGGTATACTTTTCAGTCCCCCTTAACTAATGTCCACTGTATACTAGCCTGGCTGAAAGGTCCAACTTTTACCTTTCCTCTACATTCTCTACCCCAGTTGTTAAATGGTTTGTGCAATTCATGGAAATATCTATAAATGTTGCTTTCACTGAAGGTGGAAAAGTATGACCTTTTTTTTAAAACTTAATTAAGTGCCACAGTGTTTTAAAAATGTTGAAACATGTTGGACATTTTGTAATACCTTGTCATTTGGCCAACCCACGGTGGATGCGGCCTTGTCGTGAAGGCAGCTTGTGAGTTGTCAGGGATGTTTGGTGTTGCATAACTTGTATTTGAAGGCCTTTCTTTGTTCATTAATGGTCCCACACCTAATACTTTATATACCACATTATTTGTGAACTGTACATAAAAAGCAGAAATATGAATGCTTCCTGTACAACTGCAGATGAGGCTTTCAACTAAATTTGAACATACTTTTTGTCCTGATTGCATATGTCTGAACGGATGTTTTTGGTTTAACTTGTTGAGCTTGTAGGCAAGTTTTCATTTCTCTCTCAGGAGTACGAAAGTCTCTTGCCAGGGCAGGCTGGACTGAGATGTTGCCAGTGGTACTTCAGATCACCACCAACAAGGCAGCTTGTTTTTGAATTGTTTTAGAGTGGTTACTGCTTCTCTGCTGCTCTGTTACCTCAAGAAGCACACTCCATCCCCTTTGACCTGTGGTTTACTTTCTTAGGTAGAGTAGGGTTTAGTTCTACACGTGACACTCATGCTGGGCTCTCTTCATGCTTGTAACCCCCCAGTGGTTTTGCATTAATTTAGTTACATTGTACACCTTTTGCTCTACTGTCGGTATCTGCATCAGCTTGTGATCCAGTGGTTTTGAGGTGTATGATGTGCTGTGTGGTTGCTTCACTCTAAAAAACAATGTACAAATGTCTGGCGCAGGCCTCTCTCCCTGCTGTTGGCAGATATGAGAATGCTACCATGAGTTTTCTGAGCATACAGTCAGTGTCAGTTTAAACCAAGTACATTGGTTTTCTCCACATGTGGACTATGGACAGTGTGTATGTAGCTATATGTCATGTGCACCCTCTACAGCACACTAATTGAACATCACAATAACTAGTAAGAGAACACGGAAGAAGTACTGTCGTCACTTAAACCAGCACAGTGGGGATTGAGGAAGGGATACACTACTAGAGGCAAGTCCATGCCATAGACTCACTAGCACTACAGTATATACAAACAGTTGCCACCATTTTTCCATACAGTTCATTTTGAAATAAGCCTGTTAAACTTTATTTATTGTAATGCTTTGCCAAGTGAAGGTACCGAAAGAGTAAAATACTGTAGCAGTTGGATTCATCGGTGAATTAATGAATATGGTGTTTTTTAGAATATCAGCTGTTGTCTCCTCTTACTTGATCTTTAATCCTTTCTTTCTCACGGGTCAATGCACTGAACCTGCGCTGCAGCAATGGGACTTCCTGCATTCATGCAACTTACATGTTCATTTAAGCACGTTTTGTTGGTACTATGAGATGTGTATACACTTTTGATGGTTAATGCTTTTTCTTGAGATCCATACTGATGTGATGGATGCACAGAAATGCTAAAAGCTCTTATTGCATCTTTTTGTTTCTTTTGTAAGGCTGATGCATTACCTGAACTCTTGTATTTAGGAGCACTTAATATGATAGATTTTTAAATAAGAGGTTAAATAAACTTTGTGTAGTGGTGTATAAATTGAAAGTAATGTATTTTTTTCTTAAGTATACCAAATGTAAATTATGTACAATAATGAATGTGCCAATCCCCTTTCTTTGTAGAGCCAGACTCTTAACAAGTGCCAATGTTGTGAAAAAATCATAAGGACCTATGTATTTCATGGTCCACTTTTTAAAACCAATAAACACTAAGTATGTGATTAAGATGAATAAATATATGAAAATGAATGAAAAAGGTGAATGTTATTCTGTATTTAATGATAAACTGCTGTTTTGAAAGAAATCACATTTTAATTGCATGTGTTGATTTGGGTGGGGGGAGGGGGATATATTAATGCGAAGCCCTCCAGAAAAGGGACCTAATGGGTATTGATTTACAGTATTTTAGCCATAATTTCTCTTTTGTATGTTTCATTTCAACCACTGTTGCCTGAACCTCATTCAAACATGAAAATGATTTTCATAGCCTTCTCCTTTAAAGAAAAAGTATGTTTTAAATTGGAATAAAATGTGTTCCTATACTCTGCTGGTGTTCTGTCTGTATATTATGAACTCATTTCTGAACAATTAGCTTTTGAAATGCAGCCTATGCTGCACCTTTTAATATGAGGCTTTATGATTGAAACTAAAAATCATCCAGAAGACAAACTTGATACATTTTATGTGGTTGACATTTGTTGTTGATACCACAGTGGGAAACGATAGAAAACAGAAATTAAATGCAGCTAGTGTACTCATTCTCAAGGTGGAATTTGTGTTCCCTTCCACGAGGGGCGCTAGTTCTTTAGCCATTACATTTCTGGGATGACGTTTTGGGCATGTTGAGAAGTGCAACGTAGAACGTTTCAGATAGAAATACATTTTCTTTTAACACCCACTGCGTTCTATTCCAATTGGCATAGAATATGATTTGTTCTGTACGGTGGATATCTTTGTGGGGCGTTTTGTGACGTCGCAACTTGCCTCAGGAATGGAATGTGGACTCCAGCCTCCGCCACAAATTCGGATTTAGGCTAGGGACAGATTTGACAGACGCTGAGCAAGTGTATACTTTAAAGTTTACTGTAAGATTTGTTAATTATTTAAGCTTTAGTTTTTTGCGCCAACTGTTTGTTTACCAGCACTAGTTGTTATTAAACGGAAGGAATTCAATTTAAGCGAATACAGAGGTCCATTTTGTTATTTTTGCGAATTCGAGCAGTTTTCCCTCTGAAGCGTTGTGTGTTAGCGGACACATAGCTTTAGCTGGCTTTGTTGCGTTGGCGAAAACACACCGCGAAAGAAGACCGAACAAAAGAAACCAGGAAAAGACCTAGCGTTATCCATAACATTTGTAGTTATATGCATATTATATTTAGCTAGCTAGTGTACTAGTTACGTTACCTATAAACTGAAAACTAACGTTAGCAACAGCCTTTGAAGAATTAAGAAAGGACCATTCAAATGGTTGAGGTTTGTATTTCATCACCAACGAAAACGAGATTCCAGCTGGTAGCTACTAGGCTACTTTTGTCGAGTGATATACACCTGGACAAACAAGAGATATTGATTAGCTAGCTGACGCCAGCTGCATCACCAATTTTGGGGACAATAACTAGCGTTCGCTAGTGAGCTGGTCAACTCGTGTGATTATTGGCTAGATTCGAGTTTGCAAATACGGACAAAGAGGGGAACAACAAGCCAATATTTTGGGGGGGCTACATTTTGAACACTCATCATTCATCGTATTTGGGAAGGAAAACAATAAACAAGGAATTGACATGATGTTTCCACAATCCAGACATTCAGTAAGTGGATTTAATGTAATATTCGGAGAATCACTAGATTATTTTCTGTATTTAACTTGTTTGTCTGCGTGTGCCAGTTAGATTGTATCTAGTTATACAATGAGCAGACATCGTTACTTTGTATTGCATCAGGTTTTTATGTTTTCAGCATGTCACTTCCATTTAAAAAAATGATCGTCACATTTAGTTTCAAATCTGAATTAAGCAGATCCCCGGGGGCAATTTGATTACTAAACCAGACATAAATTAGGGCCTATTTATGCCTAACCACCCGTATTATGCTTAGCTACTTGTTGTGCCATTACATTTGTATGCTGTTTGTTGACTTCGATTTCACTGTTTATTAATTAAAGTGGAAAATAATCATGCTCATTTCCAAGTATTTGCATCAAACTGTCGGTGACACAATTACAATATTTGTTCTGTTCAATACAAAATCGCATGATTTGCATTGCTAATGAATTTGGATTGCAAGGCAGATGGGAAATGTAGAACGGATGGCTATTTTACTGTAGCTACAAGTATACAAGCCCGACAACGTAATGCATACAGTGTAGTGATTACTCTTACAGGGAGCCCCATATGATGACATTGAAGAAGTTGAGGGACTTTGCAGACATGATACAGGAACTGGGGGTAGATTTGGTTCATGTCCAATGTTGAAACATTTAAGATGATTAACTTTCGAAATCAGAACTGCCTGTCTATGATTTGTTGTCAATGGAATTTATAGTTTCTTTGACAACGATAAGTACGGCTGTCTACATGATCCTCTTGACAATAAAATACTTAAGTGAAGTATCTACCTGAGTATCCAGAATATGCTGAGGGGTAGAGCTGGTACTGGCTTGCGATTCATGGCCTGCAACCCATGTAGTAGGTCTGTGTTGTGCCTTAATAACCACGTTTCCATCCAGTTGTTATGCAAGTATAGTAATGGCGTATTAATAAGTAACATAACACAACAGGTGTTATGGAAACATGAAGTGTCGGTACAATTTCGTTCGACATTGTATCTTTTTGTGTCTGTAAAATGAATTGCATGAAAATTGGTGGCGTAAACCATCACTTGGTGTCACGGGATGATATGCCAAGTTGTACAACCACAACGTGGCAAAGCATTAAGGGCCTGATTCAGACTTAGGAAATGTAAGCTTTTTATACGCACGCCTTTCCTACGCACTTCTCAGTAGTTCTTTTTCAGGCTTACGCGTCGAACACACCGACTGTGTCATTGCATTTTGGTACACCAGAATTACGTTAATTTCCAATGAAACGCTGCGTTTGCCTTGCAGCATGGCAGACGCAGTTTCGGTGCGTTTACTCTTGTCTATACGTTGGATTTATCGAACCTATGCGTCAAACTGTATGCATAGATGGCTTGACAGACATAGTAGCAGAAGTTGAATGTTGAACCTTTGTTGCATACATGTGCAGATGATGCTGCATTCTATTTTGAGCAATGATGCTGACCGGTGTGATCGACAGCTTCATTACATTTTGGTACACCAGAAGTAATTAATTTCCAGTTGAATGCTGCGTTTGCCTTGTAGCATTGCTGTTGCAGTGCGTTCTGTGTGGTGCATACTTTGGATTTATCGAATGTATGCTCAAAATGTATGTGTAGATGACTTGAGAGAAATGGTAGCAGAAGGTGAATGTTGAACTTTTTTTGCATACACATCCAGATGATCCTGTATACTATTTTGCGCAAAAACACTATCGGTGTGATCAAGGCATTCATTACCTTATGCCGGTGCAATGTTGTTCCCTTGCACGCACTTGAATAAATGTAATTCACCTGGTGAAAACCCTCCCACTTGCTGTGTTTTTCCTCATGGAGTTGTCATTCAATAGGGGTTTCAGTACATTTATATAAAGACATCTTAAAAATAAATAAAAATCTAACTTACTAGAGTATATGGAGAAAACGTTCATAACATTAGGGATCAATGAGAGAAGGCCATGTCAATACACACATTCGTCTCCTTTTCAGCACCAATTGGTGCATTCAAAAATACTCTATTATTTGGGGTTAGGAAAGTATTTATGAATAATTAAAAAACAGGTTTGGAACGCCTTTACACAAAATATATTGGTTTATCAAAAATACACTGGTTTGATTCATCCTGAAAATTACCATATTCAACTGTTCCAGCCATGACAAATTGGAAGGTGAGAAAAGTATAGAATATGGTTTGAACAGTAGTCTATTAAGGCACCAATTGGTACCTTAATATTTCTCACTTATCGTGGAACAAATGGGGTGTATCTGTAGACACACATTAATTTCTTTGATCTCCTCCTAAAACAAATAGCGGGTGAATAGCATGCTATTGTCATGCTTAAGACCAAAGTCAGACTACGCGTAGAGAGAAGTACTTAACTAAGGTCGGACCATCCGACCCCCACCAAAAGAGTTTGATGATGAGCTTGATGCAAATTTCCTATAAATATTGATGGTATTATTTAAATGCTGGTGAGATGATGATCGATGCTTGGGTGCAAGTTATAAAATAAAAATGATATTGCTCTTATCCATATCTTATAACCTACCCTGTCAACTTTATCAGAGAAATGTCTAGAGAGCATGCGGCAAAAACAGATTGGGCAAGTTTACAATTTATCGCAAAAGTTTTGGCAGTCGTCGGTAGATGGAAACACATTGAATTTCTTGGTGTTTGCAAAAGTACTTTTTATGTGCACTACGTCATCACACACAGCATTTTGTCCTCTAAGTCAGTTACATGGAAACACCTCTCGTGGGAAAATGTGAATATTCTTTATGCATATTTTAGAATATTCACCCAAAAAATCGGTCTCCATTTGTATTAAAACCTAGCTATTGTGTGTAATGGAATGCATATTTCCCAGCATGAAAACAACTAACCCTGGTGGGTACCTTTTCATGACTGCAATAGGCCAAAATCTTTTTCCCAATTTCCCATGGTAATAGAAATTGGTATATGGAAGAAAAAAAACTGATTCTCAACCCATGGTCACATAACTCACATTTGTGTACATATTCTGGTAAAAAAGGAACACTTCAGTAACAGTCTATTTGAAATGTTCACATTACTGTCATGTGCTAAACAAGCAATTGCATTTGCACAGTGTTGGTGCTGAGTAGACCCTGTCGTTCCCAGCTCAAATAAAACCTGAAATGAACGTTTTGGAAAACAATGTCGGCAAAAACTATTACAAGACTATGTTACCACGGTGTGCTTGCTCCATAGCAACAATTTGTCATTGCCAGTGCCAACGTAGAAGGGGGAGGAATTGTTTGCTTAGGCTAGAGCCTGGATGTCTCACGATATGAATGGTGTGCCCTTGTGCATGCAGCCGCAGGATGCGTCTCTGTTCTAAGACTGGCAGTGTGTCTGAGAAGACTGCAACGGTTCCAACCACTTCATCAGTGTGCAGAGGAGAAGGAAAGAGCTCCTAATTGTGTGAAACACCGAACTGGATCCCCATCCCATTCTACAGAACCCTTCAACTGACTGAGACACTTTCTGTATTTTGAAAGTTATATCTTGAAAACTTGCTGACATGCAAAAAAATTCAACAGTGCACTAATGAAACAAATTAAGAGGTCGACCGATTATGATTTTTCAACGCTGATACCGATTATTGGAGGACCAAAAAAGCCGATCCCGATTTTATTTATTTGTAATAATGACAATTACAACAATACTGAATTAACACTTATTTTAACTTAATATAATACATAGATAAAATCAATTTAGCCTCAAATAAATAATGAAACATGTTCAATTTGGTTTAAATAATGCAAAAACAAAGTGTTGGAGAAGAAAGTAAAAGTCCAATATGTGCTAACGTTTCAGTTCCTTGCTCAGAACATGAACATATGAAAGCTGGTGGTTCCTTTTAACATGAGTCTTCAATATTCCCAGGTAAGAAGTTTTAGGTTGTAGCTATTATAGGAATTATAGGACTATTTCCCTCTACCATTTGTATTTCATTGACCTTTGACTATTGGATGTTCTTATAGGCACTTTAGTATTGCCAGTGTAACAGTATAGCTTCCCTCCCTCTGCTCGCTCCTCCCTGGGCTCGAACCAGCAACACAACGACAACAGCCACCATCGAAGCAGCGTTACCCATGCAGCGCAAGGGGAACAACTACTAGAAGGCTCAGAGCGAGTGACGTTTGAAACGCTATTAGCACGCGCTAACTAGCTAGCCATTTCACTTCGGTTACACCAGCCTCATCTCGGGAGTTGATAGGCTTGAAGTCATAAACAGCGCAATGCTTGACGCACAATGAAGAGCTGCTGGCAAAACGCACAAAAGTGCTGTTTGAATGAATGTCTACGCGCCTGCTTCTGCTTACCACCGCTCAGTCAGATACTTAGGTACTTGTATGCTTGTATGCTCAGTCAGATTATATGCAACGCAGGACACGCTAGATAATATCTAGTAATATCATCAACCATGTGTAGTTAACTAGTGTTTATGATTGATTGTTTTTTATAAGATAAGTTTAATGCTAGCTAGCAACTTACCTTGGCTTACTGCATTCGCGTAACAGGCAGTCTCCTTGTGGAGTGCAACGAGAGAGAGAGGCAGGTCATTATTGCATTGGACTAGTTAACTGTAAGGTTGCAAGATTGGATCCCCCGAGCTGACAAGGTGAAACTCTGTCGTTCTGCCCCTGAACGAGGCTGGTTAACCCACCGTTCCTAGGCCGTCATTGAAAATAAGAATGTGTTCTTAACTGACTTGCCTAGTTAAATAAAGGTATAAAAAAATATACAGATTTCCGATTGTTATGAAAACTTGAAATCAGCCCTAATTAATCGGCCATTCCGATTAATCGGTCAACCTCTAAAGCAAATACCAAACTTTGCAAGTACCAGGACATTTTAGCCAAAAACCTGGTACCTGGTTGCCTCTGCCAAGAGGTTGAAACTTGGCTTCAAGTGAATCTTCTAGAAAGATGTCAACATTGAACCACGCCCCATGGTGGCGGTGGGGTTATGGTATGGGCAGGCATAAGCTACGGACAACTAACACAATTACATTTTATCAATGGCAATGTAAGTGCACCAAAATATGAGGTTGTGAGGCCCATGTTCATAATTTTTTATTTTAAGGTATCTATGACCAACCAATGCATATCTGTATTCCTAGTCATGTGAAATCCATAGATTATGGCCTAATGAATTTATTTAAATTGACTGATTACCTCATATGAACTGTAACTAAGTCAAATCAATGAAATTGTTGCGTTTGAACAAAAACAGTGTAATTGAGAGTGAAAAGGAATCTTGTACAGAATCAAAATATTACTAAACAGTCATCCTGTTTGCAACAAGGCACTAAAGTAATACTGAAAAAAATGTGGCAAAGCAAATTAACTTTGTCATGAATACAAAGTTTTATGTTTGAGGCAAACACATTACTGAATACCATTCTCCATATTTTCAAGCATAATGGTGGCTGCATCATGTTATGGGTATGCTTGTAATCATTAAGGACTGGGGAATTTTTCAGGATAGAAAATAAACAAATTTAGATTTTTTTTTTTTTTTATGAATGGAGCTAAGCACAGGCAAAATCCTTGAGGAAAACCTGCTTCAGTCTGCTTTACACCCCAGACACTGGGAAATGAATTCACCTTTCAGCAGGACAATAACCTAAAACACAGGGGCAAATTTACACTGGCGTTGCCTACCAAAAAGACAGTGAGTTGCCGAGTTACAGTTTTGACTTAAATCTATGGCAAAACCTGAAAATGGTTGTTTAGCAATGATCAACAACCAGACTTTGTTGAATTTTGAAAAGAATAATGGGAAATGTTGGTGTGAATACTTACAGTTGAAGTCAGGAAGTTCACATACACCTTAGCCAAATACATTTAAACTCAGTTTTTCACAATTTCTGACATTTAATCATAGTAAAAATTCCCTGTCTTAGGTCAGTTAGGATCACCACTTTATTTTAAGAATGTGAAATGTCAGAATAATAGTGGAGTTATTTATTTCAGATTTTATTTCTTTCATCACATTCCCAGTGGGTCAGAAGTTTACATACACTCAATTAGTATTTGGTAGCATTGCCTTTAAATTGTTGAACTTGGGTCAAATGTTTCAGGTAGCCTTCCACAAGCTTCCCACAATAAGTTGGGTGAATTTTGTCCCATTCCTCCAGACAGAGCTGGTGTAAGTGAGTCAGGTTTGTAGGCCTCCTTGCTTGCACACGCTTTTTTAGTTCAGCCCACAAATCTTCTATAGGATTAAGGTCAGGGCTTTGTGATGGCCACTCCAATACCTTGACTTTGTTGTCCTTAAGCCATTTTGCCACAACTTTGGAACTATGCTTGGGGTCATTGTTCATTTGGAAGACCTATTTGCGACCAAGCTTGAACTTCCTGACTGATGTCTTGAGATGTTGCTTCAATAAATCCACGAAGTTTTTCTTTCTCATGATGCCATCTATTTTGTGAAGTGCACCAGTCCCTCCTGCAGCAAAGCATCCCCACAACATGATGCTGCCGCCCCCGTGCTTCACGGTTGGGATGGTGTTCTTCGGCTTGCAAGCCTCCCCCTTTTTCCTCCAAACATAACAATTAGAGGCATGGCCAATTAATTAGTGCCGATTTCAAGTTTTCATCACAATCGGTAATCTGCATTTTTGGACACCGATCATGGCTGATTACATTGCACTCCACAAGGAGACTGCGTGGCAGGCTGACTACCTGTTATCCGAGTGCAGCAAGGAGCCACGGTAAGGTGCTAGCTAGCATTAAACGTATCTTATAAAAAACAATCAATCTTAACATAATCAGTAGTTAACTACACATGGTTGATGATATTACTAGTTTATCCAGCTTGTCCTTCGTTGCATATAATCAATGCGGTGCCTGTTAATTTATCATAGAATCACAGCCTACTTTGCCAAACGGGTGATTTAACAAGCTCATTCACGAAAAAAGCACTGTCGTTGCACCAATGTGTACCTAACCATAAACATCAATGCCTTTCTTAAAATCAGTACACAAGTATATATTTTTAAACCTGCATATTTAGTTAGTATTGCATGCTAACATGCATTTCTTTTAACTAGTGTGCAGCAATTTGGGCCGCCTGGCTCGTTGTGAACTGTGTGAAGACCGTTTCTTCCTAACAAAGACAGCCAACTTCGCCAAACGGTGGATGATTTAACAAAAGCGCATTTGCAAAAAAAGCACAATTGTTGCACGAATGTACCTAACCATAAACATCAATGCCTTTCTTAAAATCAATACACAGAAGTATATATTTTTTTAACCTGCATATTAAGTTAAAAGATTCATGTATTCATGTTCGCAGGCAATATTAAACTAGGGAAATTGTCACTTCTCTTGCGTTCGTTGCATGCAGAGTCAGGGTATATGCAACAGTTTGGGTCGCCTGGCTCGTTGCGAACTAATTTGCCAGAATTTTACGTAATTATGACATTACATTGAACAACCTTCAATGTTACAGGAATTTTTAGACTTATGGATGCCACCCATTAAATAAAATATGGAACGGTTCTGTATTTCACTGAAATAATAAAAGTTTCCAGATTTGACCATATTAATGAACTAAGGCTCGTATTTCTGTGTGTTATTATAATTAAGTCTGATTTGATAGAGCAGTCTGACTGAGCGGTGGTAGGCAGCAGCAGGCTCGTAAGCATTCATTCAAACAGCACTTTACTGCATTTGCCAGCAGCTCTTCGCAATACTTCAAGCACTGCGCTGTTTATGATTTCAAGCCTATCAACTCCCGAGATTATCCTGGCAATACTAAAGTACCTATTAGAACATCCAATAGTCAAAGGTATATGAAATACAAATGGTATAGAGAGAAATAGTCCTATAACTAGAACCTAAAACTTCTTACCTGGGAATATTGAAGACTCATGTTAAAAGGAACCACCAGTTTACATATGTTCTCATAATCTGAGCAAGGAACTTAAACATTAGCTTTTTTACATGGCATATATTGCACTTTTACTTTCTTCTCCAACACTTTGTTTTTGTATTATTTAAACCAAATTGAACATGTTTCATTATTTATTTGAGACTAAATTGATTTTATTTATGTATTATATTAACTTAAAATAAGTGTTCATTCAGTATTGTTGTAATTGTCATTATTACAAATATATTAAAATCGTCTGATTTTAATCGGTATCGACTTTTTTTTGGTCCTCCAATAATAGGTATTGGCATTGAAAAATCATAATCGGTCGACCTCTAATGTAAACTTCTGACTTAAACTGTAAATAAGAGATTTCTGTTTTAATTTTCAATACATTTTTAAAAAATGAAGAAATAAGAACATGTTTTCACTTTGTCATGGGGTATTGTGTGTAGATTTTTTACATCCATTTTGATTTCAGGCTTTAACACAGCAAAGTGGATTAAGTCAAGGGGTATGAATACTTTTTGAAGGCACTGTAGATACAATACTGTTCAAAAGTTTGGGGGCACTTAGAAATGTCCTTGTTTTCCATGAAAACATACATGAAATTAGTTGCAAAATTAATAGGAAATATAGTCAAGAGGTTAGGTTATAAATAATGATTTGTAATTGAAATAATAGTGTCCTTCAAACTTTGCTTTCGTCAAAGAATCCTCCATTTGTAGCAGGTACAGCCTTGCAGACCTTTGTCATTCTAGTTGTCAATTTGTTGAGGTAATCTGAAGAGATTTCACCCCATGCTTCCTGAAGCATCTCCCACAAGTTGGATTGGCTTGATGGGCTGCTCCCACAACAGCTCAATAGGGTTGCGATCCAGTGACTATGCTGGCCACTCCATTATAGACACAACACCAGCTGACTGCTTCTTCCCTAAATAGTTATTGCTTGGTTTGGAGCTGTGTTTGGGGTCATTGTCCTGTTGTAGGAGGAAATTGGCTCCAATTAAGTGCCGTCCACAGGGTATGGCATGGCAAAATGGAGTGATAGCCTTCCTTCTTCAAGATCCCTTTTACCCTGTACAAATCTCCCACTTTACCACCACCAAGCATCCCCAGACCATCATGTTGCCATGCTTGACAGATGACATCAAGCACTCCACCAGCATCTTTTAATTTTTCTGCATCTCACAAATGTTCTTCTTTATGATCCAAACACCTCAAACTTAGATTTGTCTGACCATAACACTTTTTCCAATCTTCCTCTGTCCCAGTGTCTGTGTTCTTTTGCCCATCTTAATCTTTTTATTTTTATTGGCCAGTCTGAGATATGGCTTTTTCTTTGCAAGTCTGCTTAGAAGGCCAGTATCCCGGAGGCACCTCTTCACTGTTGATGTTGAGACGGATGTTTTATGGGTACTATTTAATGAAGCTGCCAGTTGAAGACTTGAGGCATCTGTTTCTCAAACTAGACACACTAATGTACTTGTCCTCTTCCTCAGTTGTGCACCGGTGCCTCCCACTCTTTCTATTCTGGTTAGAGCCAGTTTGCGCTGTTCTGTGAAGGGAGTAGTACCCAGCAATGTACAAGATCTTCAGTTTCTTGGCAATTTTTCACATGGAATAGCCTTCATTTCTCAGAACAAGAATAGACTGATGAGTTTCAGAAGAAAGTACTTTGTTTCTGGCCATTTTGAGCCTGTAAAAGAAACCCACAAATGCTGATGCTCCAGATACTCAACATGTCTAAAGTAAAAAAAAAATATATATATATATATATTTTTTAAAGGACAGTTTTATTTCTTCTTTAATAAGAACAACAGTTTTCAGCTGTGCTAACATAATTGCAAAATGGTTTTCTAATGATCAATTTGACTTTTAAAAGGATAAACTTGGCTTAGCTAACACAACATGCCATTGGAACACAGGAGTGATGGTTGCTGATAATGGTCCTCTGTACGCCTATGTAGATATTCCGTTAAAAAAGCTGCTGTTTCCAGCTACAATAGTAATTTGCAACATTACCATTGTCTACACTGTATTGCTGATCGATTTTATGTTATTTTAATGGGCAAAAAAATATTTTAATGGGCTTTTTTAAAATAAAACAAGGACTTTTCTAAGTGACCCCAAACTTTTGAACGGTAGTGTATGTGTCAGATTGGAAGATTTAAACTGGAGATTAAGATGTGAGATGCTCTCTCAAACTGTGAAATGCTTAAAGTAGAATATTTCTCCTTCATATATTTCTGTAATAAACTAAGTATATTCCAAGTTATGGTGACAATTGTAAGTTTACGCTATTTTACCTTGATTCCTATGCAATTAAGGTGTTATAATTTGAATGGTTTCTATTCACACAGGACTAGTATTACTAGAGAATGTTGGTTATGTAAGTATTACCCCATCATTCTGGGCGTGAAGATATTTTAACATGTCCAGGCGATAACAGGTTACACTGAGCTTGGCTTCCCAAGTTTCTAAATCGCACCAAACCGTCTTTGGTGTAGCGTCGCCATAATATTTGAATGACGGAAGTGTGATCATAATCATTCGAATATTTTAGCCATCCGCAGTGGAAGACATCCTAAAATTCCCCCAGCCTTCAGATGTGTGCTAAACAGCGCACTTTCACTTGAGATGCATGTGTTATGGATGATAGTGAGCTTGTCATTTCAAAAAGTTTACCTTAGTTGAATTGCTGCTTTGCGATCTATTAACAGCAAGGGTTGCATTAAATATACACTTTTTTTACTTGTGCATTTGGCGATGTTCAATTCATTGTCGCAACCTATATAAACAAAATAATTCACTGTGAAAGTTTATACATGTAGGCCCTTCATATATAGGCTTTGCACAGCACATTTGTTTTAAGCATTCATTTATTGAATCAGTTGTTTTTTTGCTCAAACTTCGAGCAACACCTGTCAACCTTGGATATGTCTCAAAACAAAGGGATGTCGAGTCGCACAGGACTAGTAGTATCAGAGGACCTTGGCGTTAGTAGGTTTTCGGCTGGAATTTTCGACCCCCAATAAACTACTCCTGTGGGTTTAATAAAGTGAATGTGCTTACAGTCCATGCGGTACTGTAGCAGTTACAGCATGATCTCTCATCTTTCAAGCCCCCGTTACCAGCACCAGGTGTTTAAACCCAGGTGTATTTGCATACATTTGGTTGTGAGTGACTAACACAGATAAGCAAATGTCAGATGATGGATAAAACTATTGCTGCTGTAAGTAGAACCCAAGGAACAGCTTGTCGCCACTGCTGCTAAATTTGGCAATATGGGAGTAAAATCTCAAGCCTATAGACAATACAAGAAGTTTGGCCTTGATTCACAGGTGCACGATCACACACACACACACCCAGCTTGTTTCGCTTTATCAATGCATTTCCTCCCAGATCTGATGCCGTGGTGGGAGGGTCGGGGCAGAGGATGCACAGGCATTATTAAGGCCACTTGAATTAATAGTACAGCCCCCAGCCTTTTTCTCTAAAGCCTACAACTGGGGGTGCGGGGCTTAATCCCTGGTCCCCTGTATCGCCCATTGATCAAACTCCCACCCACCCCTGCTCAATCGCTCACTCTCTCTCTCACACACACACACACACACACACACACACACACACACACACAAGGGTGCCATCTTCACTTTTCTCTAGCCAAAGCTGACATCCACTCGTCAATGCACTAAAGATTGCACACCCGTTTTAAAATAAAGATTTCCCATGTCTTTCGCTCTCTCCTACTCACCCATACACAACCTCAATAACAAGGGTACAGACATGTCTTAAAACACACACAAATATCCTTAGTGGCTTCAATGGTCTCATCTGCTTTGTTTTTTTGATCAAATTAAATGTGGAGCTTGACACACACACAGCCAGCAGATGTCATGGCTGCTCATTAGCATGCCGGAGGGCCCAGTGCCCCACCAACCCCGCGGGGGGGGCACAGCTATTGAGGGTCTGAGTGCAGGCCACGGGTCACAGGTGATATGGATTTTTGTGGGGGGCCACACCGGCTGGTTTTCAAGTGAATATGGGGTTGGGGAATTGGGACAGTCTCTAATTCCCCATCATGAACACGCACATTCTATGCAGGGTATGCACACCATACACCTCTCCCCACCCTGGGTTCATACGTCCCAGTTATGGAGGACTAACACACGAGACTGGTTCTGCCCCCCCAAAAAACATTTATTTCACTAAAAGCAATTTCAGTGAGTGCCAACTAGATGAAATGCTAAGGCCAAATAATGTTGAAAATTTGACTGCCATTGCTGCAAGTGAGTATGTAAAAAAATATATATTTTGAGCTCCTGGTTAGAATTCATTACTTCTCAAATCCTCAGAGAAGTGAAAGAACCACAGCATTTATATTGTGCTACCTAAAAGAGCTGTTCCTCTTATTATTCAGAGACCTGAAGATTGCAAGAGAGACACCTGTTACCGCCCATCTGGCTGTTCTCTCTATGAGTGATGTGTATGTGTGGGGGTAGATTTTATGAGCCTCTGTTTTATTTGTTCATAAATGATTGCATGCTTTGTTTGTGGGGGTTGGCCTTTTGTTGTCTGCATACCTTATTCCCGAACGTGTGTGTGTGTGTGTGTGTGTGTGTGTGTGTGAGGAGAAAGAAAAGGACAAAGTGGAGGATGATGAAAGAGAGAAAGCAGAGCATGATGAGGATGTTTGTATGTGTGTGTGTCAGTGAGGGTACAAGCAGTATGTGTGGGAGTGTGTGAGGAGGGGGGTTAGAAGTGGAGCAGTGCCTCCATCAGTATTCAGCAGTGGCTGTGTGGGTGGGGGGTGTAACCGCACCCCTGAGCAGAGCACTGGACTGGAACAAAGCGGCTAGGCAAGGGGGCTTTTGATTGGCCAACGCCGGCACAGGCCCCAGACCTGCCAGAACACAGGCACTGCAGAGACCAGACAAGAGAATTAGCTGTACTCTCTCCCTTCATACACGCAAGGCAGGAGAAAGACTTGAGCAACAAAACATCTCATCTTGGAGCTCATTGAAAACCTCAGAGATCTATGGCAGGAAGCCCTCCCAGACTGGACTGGTAGTGCCCAGGGTTAGGCTGTGGCCCAGCTGGGTCTAACTAGCCAGAAAGCTACCTTCGTTGTTTAGCAGATAGGAGTCAGGGTCCAGAGGGAGCATTTTAGTGTTCCATGCATGTCAGGCCTTCTGCTTTCATTGTCCATTTTTTTAAAATTTGTTTCTGAAGCTGGGAGTAATCATTGTACTGCCCTTTTGGACCCTTGTAAGTAATAACCTTGCTTTTTAGAAAGAGACATCAATCACAGGCACAACCACACACACTCTAATCTCGCAGCCTCCTTCACCAGGATATTTTTAATCTTGCCCATGGTCTCCAAACCTACAGCCCTGTTGCCCTCACTGCTTTCCTCGCTCGTGACAAATTTCCCCTTGCGTGGCTGTCTCCTTCGGGTTGTTACAGCCCCTGTGCTCTTGCCCTGGCTTGTGTGTGTACTGGTATGCCCTCCTCCAGATTGCATTGTGCGTTTGGACTGCCATGCTTGGCCGGATTTGCGGTGGGGTGGGGGCAGCCTATATTTGCGAGTGCACTTCACTAGAAGTGATAAAAGTAGAATAATCACATTTTAAAGCATCTTAACAAGGTCAAATCAGCTGGGCTCAGGGTGGGGGATAACTGCGTCTCTGGAATGGGGGTAAGCCCCAGCCTGGTCCATGGCGATAATAATCAAATTCCTGGCCCAAACCGGATTAGACTCCCTGTTGCTGTGTCTAAGGCCCAGTCCGGCGCTTAAGACACAATCCAATTCCTCAGCCCCTAACATGCAGGGGTTAGCCCTGAGCCAGCCAGCTCACTCTACTGGGTACACTGGCTTTACAACCTCTAAGCTGGGCCTTTAGATGGAATTGTTTGTGGGAGCTCTTCTTGGATGGAAGATCTTATCATGCGTTGTAGTATAGTCCTTGCTATTTAGGTCTGTGTCCAACGCTGTAACTTTGCTGGATATTGTGGGGTCAATGAGTTCCGGTGTCAACACCCCTCTATGGTGGTCCAAGGGCATGTCCCCCCCACACCAATGTTTCTATATTACTTTAAACTGTGTTCTTACTCTTAAGTTCAGAAAGTCACCACCCCACCCCTTTAGCGACATTTAAATGTCAACCCATTATTCTATTTGTGTACTCTTTACTACGCTTGTCTAGTATATGGTCTTGCATAACTAATTTCTTATACCTAGTTAATTTAAATGGAGTCCAGGCAGTCTGAGTCAGAAACTTCTTACTTGGTTACATAATTTAATTGCTGTATTAATTCATAAAATAATTCAGTGACAGTTAACCTAATGCTTCAACATGCTCAAGCAATATATTAAAAAAAATGCATAGCAACAACTCATCATTCACCATAAAGTAAAACACATACACATTCAAAACAGTTTATAACCTTATACAAAGGGGGGCATATAGTGGTACAGAGTGGGGTCAGCTCTACAGCCTCAATTCACTTAAATGCACCAAATACCTGTTTATGCGGGTCACTGCAAGAAATGAAGTTTGGGTATATTGTTTTCCTATCTATGGTATCCAGCTTCTCCTGGTGGATAGACAGACGGCAATAGTGCAATCTGCTTTGTGTCATTGTTAAGCGCAGCCACGTCTTCAATCTCCATGACAACCAAATGAAATAAAAATGCAGGCAACAACATTTGTTATAGCACTTGGGCTACAGTCAGTGACGATGAGTTGAACTGATAGTGCTTTTATAACTCAAATTCTCACCTGATGACCTGTTCATCCTCTCCCTGCCTCAACGTGAGAGGTGCTCTCTCTCTTTCTCTCCTATCTTTGAACCCTGCCATAATCACATGACCAAATATCATTATAATATGAAAAAAATGGATGGCCTTAACAATGATTGGGTTAGCTTATTAACCAGATTTATTTTTTATTAGCTAAATTATTTATTTACTATGTGGCAATATGTATAGCTAGTGGCATGACGTTGCCAGGTTAGGGGTGGTTTATGACACCCCTCCCCCATAAATACCTTTCGCCCTTTTTCTCGCCACTCTACAGAATGGACTCTTGGAAAGCCCTTTGTTAACATAGAGTATTGTAACATCAAAAGGTTGGGGAAAAGAACAATCTTTAGGTAATCCAACCAGTTGAAAGTATCCATTGGTACTTAAAGAATATGATGTCCGATCAGTTGTCGTCTGAGACATTATTACTGATGATAGGATGACACAAACTGTATCTTGGAAAGTCTACACATTCTAGTTATCAGATTCACATAGAATCAACTTAAATGTTTAAATATGAAACTATTTGTGAAAAGATTAAATGTAGTTTTAGTTTATAAAACGAGAGAATTGTTTTCATAAGAAAAAAATTCTCAATCTGTGGCCACGCCCACATGAATAGGCATTGGTTGGAAATGATGAACCAATCCCTTTTCTCCATTTCTATAAGAGCCCCCGTGACCCAATTGACGGTGAACTAAGCCAACCTCAGTGTGAGCTATGGTTGCGAATGGTTGAACGAAATGAACATTGTGTTCCCGAAAGACGTGAGGACTGATGTCCATGTGTTTAGAAGGGTGAATTTCATCGTGGAGGTGACAATTGAAACGCTGGAAGGATGAATTTCGACGATACCAGCCCAGAATATAGCATGAGCTTATAGTATGGCAACTTGGTATGAACTTTGAACTCTTGTTCAGTAAAGAAGTGATACATCCTAGGCGTTGAGTTATCAGCAGCCGCTGTAAACGTGCGTGGCCTAGGAAAGGATGAGATCTCTGCTGTGCAACCCAGCCTTCCATCTTCGACCAATCTATAGAAGCGCAGCTCAGAGTAAATGTATTTCTTGCATTTTCCTTTTCCGAATGGGCAGTCATTTAGAATGCATAAGATTCTGTATTTACGATGGCATAGCTTCATAAGGTCCGATAGAGACCCAATCCTTTTGTTTCTGTTTTCCCGCGCTTTCATTCAAACCCAACCCCCTTTTTTTGTGTAACCAGCCAGTTTCAGTTTCGTCCACTAGGGATGTTTTTTTTAAATGACATAGTTAGTGATCAATGTATGATCCTTCCTGTGTATATGTAATTCTGTGTGATTATTTAGTAAATAAATAATAAATAAACATTTGTATTGCTGATTCAACTTGTTAGCCAGGGTTCGTGAAGATAACCAAGAATTTACCACGTTCAGATGAGACTGAATACGTAATAATAATAATATGTTTAATAAATGACTGCTATTGATATAAAAGATTACCAGGTCTTTAAGAGTTTTTTTGGAGACAACAGCTCTATAAACATTATTCTGTGGTGCCCTGACTTCCTAGTTAATTACCAGTACGTGATTAGTTTAATCAGTTAATATTAATTAGAGAATTGATTTTATAAAATAGCATGTCATATCATTTAATCCATAGCAAAGACACAACACTAGCTAGCTGACTACATAGTGCCAGTCTATTCTGAATTGTACAATGAAGTTAGCTAGCTAGCTATGATGCCATTCATTCAGTTAGTTCTCAGCACTCCTCCCAAAAATATTATGTCCTGCACTTTTATCCTCTTTGACATTGTCACCTCTATTTAAGGGCTCTAGCTACTTTTTCACTAGAGTGAACACTGACTCACTGAGTGTTGCTCATTTCAAACTGCAGATACTGTGCTAGCTAGACATCTAACGTTAGCCTAGTTAAAATAGACAACTTAACATTGCATCAGTCGGTACAACTCTTTTTACACTATCTCATCACCAATAGTTTACTAGTTTCACAACATAGGAATACATTTATGAAATGTTCATGAACTTTTGCTCATTTTTAATGTTCAAAATATTTATACATTGGAACACTCGTGAATATAACTGCCCAGGGCTAGAGACTAACTTTTTTCATCGTCCCAGAATTGTCCCAAAGTGCAATTTCAACCAGCCCAAATTTAACATTTTGTTTATTTTTGTTTTGAAATGCCAACATGGGTACTACTGAAATAAATAAATGGGTCTGTCAAATGAGCATGAAATTGACGTTAAAAAAATGTGCCTCTAAAAAGGCCAAGACTGGAATAATATTCAAATAAATGTTTCATAAATGGACCGGTAACTGACAAAATAAAAACTTGAGTAAATGAGGGATACAAAGTAGGCTGTATTGAAAGCAGCTGCTTCCACATGGCTGGTTCGTGAGTTAATTAAGCAATAAACATCCCATATGCTTAGGGTGATGTATAAAAATGCCCAGTTGCCCATTATTTTGGCTACCATGTCTAGAAGAAGAGATCTGTGACTTTGAAAGACACTCTCAAAGGAGCATAGGGGTTTAAAGTGTGTGGAATTTCTTGTTGAAGAATGTTGTTCCAGCCCTCCAATAGAGTTCCTGACACTTGTGGAATCTATGCCAAGGTGCATTGAAGCTGTCTGGCTCATGGTGGCCCTACAAAGACACTATGTTGGTGTTTCCTTTATTTTGGCAGATACCTGTACATAAATAATTTGTCTACATCTCAAAGTGTAGCCTATATGATAAGTCCACACCAATGCTGACATGAGGGAGGCGCCAGAAAATGTAACCAAACTTTAATGAGACTTTTAATTAAATAAATTTAGGCTAAACGCCAGTCATGTTTGACAAATGTAATGAGGATAATTAACATTCACGTCTAAAGGCTATATTCTGTTGACCCAGGCCTACTCGAGGCACAGTTTGTTCAGAATGAAATGGTCACGAGCGAAGAAAAAGGCCAGTTACTATTGTGCACTGACCACACCCATCACCCACCTTGCAGTCAGCATTTTGAAACTATTTAACCATAAAATGTAATTGTTTTAAAACCTGGAGATTTTGTCATTTTCTGAGGCATGTCTTAGGCCTACCTTTCGAAGTAGCCTTGCCAAAGTCAGACCAAAGAAATGTTGAGGGATTGTTTTATAAACACTTCCTTATGCCATTGTAACCAGCATTTCTTTCATGTTCTATTACTTTTCAAATCAACATTCTTTCATTATTCAACAGCCACTGCTGTGTGTGCATTGGTGTGCTTATAATGTGAAGAAATACATTTATCAAAATTTTAAGCTAAACATTCTGATCTGTGGCATCAACCTCATTTGCATTTTTAACATGTTTTGATGAAAGCCTACAGTGGTTGTATGGATTTTGGATCTATGGTGCCAGAACCATCCCAGACATATTTTCTACGGCACGCCCTTAATTATGATCCCTGTAGCTACCTCTCCTCAGCGAACACCACAAAGAGAGAGAGCAAGTGCGTGCCCCTGAACTGTTACTGCAGATCAAAGCAATATGTCAGTCGGCTGCCTCTGGGGACCGGGCGCAACCGAAAGCATATTTGGTGTTTGGGGATCCAATCATATACTGATCAAAAATATAAACGCAACATGTAAAGTGTTGGTTTCATGAGCTGAAATAAACGATCCCAGAATTTTTCCGTATGCACAAAAATGTATTTATCTAAAATGTTGTGCACAAATGTGTTTACATCCCTGTTAGTGAACATCTCCCCCCCGCCAAGATAATTACTCCACCTGACCAGTGTGGTATATCAAGAAGCTGATTAAACAGCACGATCATTACACAGGTGCACCTTGTGCTGGGGGCTAAAATAGACCACTCTAAAATGTGCAGTTTTGTCACTCAACACAATGCCACAGATATCTGAATTTTTGAGGGAGCGTGCAATTGGCATGCTGACTGCAGGAATGTCCACCAGAGCTGTTGTCATTTTTGTTCAGTATACTTTAGTTTTGTAGAAAATGAGGAACTGAGTCAGTTTTAAAGCCACATAAAACCAGCAGCTGCCTGGTGCTTTACAGTCTGAAAATGTTTTCAAATCCATCAAACTGATCATGGTATAATATTGGGGATGGGGTCAAATTTACGTGTTTCTAATATTGGGGGGGGGGGGGGCGTCGTCATGTCCCTGTCCCCCAAGTTACACACATCTGCGTGCTATGTTTGTTTACTGTCGCTATAGGAGTCCATCTAAGGCAGTAAACAATTTGTGTTTCAGGTAGGTTTGTGTTGAGGTTAAAGTGTTGTTCATATGTCCATATGCGTTAGTAAACAGATTTGCGTTGCGCATCATATTTCCCTTATCCCCCTCTAATTATCTGTCTGTGAGAGATTCCCTTCTGGTTCAGTTCCACCCTGAATGTGGTGATGCAGAAGTTGGTCATGTCAATATCCTGTCATTGGTGAATGATTAGAACCCCCCCCCCACCTTCCTTTCCTCCCCTCTCGCTCTCTCCTCAGTCTTCCCGTGGAGATGTAAACAGGGAGCCGGAGCTCCAGGAAATGCAATCCCCACACTGCTGTTCCCCTCAGGCAGGATTTACAATTGGAGGATGTTTTCTGATGATACTCTGTGTTATTGTCGGCGTGTGTGTGCATGCATGAAGCATAGCCTGTGGTCTGATCTGCCGAGCAGAAACCGGATTGGGTTTGTAATCCTTGTTTAAGATAGATATTATGGTGCGGAGTAGATTTCACTTGGATTATATGATTTTCTTTTTTTCAATAGCTGGGCTGGGTGGGGGAGGAGGAGGAGGAAAGGGATGGGTCGGGGCTGCAAATTTCCTGAAATTATGAATCCCATGTAGTCAGTGAAGACTATTGCCCCACCATAGCACAAAGCTTTGTAATGCTTTAATTGCATCTCAAAGGAGTGGGGAAGAATCAAATTAGGGATTGTCCTACATTTTGGAGCTGTGTGTGAACAGTACTTGTGTGCGTTTGTGAGAGAGGCAGTGTAAAAGTAGGCTGGATTTATTTATGTATGCGTGTGCATGATTCATTCCAAGGACTAGGTGTTGGCTTCAATGGCAGCAGCAGAGCATCTCTATGGAGGCTTATCTCTCTCTGCATTGAGACGTGCTGACTTCACAAACTAAAACACACATTTGCGCACTTACACACTCATACTTAAAATACACATTCTCACATGTACGTACACACACGCGCACACATTTTACACTCTCACAGCGAGCAGGCACCTTTTTTCGTCACACCAGATGGCATGTGTCACAATATTACGGCAGTATTTCATTAACATTATGTGCATCCATCTGTTGTGTGCTCTAAGGCCCCATAGAGCCTCTTGTTTCGGTCACTTTACAGCACTGCACCATCAATAGTAGACTCAGTACTACTGCATGTTTTATATAGCCTAGAGTACCTCAAATCGAATCAGTTTATTGGTTGCGTACAGAGATTTGCCTACGTTATCGCCGGTGGAGCGAAATGCTTATGTTTCTAGTTCCAACAGTTCAGTAATACCTAGCAATACAATAACAATACACACATAATCCAAAAAGTGAAAAATAAAAGTTTGACATTTCGTAATGAGCAACATCAGAATGAGAATGTCAAGGTATATAAATTCTGGGGGAAAATCAGACATCACATGTGGGTGAGGTTAAGGGTAAGGGGCCTACATGGTTGGGGGTGCTCGAGCCACTAGTTGGACCTATCCACAGATCTAGGATCAGATTACCCTACTTCAAACCCCAGCCTTTACCATTTAGATTGGGGGACAAAAGAATATGACCCAGAATGCGCTACCTGAGGCTATTGACTCTTTTGGTATAATAAGTGTTTGCATACTGTTACACACTGAGGAAGCAAGAATCCCTCCCCCTCCCCAGTGCTAGCTCTGTCTGGGGGCTACCTGCAGGGGCAGGCTGACTATAGCCACGGTTTGCTTTGTCTTTGCAACGGTTGGCTGGATAGATGTTAAAGGTTAGATCAATTGGAATTTGGAGCCTGTAGGCTATGTTTGTGTAGAGATTTTGCTTGGTGATAACGATGATTGTAATGGATGAGGCCTACTTGTATGTAGCGGTTTTCACTTGGCCTTCTAAGTGTTTTGATTGTAGGGAATGTGGCTTAGCATTTAGCCTTCCTTTGTTTTTAGGATAGTTAACATACTGGCTATCAAAAGTCTGTAAATCTTTTCAAAGTTAAAACGGGTTTGGCAAAATCTCAAGTCAGTCAATCTGTCGGATCTGGAACCAGCTGTGTTGTTCTTAGGAAAAGGTGTCTACTCCTGACGTCACAGTATCTAAAGCACATTTCCAAACTGGTTGCATTGTTGAAATTATAAGGAAAATAATTGTATTTCAACATGTTCTAAGTGTTGTCCAAACTCCCAATGTAGTGAGACTCCTTTTAGTGAATAAGCTATTTATGATTCATCACAAACAACAATTCTGCAATGTGTTGAATGGGCTTTTGAATGTGACAGGTCATTTTTTGTATAGCTGTTATTATTGCTGCAATTGCAGATTTGCAAAATAATATATGCAGTTATGACTTGCTTTGAAACTCTTTAGAGTGGGAACATTTTAGAGACCCATTATGCAGTCTGCAAAATAAATGAGAAAACGTTCCTATTTGGGGTTAAAAGCTGCAATGAGTCTGGCACAAAGACACAACTAAACTGAACAAAAAAAGAAACACAACATGCAAAAATTTCAAAGGTTTTACAGTTCACATAAGGAAATCGGTCAATTGAAATTAATTTAATAGGCCCTAATCTATGGTTTCAAATGACTGGGAATACAAATATGCATCTGTTAGTCACAGATGCCTTCAATAAAACGTAGGAGAAAACCAGTCAGTATCTGGTATGACTGCACGAGAAATCTCCTTCACATAGTTGATCAGGCTGTTTATTGTGGCCTGTGAATGTTGCCCCATTCCTCTTCAATGGCTGTGTAAAGTTTCTGGATATTGGCTAGAACTTAAATGCTGTTGTACGTGTCGATCCAGAGCATCCCAAACATGCTCATTAGGGGACATGTCTGAGTATGCAGGCCATTTTCAGCTTCCAGGAATTTTGTACAGACCCTTGCAACATTGGGCCGTGCATTATCATGCTGACATGAGGTGATGGTGGCGTTGTCCGTTGCTTATGCCTTCCCATACCATAACCAATGTTCCCTCTTAAGCCGCACACCTCCTCCAGGAGTGCCACGCTGAAGAAATGCCAGGCTGCGCAGAGAAAGACTTCATTGAGTTCGCCCCATTAGTTTGTACTATATAGATGTTTTTTTCTGTGAGCGAATCAATATCATAGCAGCCCCTTTTTCAATACAAAAAAAAAATCTAACTTCAAAATTCTGTCTGTGACTTTGTTCTAGGCAGAGCCAAAGCGCAACAGTGTAGAATTCTATTGGCAGGTAGCCCACAAGTGGGCTTTCAATCACCCGTGAGTTACTGCATGTTTCAGGGCAGAGTGTGTGCACATTTATTGATATTCTTTGCTAGTTAGCGAGTAATTAGCCCAATTATGAATAAGTATAGGTCAGCAATGTGGAGTTGCTGCTTCCTACAAGAGCACAAAATGTGTAAGCTACATTTCAAGCTATCTTTGAAAAGCCAGTATAAAGGTATAAAGCAGGTATAAAGCTTATGTCTTAATTAAAGGGGCAGTGTAGTATTTTCAGAGGCTTAAATATGCAAATCAGCAGAGGGGTAGCCTACATTATCTAATTCTCAATGGTAATAATAATACATTTTATTTTGAAGTGGTTTCTTGCATCATACAATGTACAGTCACCTATTTGGCCAATGGTGTTACAGACCAAGTAAAAAAACATTCAAGCCCTTAATTTCTGGGATATTTTATTTCAGCTCATGAAACATGGGACCAGCACTTAACTTCTTGACGCTACCCATCCCTTAAGCAGGATAATTGTCATCAGCAACCGCTGAATAGCATAGCGCCTCAGTCAAATAATATTACTCAAAATATTCATGAAATCACAAGTGCAATATTGCAAAACATAGTTTAGCCTTTTGTTAATCCACCTGTCGTCTCAGATTTTGAAATTATGCTTTACAGCGAAAGCAATCCAAGCGTTTGTGTAAGTTTATCGATTGCATGACAAAACATTAAGTACACTTAGCATCAGGTAGCTTGGTCACGAAAATCAGAAAAGCATTCAAATTAATCGTTTACCTTGATCTTCGGATGATCTTCGGATGTTTTCACTCACGAGACTCCCAGTTACACAACAAATGTTCCGTTTGTTCCATAAAGATTATTTTTATATCCAAAATACCTCCGTTTGTTTGGCGCATTATGTTCAGAAATCCACAGGAAAGAGCGGTAATGACAACGCAGACAAATTCCAAATAATATCCGTAATGTCCACAGAAACATGTCAAACGTTTTTTATAATCAATCCTCAGGTTGTTTTTAAAATATATAATTGATAATATATCAACCGCAAATGTCTTTCACAGTAGGAGAGGGAAAAGCAATACCTATCCAAACTCTGTTGCGCGAGCAAAACTCATGTGACCACTTGACGCGATGTTATCGTTCTGGCTCGTTTTTCAAAATAAAAAAACGATGTCTGAAGACTGACACCTTGAGGAAGCGATGGGATAAGGAATGTGGTTGATATCCCTTTAAATGGAGCAATGGGAGGCTATGGAACATGGAGTTTTCTAAATAGAAGCCACTTCCTGGTTTGATTTTTCTCAGGGTTTCGCCTGCAATATCAGTTCTGTTATACTAACAGACAATATTTTGACAGTTTTGGAAACTTTAGAGCGTTTTCTATCCTAATCTGTCAATTATATGCATATTCTAGCATCTGGTCCTGAGAAATAGGCTGTTTACTCTGGGAATGTTATTTTTCCAAACATAAAAATAGTGCCCCCTAGCTTCAAGAGGTTAACATGTTGCATTTATATTTTACATCCACTATCACCACTGCTTGTAAAGTGTAATGACCATACAATACCCACTCGTACTGTTGAGTAATTTCAGCAAACCATGACACCCACCATCGCAGATTTTTCTGAAATTGTTTCTGTAGTTAGAAACAAGTAAGATTGACATTCCTGAAACATTATTTTGTATACTTCTTTGAAAATCTGAAAATGTAAGCTAATTGATTGCATCCATATTGGCCATTTTAACTTTATAGGATTCAAATAAGTTCAATAAATATAGTACCCTACATCCGATTTGGACAAAACTTCTTCCTACCAATGAATACGATGAGGGATCCCCCCGCAAAATTCTCTAGCCACCAACAGACCCCACGCCAATCCCACCCCAACAACCAGTATACAGTATCAGTTCTCTGACAAGTAGTGTGATGCTGGGGCTTGGAGAATTTCTGCTTCATACCCTGTTCAGAGACATTAGCAATTGATGTCCCTTGCATTATTTACCATGAAGTAGTATGAAAGTATCAGGTTTTGACCACTAGATGCCGCTGTTCCTGCTATACCACCACATCTATTGCGCTGGTCTCTTGTTTTTTATTAACTAGATCACAACATTTCCTTTGCAACTTTGAGTAGGAAACTAAGATTTGGCTCATGATGAAAGTAAATTGTGGTCATCCTCACAATTCGAACCAGTCCTCCATAAAGCAAATGTCACCATGAGGCCAACGGTGACTTTCTAACACAGTTAGTTTAATGGCTGTGTTTGGGGGCAGCAATTAGCCTCGTGGTTAGAGCATTGGGCCAGTAACCGAAAGGTTGCTAGATCGAATCCCCGAGCTGACAAGGTAAAAACCTGTCGGTCTGCCCCTGAACAAGGCTGTTAACCCACTGTTCCTAGGCTGTCATTGTAAATAAGAATTGGTTCTTAACTGACTTGCCTCGTAAAATAAAGGTTAAATAAATAAATGGGATAACTGAGGATGGATCAACATTGTAGTTACTCCACAATACTAACAAAAATTACAGAATGAAAAGCATGAAGCCTGTACAAAATAAAGTATTCCTAAATATGCATCCAGTTTGCAATCAGGCACTAAAGTAATGCTGCAAAAAATAGTTCTGAATACAAAGCTTTATGTTTGGGGCACATCCAACACAACAACACATCACTGAGAATCACTCTTCATATTTTCAAGCCTGGTGGTGGCTGCATCATGTTAAGGGGATGCTTGCCATCGGCAAGCACTAGGACGTTTATTAGGATTAAAAGAAACAAAAGAACCAGGTATTCCCTCTAGGATTTTGTGCTTGGCTATCTGCTTTCCAACAGACACTGGGAGACAAATTCACCTTTCAGCAGTACGATTACCTAAAACACAAGGCCAAATATACACGGGAGTTGCTTACCAAGACATTGAATGTTCCTGAGTGGCCTAGTTACAGTTTTGACCTAAATTGGCTTGAATATCTATGGCTGTCTAGCAATGGTCAACAACCAACTTGACAGAGCTTGAATTTTTTGAAATACTGAACATGCAAATATTGTACAATCCATGTGTGCAAAGCTCTTAGACTTACCCAGAAAGACTCACAGCTCTAATCATTGCCAAAGGTTGTTCCAACATGTATTGAATCATGGGTTTGACTACTTATCTATTCAAGATATATTTATTTTATTTTCCATCAATTAAAAAAATACAAACTTTAGCATTCTAGTATATTGTGTAGGGTCATTGACAATTAAATCCATTTTAATCCCATTTTGTAACACAATTTTTGGGGAAAACGGTTGAGGGTGTGAATACTTTCTGAAGGCACTTTTATTATTGCACACTGAGTCCATGCAACATTTTTACTTATGCTTGCCATAACAAATGTGTTGAATACTTATTGACTCAAGACAGATCAGCTTTTCATCTTTTATTAAATGGTAAAAATGTCTACATAAATCCACTTTGACATTGTGGGGCAAGTGACACAATCTCAATTTAATCCATTTTAAAGTCTGGCTGTAACACAGAATATGGAAAAAGTCAAGGCGTATGAATGCTTTCTGAAGGCACTGTATCTGAATCCTATAATTTAAAATGGTAAATATGGGTGCACTCACTTGGCTTAATTTCTCCGAAATGTTTCAACAGTAACTACAGAAACGATCATCTTAGATGGTTTCTGTCAATCCCCATGTGCTTTTTGAAGTGGAACGACCCTAGTGTGAGCCAGGCCAGACTGGTTTTTATTTCACTGACGTGTTTTGATGGTGTTTGCCTGTCTGTCCGTCTTGCAGGCTTCATCGCAGCAGCTGAAATTCACAACCTCCGATTCGTGTGACCGAATCAAGGACGAGTTCCAGTTCCTCCAAGCACAATACCACAGGTATCCATTTAGCACTGTTTCTCACACAAACCCTTCAACCAAGGCTTATCTGAGGGAACTAGGGGTTAAGATACTAAACCTGTCTGCTATTTGTGAATACTCTGAGCATAACCATATCTTTGTAGGTGAGTGTACAGATTAGAACACTTGAATTCTATTCTGCTATGAGTTATGTTGCGTAAGTATACAGTGTGTGGTACTAGAGTACACTGCTGCACATGGTTCTGTGCAAAAGCCCACTGGAATAACCTACATGATTAGAATATCAAATAAATCACAGCAAGACTAATACATTTTATTTCGCCCCACCGTTAAACCCCCTTCAGAGGCAGATGGAAGCAGGTGAAAGAATACGTATTCTAGGAGTGTGCTGTTGCTCCAGAGGAGAAGACATGAAAATAGGACATATGTTTTAAGAGCAGACCAATGGATGTGTGTGTCAGTTCTATTTAGAACCCTAGTCTAGAACTTTGTTCTCTTTCATGTAATAGAAAGCACTGTTATTGATATCCTGCTATAACCACAACCTAACAAGATTGGCAATTGCTAGATGGCACAAGGTCATTTATTTTAACTGGATTGAGATGTACCAGAGAGTACAGTGTATTGCTCTGTTTGATTCATGACTAAATGTGTGGAGTTCGTGGATCTCATGGTACCCAAGGAAGGTTTCCGCTTTATGGATTTCTAGCCTTTGAAGCAGCAGGGCTACAACTGCCTCTGATTCCCTCCCTCTATTTACCTGTGGTATAGGAACTAGGAAGTGTATTGGCTGAGGTTTTCTTTCCTCCCTGTTCTATTGAGCTTCATCAGAGGAGAAGCAGATAAAAGCCTGCATGTTTTTTCATTGTGTGAAATTTCTGTCTCTGATCATCAGTCCATTCCTAGTGTAGTAGGAACACCTCAGAGCCTGGGCTTTGGTGTGTAATTCCCTAGACAACCCACCGTTTAACCCCCTTCAGAAGCAGTTGAAAGAATACCTTTTCTCTACACCGTATTCAGAGCTTGCATACACGCTGCCTAATGACTTGAGCCGAGGAGCCATAGACGAGGCTTTGTAGAAGGCTGCGTTCAGCCCTTTTAGGGAAATGTTCTGCAGGTGGTCTCCTGAGCATAGTAGTGAGCATTGTAACTGTCACCCCTCCCCCCTCACATGCATAAATAGATCAGGGAATACATAAATCAAAATAAAGATGACAGCAGGAGCGATTTAGAGGCGGAAGGAGCGGCAATAAAACTCCATCAAAGTGTCGTTTGAGAGCGTCTCTCCGAGCCCCCGGGCCGCCTCCACCAATCACAGGCGCACAAAGACAATCACAATCCGCTCTCAGGTAGGGTGGCAGCAGGGGAGGCTGGTTGTCACGACAACCAACCCCTGTGTTTGCGCACGCGCTGCTGCAGATATTATTATTATTTTTAGGAGGAAAAAGCGATTTGGCTAAGTGAAGGCTGCAGGCGAAAGAGGAGTAGAGACGGATGGATGGATGGAGGGAGGGAGAGCTGTCTGAATGAAATGCGCCCCCCTGAGCACTTGTTTGGTCAGAGAATCTGAGGACTGCTGTTGAATTGTAATGAGGTTTATTCTTTAAAGGAAAATATTTGTTTGTAAAAAAAGAACTCAATTTTAGATGTAAATGGCATAGGACCGAGAAGTGTCCAGACACCTGTTTGTTTTGGTGATTTCACTTGTTTTTGATAGACTTCCCACAAACAACGAATCACTTCCTCATTCTCGAGTTGTGCGGTACGAGGGCCCTGAAAAAACATGAACAAAAACAAATGCCTCCTTTTCGAAAACTGCAAAGCTCTGTGTATTGTCATTCTGAATCTCATCTCTAATCATCTAGTCCCCTATGCAGAAGTCCAGACCGGGTTTGTCCTTATAGTATAAACTTATGTTTATCAAAAACAAGTGAAATCACAAAGGTGTCCGGACCCATCTATAACATGGCATATACATCAAAAATAGAGATTTGGTTGTAAAAAAATTAATAATAAAGAATCATTTAACCTTTTCACTTTGGGCTGAGTTAACAGTGCCGCTGATATGATCCCATTTGCATCAACTATTTTTCCATGTCAGTGACGGAGTCAGCGGTGGCTATGAGCAGCATTTTCCCAGTTGGGGACAATGATGAGGATTTGCCACAGCTAACGCTCTGCCTAATTTGAGTCTTCATTCACAGTGACACTGACGGCACAGATCTAGATCCCAAAAACAATCTTAATGTAAACACACCATTATAAACCCTGGTCTGGTATTCAGAACTGCTCCCTCCTGGTTAATGTTGATCCACTGGAACGCTCTACAGAGGGGGATGTCAACACGGACGCCATTCCAATATGAAAGCTTGTGATAAGTGGTGTGACAGTAGAGGCTTGGCCTCCTTTGTCCTGTCACCTCCTGTAACTCTTGCAGCGAGCGCTGTGACATGATTACAGCTAATGGCTGTCTGCGACACAGAGCAGAGCTGCACATCCACGTCATCCACCAACCGTCCGCTTTTTATAGGCAGGACATTTAAATCACTCTGGGAATACGTATGTGTATTTTATTAGGGTTTATTTGGGAGGCTTTATTTCTCTTGGTGGATTGACACCTTGTAAGATCCAATGAGGGAAGGATGAAGTAATTTCCTGTCTTCCTGAAAAGGTATGAGTGATGCTTCCTGGAGCCTAAATATTTTCTATTTTGATCTCTTCTCTGCAGTTTGAAGCTGGAGTGTGACAAGCTGGCCAGTGAGAAGTCTGAGATGCAACGTCATTATATCATGGTGAGTTTTTTTTTGTGTTTGTGTCTCGCTGTGTGTGTTTGCCTGTGTCAGCCTGTGTGTGTGCTACTGAGAGTGACCCTGCTCTGTCAATGTCACTTTTTAAAAGGACATTCTACTCAAATGCATTCAACTGTAATGATGACACCATCTGAAATATAACTGATGTGGCTGTGCGCTCATGTGTGCGACTGCTAGTTCTGTTTGGTACAGATATACACTGAGTACAAAATATTAGGAACTGTTCTTTCCATGACGTAGACTGACTAGGTGAATCCAGGTGAAAGCTATGACCCCTTGTTGATGTCATATCACTTCAATCAGTGTAGATGAAGGGGAGGAGACAGGTTAAAGAAGGATTGATAAGCCTTGAGACAATTGAGACATAGGTGTGTGTATGGGTGCCATTCAGATGGTAAATGGGCATGACAGAAGGTTTAATTAAGTGCATTTGAATGGGGTATAGTAGTAGGTGCCTGGCGCACCGGATTGAGTGTGTGAAGAACTGCAACGCTGCTGGGTTTTTCTCGTTCCACAGTTTCCTGTGTGTATCAAGAATGGTCCACTCTCCAAAGGACATCCAGCCAGTGGTCGAAAACAGGTCATTGATGAAAGAGGACAACGGAGGCTGACACACATTGTGCAGAGCAACGGATGGGCTACAGTTAGTCAACTGACAGTCCAGTACAACATTGGTGCCCAAAGACCCATAAAACAATACACAACTCGTCGTACCGTGACACAAATGGGGTATGGCAGCCGACGACCTTAGCATTCAACTATTTTCAGCAAAAAAACAACTGCGGATCCAGTGGGCTAAGGAACGAAAACACTGGAGAATTGGAAAACATTGCCTGGTCTGAGTCCCGGGTTCCTGCTCTTTCAAGCTGATGGGAGGATTAGTGTATGGACAAAACCACATGAGTACAGTACATGCATCCATTATGCCATGTTTTGACATTACAGGCTGTTGGTGGTGGTGTTATGTTGTGGGGTGTTGTTTTCATGGCACTCATTGGGAGCCTTGAGCAATGTTTGAATGCCACAGGTAGGGCTGGGCGATATGACGATACATATCGTGTGACGATAGAAAAACGTCTATCATTTCATATTATGCTCTATCGTTTATTTCGTGGTGTTGCAAATCACTCTTTACAGCAATATTTTTTGTCAATTGGATTTCGCTTTGCGTTTTTCACACACGTGCCATGTGGAAGGAAATTTGCAACACAAACAAACATGGAGGAGAGTGAACGTGACACAGAGCACAGAGACACAGAGCTTGTACCTAAAAGAGGGACTACTTCGGTCGCATGGGCATGGTTTGGGTATGAAAAGTCTGACACGGACCAGAAAAACAGGCTCAAACACCACTAACCTCTTTTACCACCTACGCAAGAATCATGGAAACAGTACGGAGAGAGTACGGATGAGACCCCAAAAAGTACAGTTGAGTGCTCAAAACAAACCCCCTACTCAGACGTTGCAAGAGGCTTTTGCCCGTGTCACACCACTTGGCAAAGAATCACGAAAATGGAAGGAGATAACAGCTTCCGTTACAACTTACATCTGCAAAGACATGGCCCCAATTTACACGGTCGAGAAACGGGCGTTTCGTGAGTTGGTGCTAATACTCGACCCAAGGTACCAAATGCAAATACCTTTTTATTTGTTGAGAATAATTCAAAATGTAATAAGAAATAGGCCTTTACATGTGGTCGTTTTATATAAATTATTTATTCATTGAATTTACAGAAAATGTGTATATCGTGTTATGTATCGTTTTCGGGATATGAAATGACCGAATTCGGGATATGAGATTTTGGCCATATCGCCCAGCCCTAGCCACAGGATATCTGAACATCATTGCCAATCAGGTGCATCCCTCTGCAAATTGTTTTGTTTTGTTTTTCGTCTCAGGGAAGCTCATCTGCGTGCTTGTCGTCCTCACCAGAGTCTTGACCTGACTGCAGACTGCTGGAAAAGTGTGCTCTTCATGGATGAATCCCGGTTTCAACTGTACTGGGCTGATGGCAGACGGTGTGTATGTCATCATGTGGACAAGCGGTTTGCTGATGTCAACGTTGTGAACAGAGTGCCCCATGGTGGTGGTGGGTTTATGTTATGGGAAGGCATAAGCTAAGGACAATGAACACACTTGCATTTTATCGATGGCAATTTGAATGCACAGTTACCGTGACGAGTAACTGAGGACAATAGTCGTGCCATTCATCCGCTGCCATCACCTCATGTTTTAGCATGATAATGCACGGCCCTCTGTTGCAAGGATCTGTACACAATTCCTGGAAGCTGAAAATGTCCCAGTTCTTCCATGACCTGCATACTCACCAGATATGTCACCCATTGAGCATGTTTGGGATGCTCTGGATCGACACGTACGACAGTGTTTCCGCCAATATCCAGCAACTTCACACAGCCATTGAAGAGGAGTGGGACAACATTCCACAGGCCACAATCAACAGTCTGATCAACTCTATGTGAAGGAGATGTGTCACGCTGCATGAGCCAAATACAGATCCATATCTATATTCCTAGCCATGTGAAATGATTAGGGCCTATTTCATTTAAATTGACTGATTTCTTTATATGAACTGTTTTTAATTTTTGTTCGGTGTATATTTGGGGCGCTGCTGCTAAATGAATATAGTGGAAACTGCATTCATACCACCTACCACCACCTCTACAGGCAGCAGGATGTTTAACACTGCAACAATGTGTTAACAAAACATATTTTCACCTTTTGTTCTAGGACATTGAACAGGTCATTGAATTTGGCACCATTTTAGTCTAGCAACTACAACATACAGCAACATTGAAAATACCATCTCGCTCTTTTACCTTTGTCTCCTGTCTATACTCTCCCACCCCTTTCCTCTCTAGCCCTGTGCCCAGCTCTCTCTTTTTTCCATGTCATTGTTCTCATTCTTTCTGTCTCTCTCCTTCCTCTTATGATTTCTCCACTAGTCTCATCTGTGGTCCTTTTGTCTCTGGTGTTGTCATCTTCTCTCTCTTCTCTTCCCCCCAACACATACTCTCCACCTCTAGCTAATCTCATTGTCTCTGGCAAGGCCCGTGTAGCTGTCTGATTCTGTCTCTAATTGATCCGTTGACTGGCTTAATCTCATCTAATCTGTGCAGCGCTGCACTCGTATCCATCAGCGGATCAGTGTGTGTGTAGCCCCAGCCTGGTCCACCCTCCCTTAATTGCCTATCGGGTTCCCCTGCTTCGCCGGCTGCTATCGCCAGCACCTCAATTTCCCCAGCACCATAATTGCTTTAGGGACGTGCAGTTTCGGCTGGACAGGCTGTACTCCCTGTTGCGCGCGTGCGTGTTTTTGAACACTGGAGCCTGTGCCCTCACAGACAGAGCTGGTGATTTAACAGGGCTAATGCTGAGCCACTGGCCTGCTCATTAACACCGAACACTCACACACACACACACACACACACACACACACACACACACACACACACACCATCCCTTTTCCATCTCACAGCGACACAGGAGGACAACGGGATGGGTGGGTGGGTGTGAAGGGTTTTACCTGGTGTAACAGTAATGACATGATGCATGAGAACCAGGAGATGGCTCCTGTAGATGGCTCTATGGGACAGAAGGAAATGCATATAGCTAGACAATCTGTCTACACTTTACAGGAGATAATGGAGTTTCCCTCTTTCTGTTATTATACTGTATAACAACTCATCTTCCTTCTGCTTTACAGTACTATGAGATGTCCTATGGGCTGAACATCGAAATGCACAAGCAGGTAAGTCTCTGTCTATGTTAATAGGAAACCCTTCTTCAGCAGTGCTGTCGGAGATGGGAATCGGTTCTTATCATCATGCCCCCTGTAGACAGACAGTGAAACATCTCTCTCTGGCATCGCTGAGAAAACATCCCTATTCAGAGGGATTGTTCTAAAGGAAGGAGCAGTACAGTACTGCGCAGGGTAAAGCTCTAGTCTCTGTATATTACTACATGGACAGTGAAGAGTAGCATACTGCTGTCTAAGGGGCTAATCCGGTGCCTATAGATCGGGGGGGTTTTGTTGGGAGGTGGGGGTGGTAATTTATGGGCCGGCTACTGGGGGAGAGAGATGGGCCTCTGTGGACCCGGCCTTATGTGTGACCTTGTCTGGCGCGCTAAAAGATTGACGGCTCCTCCCTGACACCCACACCGGCAGCAAAGAACACGCAGTGAAAAATCTAGTCACGCACACACGCTCGAGAACATACAAGCTCATACACACACAGCCCCCCTGCTCTGCCTCATGAGTACAATTCATCACCCCTACTCCTTTATCTGGCGGGGATGAAATATTTAGAAAATCGGGGGGGGGGGGGGGGGGGCTGTGTGTTCGCGCACGCTTGTGTGTGGATCCCCAATTATGTTAGCGCGTGTGTGTGCATGTGTGTGTGACTGGGTGCAGATGAACTGCGGCAGCATTAGAGGGTTGAAATTGAAGGGGATGTGTAGAACTGAATGTCGAGGAGAATTCACGCCTGCTCTTTCTCTCTCACTGTCTTCTAAATTTTTATATTTCTCCATTTCTATCTTTTTCTTTGTCTTTTTAATTTTTCTCTTTCTTTCTCATTTTCTTTCATTCATTCTTCCTCCCTTTTTTCTTTCGTTCTCTCTTTCTCCTCCCCAAGCTTTCTCTTCTCTCCAGCTGAGGAGCTCCAGACAGTTTAGTCAGCTTGCACTGGGGATATATTGAAAAGGGGTTATTGTTTCTTCTTTGTCTCCCTCCACTTAAAAACAAATTCCCATCCCTGCCAGTTACAAGACCCCCTCTCTGGTTAGCTTGAATGAATTGTTCTCCCACCTGACAGAGCATTCGGCATTTCCTCTTACTTTTGTGTGTGTGCATCATATTCTTCCTCACATATAGAAAGAGGCACAAAATGCATTTTAAGAGGAGAGCGAGATGTCAGTGTGCATGATGATGGAGTGATAAGTGTGGTGTTTTGTCTGGAATGGCGGTGCGTAGTAAATGAGTGTCTTCTCAGATATCACACTGAATTAGAAAGTAACACAATTAACACTGCTTTGCATATTGGAGTTTGTTATGATAATTACTGCTGGAACGTAAAGTAATATATATGTGTGCTTGTGAAGTGCTCTTTGGGAGGGTGTGAGACTGAAGCGGTGTTAAATGAAGCTAAGGGCTTATGTGTTTTATCTCCTCAGGCTGAGATTGTGAAGAGATTGAACGGGATCTGTGCCCAAGTCCTCCCCTATCTATCCCAGGAGGTAAGAACACCCTCTAACCCCTGACCCCTAACCCCACGTGGTGCCCTGCAGCCTGGAATGAGATCATTCTTATTTGACTCCTCTCCCCCATATGTATCTCCATTCATCATTGCGAGCCCTGTAATGAAAGGGGCCAGAGCGCTCTGCTGTGATCCAGATAAGATATGCTAATTTGTGTCCATGACGAGATGACCCATTACAACATGGGAGTGGATCATTGATTCTCTATCAAAGCCCAGCCTTGTGTTAGTGACTTAATAATTGAATGGGTGAGGAGCACAGGGTCAGTGTTGGTAGTATTGAGCCATCTAACCCCCCTGCATGTGTGTGTCCCAGCACCAGCAGCAGGTCCTGGGAGCCATTGAGAGGGCCAAGCAGGTCACCCCTCCAGAGATGAACTCCATCATCCGGGTAGGCTGCTCCCTCCAGGATGTCCTCTATGGGTCTGACACTCATCACTATCTAGCTATCAATCCATCATTATGATGATGCATCTGATGCTCTGGGTTTTAAAACCTATTAAGGCTACCCCCCTACTTTTAATAATGACATATCAGGCAATTTCCGGCCAAACGTTCCCCTAGCGGGATGTATGTCCTAGACAGGTTAATGGAGCTTTATGTTTGGTGCTTTACTTGATGATGATGATGATAAAAAGGTATTTGTCTGGAATTTGTCAAGGCCAAGTCGTACATTTTGTGGAATGGATGTACACTTTTTTTTGCTGTTTTTTTGTAAACTTAAATTTAACATTTTAATTCGGCAAATAAAGACTAATGGCATTGACAAAATGATTGGCACCAATGACCAAATGAAGCATTCAAAGACAAGAACACTCTCCCTACAATCAAACATGGGGGAGCTTTGATAGTATTGTGGGGTTGCTTTGCTGCCCCTGGTCCTAAATGTGTGCAGGACCTCGTGAAATCAGTCAATTATCAATGTTATATGGAGTCCAATGTTGTTGTTTTTAAACTGGGTGTCAAAAAAGAAGTGTTTATAAACTGTGACGTTAAAGGTTGTTGGTCATCCAGCAGGAAAACGACCCCAAACACACATCAAAAGCACCCTGGAATGGTTCAAGAAGAAGCGCTAGACTGTTCTGGAGTGGCCAGTGAAGAGTCCAGATCTGAACCACATCCATAACCTATGGCAAGAGCTAGAAACAGCAGTTGGATAAGTTTTCTGTAGAAAAGTGGGCTAAATTGCCAATAAAAGTTGCAGCAAGCTCATTGGTGGCTACAATAAGCATTTGTTGGGAGTTATCTTGGCCAAAGGCTGTGCAGTGAAATACTAGCTCCAGGGTGCCAATATGTTTATCCATGCAATTTGTCTTTAATTTTTTACATTTCAAATTGTCAACTTAAGTTTACAATATAATGTATGGTTCTGCGATGTTGAAAATCCAATAATGTTTGGAGACCAAAAGTTGTTTTCAAATTTAACTTATTTTCAAAGAAATAGGTAGTTCTTTTAAGAAAAGTGCAGGGCTGACAATATATGTGTGTGCACGTGTGAGAGCCATATGTACCCATCTCTGTGTCTCCTCTGTGTTTGAGCTGTGTGTGTGTTGTCCACAGCAGCAGCTCCAGGCTCACCAGCTGTCCCAGCTCCAGGGTCTGGCCCTGCCCATGACCCCTATGCCTCTGGGCCTGAGTCAGTCAACCCTGCCGGCCGTCACCTCCTCTTCAGGCCTCTTCTCCCTCTCCTCCATCCTGGCCTCGCAGGCCCAGCTGGCAAAGGAGGAGAAGGCTTCTCGCGAGGGAGTTGACAGCCACCGTGAGGAGGACGGGGACAAGTCCGACTAGAGCTCCCTCCCGCCCTCTACCGCATATTAACTACCGCTGCGTCAGAGGGCTGTGGTCCTGTATATCTGCTATCTATCCATGCCAGTCCCTCTACCCCATCTCCCCCTTTAGTCCTCTGACTTCTACGGCCTATCTGATGCATTTGCCGTCATTCCAACTGCTTCAATTTGTGTACAGTATAGATTTTTTTACTATCATTTCTTTCATGTATATATCTTTTTATTTTGTATTTTATTTTTGTGATTTGAGCTTGACTTGTCTTTTTGCTCATTTGTTTTTCCCTCATTCTGCTCCCTTTATGGCCCAGTGGTAAATGGATCTGTGTTTTTACACCACCCTGGCTGAGCGTCTCCTTCCTCTCTTATTTACCAAGGCCCATCTGGGAGCCTGAATGTCACATAGTATAAGTGGAATAACAAACCAGAAGAGATCCAACAGACAGGCTCGCGTCACCCATATCTCTAGCCTCTGTTGTGTCAACTTGATTCAGTTGGTTGATGTGGGGTAACTCTCACAATACTGTTTTTATAAACCGACTTTTAGACAAGCAACAGCAAAAACTGTCTGTTAATGTCTGAATCCTAGCGTCAAAATCCTGCATTGATATCAGTGAGAAAAAGTTCTGAAAATTTGTTGGCCTCGCTTTGATTTTCAGGTTCTGATTCCTCCCCAGGTTAAGGAGAGTCGTTGAAAGATGTTAGTCTTCTTGGTGAAGCGTGTAACTTGGTGACTCCACTCCCCAGAGAGCCCTGTCTAACCCACTGAGCTACTTTAGATGGCTTCCATCAATACTATCATAACAGTCTGAATGTACAGATCGCAGCGATGATTAACATTGTGCGAGATAGAAAACACCTTCAGATATTTTCTCTCCCTGGTGGTGATGCAGTAGGAGAGTGCACGTTGCCTCTTCAACACTAGAAAGCAGTAAGTCTTTTAGAAAGCAGCACTGAGTCACCTCTTTTGAACAGGGATCTCTGGTCTATTCTAGGAAACAGGTTGACATCTCGGTCTCATGTTAGGCAGCGGCATAGAACAAAATGTCCACTGCGCCCACTATCTTGTCACTCAAAAGATGAGTCTCTGTAAGAAGAAATGATGCATGATTTAGCTCTCGTATAGAATACAAATACAGCACTCACAAATGTGGATGCATTGTCCATGGCCAATGAATAGTTTTAAATTAACGTTTTTGATCAGTCATTTGAGTAAATGAAGCACAAATCGCCATTATTTTGGTGTGCATTTACATAAAAGAAATATATATATATATATATATATATATATATATATATATATATATATATTTTTTTTTTTCTACAAACCCCAACATGTTTCTCTCAGCCTGTTGGAGAAAGTGTGCGATTATTAGCTCGACCTGTAAGTGCCGCTGTAGGCTAGAACTAAAGGTTGAATGGTATAGAAGATGTGAAGCTGACTGCTGGTTTTACTGTACGATTTGGAAGGGATTGGTGTTATTGTCTGACCATTGCTTTGATCCCAGCCTGTTATACAGCGTGTGATGTATTGTATGTTTTTTTGTATTAATAGACATCCTCTCTGTTTGATGGTGGGTTACACTGTGAGGGTGTAGAGATTTGTGTAAATGTCTTAGATAAACTGTCACAAGAAAACTGATTTCATAGCCGTAGGTGAATGCATTCATTAACCTCTGTAATATAGATTTGAACTTTGGTCAGTCAGTGGTGAGCCTGGGATTGACATGTGGCTTTTGTTTTAAGTCTACTACTGCTTGTGAACAGCACAACTTACTCTTATCGACGTAAACAGTAGTGATATGCAATGCGTGTGGGTAGATGCACACAAACGCATGTCTCTTGGAACTGTATTCCTTTCTATTAGCCACAAAATGTTTTTTAAAGTTTGGTCCACATTTTCTGTGATCAATACACTTGTTTGAATATTATCGCTATGAAATAGAATGAGAGTAAAAAGCTTTTAAAGATTCCGCTAAATTAACGATGTATTTGTTTAGTAGTGGAGGGCCAGTTTATGTATACAGTTATACTTCTAAAGCTTTATGTGTGGGTGAAAACGCGCTATGGTGATCATTTCACTTATGTTATAAAATACATTTTGCCAAGACAAATAAGGTTCTTCATGTTGTGAATCGATCAGTTGGGTCTCTCTAACATATCATTCCCATTATATCCCAAAAGTCGGGTTTCATAAACGAATACATCCAATAATAAGCACTGAGTTCTGTTGACAAATATCGGTGCAGGTTTCGCATAACAACTTTTGAGGATTTGACATTTTGTGGTCGTCTTCAAAGTTTCCACTGGTCACATGAAGCTAAATTGGCATGGCATGAGCTGAATTAAATGTAAAAGGCTTTGAAAATACGCTCATTGCTCTGTTGACATTTTGAAGATACACTTGTTTTTGTGAGGAATCTTCAAAAAGGAATAGAAATTTTGAATTAATATGAAAACCGTATACTAAAATAAGAAAGTACTACGTCATGTCTCAAATCGATATCCATATTACCTCTAATTTATGTCCTGCGGCTTCGAGAAGGAAGATGAGTTCAATGGGAAAGTGAGCCTGTCAGGTAACCAGTAGCCTTAATTCTTGCACAGAATCCAGCCTAGCTGACACAATGCAATTTTCCAGATTTTTGACCCTGTTTTTTTTCTCTGGCTTCCATTGATTGTCACCCTAATTCTGGCCATCCTACAAGGGTACACACTCCAATAACTTTTGAATGGATTATGATAGAGATATGAGGTTTGGACCATTGGTTTTCTTAGATGAGTAACATTGTTTTGACAATTGGTCAAAATATGCGTTATTGATTGGACACCACAGGTATATGGCTGCATCTTCTGTGTCTGTCCTGGATGATTCCTGTGCTCTGTCCTACAGTACTGATGTGACACTAGAGGAAGTGCAGTACTTTGACCTATACCTGTCCCTCTTTAACCCCTGACCCACTGTTTGCCCTTTACCCGTTGCCCCGTAGTGTGAAGCATTGTAAGCATTTTGAGCTTTGTATAGGTCATTTTTTGAATACATATTTTGTGTATAATGGAAAAAAACTGAAGTTCATACTTTGGCCCCCCCAAAAAAAACAATTTGTGTCATGTAATTATAGCTTCATTTAAAGAAATGGTGAAATATAAAAATAACAAACATTTACTATAAATACATGAAATGTTCTGCAGTAAGGAAGTACTTTTGGTGCCTTTACAAATAAAGTCAATCAAATCAATTGTTGTCTGTCCTGTTTTGTTCTTGTGCATCTTGTCCCAGAGGCAATGCAGTGGAGCTAAAGCGTCAATGGTGTAATGTTACTATACATTTCTCAGTGTTACTACTAAATGAAGGATGACCTTTTGATGACTAATACTAGCCTAGTAGTCTGTGAATGCCTGTGGAGCATTGAGGTCCCTGTAGTTCATTGTCACTCCACACGGCGGAAGTGTTGATTTAAAAACATCCTGTGTCATTTCTACACTGTGCAGGATAATTGCTGAGGTGTCCCTCCATGTGCATCTGTCGCAGATGTATGGAGTAGTAGAGGTATGTCTGTTCCATGGCGTTCCTGATTTGAGGTTTAGCTTCTCACCACCAGATGTTCTGTTTTATTATTGTAACATTGAAGACATTGGGACATACCTCAGTTGGTACCGCTGCACAACCCTCATGTAGATTTCCCATCTATCTGTCAAACACACCACTCATGTAGATATCCATCTATCTGTCAGACGCACAACCCTCATGTAGATATCATCTATCTGTCAGACGCACAACCCTCATGTAGATATCCATCTATCTGTCAGACGCACAACCCTCATGTAGATATCCATCTATCTGTCAGACGCACAACCCTCATGTAGATATCCATCTATCTGTCAGACGCACAACCCTCATGTAGATATCCATCTATCTGTCAAACGCACAACCCTCATGTAGATATCCATCTATCTGTCAGACGCACAACCCTCATGTAGATATCCATCTATCTGTCAGACGCACAACCCTCATGTAGATATCCATCTATCTGTCAAACGCACAACCCTCATGTAGATATCCATCTATCTGTTAATCGCACAACCCTCATGTAGATATCCATCTATCTGTCAGACGCACAACCCTCATGTAGATATCCATCTATCTGTTAAACGCACAACCCTCATGTAGATATCCATCTATCTGTCAGACGCACAACCCTCATGTAGATATCCATCTATCTGTCAGACGCACAACCCTCATGTAGATATCCATCTATCTGTTAATTGCACAACTTGTCATTGCATTCACGGCTATTTTTATTACACACACACACACACAGATAGTGATACGCGGTTACACACACCCTATCCATATTGGTTATTTCTGCTGTGCGTGTTGAATGACAGTGTGCCCTTGGCAGTGTGAGTGTTGAATGACTGTGCCCTTGGCTGTGTGTGTTTGTGTGCTCGGAGGCAGTGCTGGTGAAACCTCAGAGCTACTGTGGCTCCAACCCGCTTCCTCCTCTCCTGCCCGCTCTGTATCTCCCCAAGGACTTCTCTGGATCTGAGCCCAGTACTTAAATAAATATGAAAGTGCCCTATTTTCTGTGTCAGGATACAGGACTCCTCTGAGAAGCACTGATGTGGTGGGAAGGTTTTTTTTTTCCTCTGCGACACAGCACATCGTACGTAAAGGCTGAGAAAATCATTTGGATTTCACTTCCATGGCTATATTAGCAACACTAACACATCATATGCAGTGTCTTTTTAGATGTGTGTATTGTTAGATACTACTGCACCATTGGAGCCAGGAACACAAGTATTTCACCACCCGCAATACATCTGCTAAATATGTGTATGTGACCAATAACATTTGATTTGATGGAAATGCCCAGAAGACCATATTGTGATGTTGTCGAGTAACCATGTGCATGTACTGAGCAGAGGAGATAAAGGGGAGCGCCTGAATGGAGAGCAAGAAGCGTTTTGATTAATCATGATTGACTCATTCAGCGCCATCGCTGCTTCCCCCATCACTCCCTCGCTCCTGCTCTCCTTGATGGCTTGATTATGGAGACGCTCTCTCTTCATCTCCTCCTTTCTCTCCTCACTCTCTCTCATCCCTATCTCTCTCTGTCATCCCTATCTCTCTCTCTCATCCCTATCTCTCTCTCTCATCCCTATCTCTCTCTCATCCCTATCTCTCTCTCATCCCTCTCTCTCTGTCATCCCTCTCTCTCTCTCATCCCTATCTCTCTCTCTCTCATCCCTATCTCTCTCTGTCATCCCTCTCTCTCCAAGGCGATATATGCTGTGCTGGTTTATTCATGTGTCCCAGGGAACGGAAGCTGTCAATCTCTGTCTGCTTCTCATCCCCCCCCCCTCCATCCCTCCGTCTATCTCTCCTCCTGTCATTCCCTCACTGCCTCCCCCTGTCACTCTCCCTCTGTCACTCTCCCTCTGTCACTCTCCTTCTCTTTTGTTCTGTCTCTTACATCTGTGGCGGTCTTTTTTTTCTGCAAAGGCCTATTTATCTTAATCTTCATTTATTTCTCATGTCTTTCTTTTACACACACACACACACACACACACACACACACACACACACACACACACACACACAGTCCCAATTCAACCCTTGTTTCCTCCCTGTCAATCTCTTATTTTTTTTCTCATCTGTTTTCTCTCTGTGTCTGTCTTCGTCTTCAGTCTCTGTGTGAGTGGAGTGTATAGTATGGCTCATCTCAGCTGGAGGAGTCCATGTTGACACGACCCAGCTGGAGGAGTCCATGTTGACACGACCCGGCTGGAGGAGTCCATGTTGACACGACCCGGCTGGAGGAGTCCATGTTGACACGACCCGGCTGGAGGAGTCCATGTTGACACGACCCGGCTGGAGGAGTCCATGTTGACAATTCAGCGCGTAACAACGAAATGTGGAATAAGTCAAAGGGTATGAATGCTTCCTGAAGGCACTGTTTCCTCCTCTCACTGCCTCTATATTCTGTGTGTGTGTGTGAGAGAGAGAGAGGGTGGAAAATGTGTCTCATCATTGGTCGGCTATGGGATTTGCGGTAGCTGTTTTGGTGATCTAGTAACAGGAAACCTAACTGGAGAAATGAGGACTACTAAAAGTTGAATGGAGTCATGTGAAATACAAACAACCCCCCCCCCCTTTTTCTTCACTGCCTATCCATTCTCTCCTTCACTGCCTATCCATTCTCTCCTTCACTGCCTATCCATTCTCTCCTTCACTGCCTATTCATTCTCTCCTTCACTGCCTATCCATTCTCTCCTTCACTGCCTATCCATTCTCTCCTTCACTGCCTATTCATTCTCTCCTTCACTGCCTATCCATTCTCTCCTTCACTGCCTATCCATTCTCTCCTTCACTGCCCTTCCCGCTTGATGTCCCCCGTCTCTCATGTTCTCCTCTATAATTCCCTCACCTTCTATCTGTTCTCTTTATCTCTGTTCTTGCTCAACATCTTCCTCTCTCATTTCCCTGTGTCACCCTACCTCACAATCTAACCTGACACTCTTCCACGCTCTATCGTTCTCTCTTCCCCTCTCTCTCTCTATGAATCATCCTCCCCCTCTCTCCAGTGCTAGTGAGAGAAAGAGTGAATGAGAGGAGAGGCAGTACTTTTGGTGTTCAGTGTAAAGCCCTCCCCAGTGTGGGAGTGAGCTGTTACCCAGCTGTCTGTGGGGCTTCCTGCCTGTCACTTCCCATCCCAGTGACACCACAGCTACAACATACAGAGCTGGCTAGAGTTCCACCTGGCCCCATCCTTACACACACCCCTCCTCTCCACCACCTACTCTCTGGCTCTCATAGACACCCACACACATACAGTCATGCGCAGTCACACACACACACACACACACAACCTTGGGGCAAAACACACACACACACTGACTCACATTCACAAACACACACACCACCTATACTGTGTTGTAGACACCCCCTTGCTCAAAGCCAAATTCATTCCGTGTGCACTCCTCCTCCTAGCTCTATTAGCAGCGTGCCTCCTCACCCCCAACTCTGACTGACTGGCTGGCTGGCGATCCTCCTCCCTCCTTCCTCACCCCCAACTCTCTGGCTGGCTAGCAGTCCTCTCTTCCTCCCTCCCTCCTCACCCCACCTCTCTGACTGGCTGGCTGGCAGTCCTCCTCCCTCTCTCCTCACCCCCAACTCTCTGACTGGCTGGCTGGCAGTCCTCCTCCCTCTCTCCTCACCCCACCTCTCTGACTGGCTGGCTGACTAGCAGTCCTCTATCCCTCCCTCCTCACCCCACCTCTCTGACTGGCTGGCTGGCAGTCCTCCTCCCTCTCTCCTCACCCCCAACTCTCTGGCTGGATGGCTAGCAGTCCTCTCTTCCTCCCTCTCTCCTCACCCCTACCTCTCTGACTGGCTGGCTGGCAGTCCTTCTCACCCCTACCTCTCTGACTGGCTGGCTGGCAGTCCACCTCTCTTCCTCCCTGCCTCACCCCCACCTCTCTGGCTGGCTGGCAGTCCTCCTCCCTCCCTCCCTCCCTCCCTCCCTCCCTCCCTCCCTCCCTCCCTCCCTCCCCCTCCCTTCTCACCCCCACCTCTCTGGCTGGCTGGCAGTCCCCCTCCCTCCCTCCCTCCCTCCCTCCCTCCCTCCCTCCCTCCCTCCCTCCCTCCCTCCCTCCCTCCCTCCCTCCCTCCCTCCCTCCCTCCCCCTCCCTTCTCACCCCTACCTCTCTGACTGGCTGGCTGGCAGCCCTCCTCTCTTCCTCCCTCCCTCTCCCTCCCTCCTCACCCCTACCTCTCTGACTGGCTGGCTGGCAGTCCTTCTCACCCCTACCTCTCTGACTGGCTGGCTGGCAGTCCTCCTCTCTTCCTCCCTCCCCCTCCCTTCTCACCCCCACCTCTCTGGCTGGCTGGCAGTCCTCCCTCCCTCCCTCCCTCCCTCCCTCCCTCCCTCCCTCCCTCCCTCCCTCCCTCCCTCCCTCCCTCCCTCCCTCCCTCCCTCCCTCCCTCCCTCCCTCTCCCTTCTCACCCCTACCTCTCCCCACCTCTCTGGCTGGCTGGCCATCCTCCTCTCTTCCTCCCTCCCCCTCCCTTCTCACCCCCACCTCTCTGGCTGGCTGGCAGTCCTCCCTCCCTCCCTCCCTCCCTCCCTCCCTCCCTCCCTCCCTCCCTCCCTCCCTCCCTCCCTCCCTCCCTCCCTCCCTCCCTCCCTCCCTCCCTCCCTCCCCCTCCCTTCTCACTCCTACCTCTCTGACTGGCTGGCTGGCAGTCCCCCTCTCTTCCTCCCTGCCTCACCCCCACCTCTCTGGCTGGCTGGCAGTCCTCCTCCCTCCCTCCGCCTCCCTTCTCACCCCTACCTCTCTGACTGGCTGGCTGGCAGTCCCCCTCTCTTCCTCCCTGCCTCACCCCCACCTCTCTGGCTGGCTGGCAGTCCTCCTCCCTCCCTCCCTCCCTCCCCCTCCCTTCTCACCCCTACCTCTCTGACTGGCTGGCTGGCAGTCCCCCTCTCTTCCTCCCTGCCTCACCCCCACCTCTCTGGCTGGCTGGCAGTCCTCCTCCCTCCCTCCCTCCCTCCCCCTCCCTTCTCACCCCTACCTCTCTGACTGGCTGGCTGGCAGTCCTCCTCTCTTCCTCCCTGCTTCACCCCCACCTCTCTGGCTGGCTGGCCGTCCTCCTCTCTTCCTCCCTCCCTCCCTCCCTCTGACTCTCATGTCAACTGGGGCTGGGTATAGGGTTAGGCTGGAGCTGGAATATGGATTCTTGGGAGGTTTGTGTGACTGCATATGACTGTGTGTGTTTGTTACTTTGTGTGTGTGTCTGTGTTGATCAGTGAGGCTGGCTGTGGTGTGGTGTGGCCTGGTAGGCTCAGGGGTCTCAGCCCAGCTGTGTGACTAAGGCTGCTGTTTCTGGAAAGCCCTTTCATCCTGATCCTCATCTCTTATTCATCCCTTTACAACCTCCATCCATCACGACTCTGAAGTAGGAAAGCACCTCCAGCTACATGTACAATAGTGCCTTTCTTCACTATATCTTTCTGTCACACGGTCTCTCCTCTTATTAACTCCTTTCTTTTTGCTAATGTTCCCTTGTCCCAGACAGTAAGCAACAGTGTGAGTGTCAAGGACATGATGATGATAATGATGATAGGGTTATGATAGGGTTATTACTGTTGTAAACACAGACAAGCTAAAGTAACATCTTCTCCAGTTGGATCCCCCTCTTTCAGTCAGTCAGTCAATCAGCCCTGTGAGTCTTAGCACTGTATGATGGTACTGTTGACCCAGTTTGCCCTCCCTCTCCAGTCTCCACTCCCAGAGGGCCGTGCTCTGGCGCTGGCCTGCCGCTAAGCTGTGGTCTTTGGGCGAGTGGCGTGTGGTTGTGGTGTGGTCATACTGTGGTCTCGTTGCACTGCCAGTGTGGTTCTTCCTGCTCTCTCAGACTGGGGCCTGTGACTTTCTGTCTGCTGACTGGCGTTTCCCAATGAAACCCTCTGTGGTTCTGCTAGGGTGTGATTAGAAAGCCAGTGTACATACTGTACATGCACACACACACACACACATTTTCTCACTCTTTTTGAGGGCTCCCGAGTGGCGGAGCAGTCTAAGACACTGCCTCTCAGTGCAAGAGGCATCACTATAGTACCTGGTTCAAATCCAGGCTGTATCACATCTGACTGTGATTGGGAGTCCCATATGGTGGCGCACAATTGGCCCAGCGTCGTCGGGGTTTGGCCAGAGTAGGCCGTCATTGTAAATAAGAATTTGTTCTTAACTGACTTGCCTAATTAAATAAAGGTTAAAATAAAAAATGTAAATGTACACGCTACCTTCTCTGGATCTCTCATAGCTCTTTCCTACTGTCGATCAGCTCATTATTACACTATGAGTGCTAGTGTGCTTCACATCCTGAATAATCTGGCTAGCCTGTAAATCTGGGAGAAAATGATACATGTTTTTCACCCACACCCAAAGACAAATTTCAACTGCATGTTAATTGGATTATCTCCTTCAGAGGAGGGAACAATTTCATCCAAGAAGGAAACTATGGCCATGTTCCAAAACTGTGAAATGCCTCCATCCTCACTCTTTTGAGATATTTGCTGATTAGTATGTGATTGGATTAAAGGTCAGCTCTCTATTCCAGGTTATATGAAGGTGAAGACAGGTAAGGATAGAAGCACACACTACAGCACCAGTCTATCCACAGTGTGATCCACAGAGTGAAGCAGCAGCAGTAGCCAGTGTCTAATGAGTACAGGTAGTGTATAATGTCCTGTCACGGCTGCATGTGTAGAAGCCATTAGAGGCTCTATGGGAGATTTGTGAGACAGGCGGCCAGGGGGTCAGATGCTGCACAGAGACGCCCCACTGTGAGGTCAGAGACAGGGCAGCGGAAGGGGAGGGGGGAGGGGGAGAGAGAAGAGTGACAGAGGTGTAGAGAGAGTGAGGTATAGGGAGGGAAGAAGAGTGTGTTGTGGAGAAATGGGAGAGAGAGGGATCTGAGGGTCACAGAGAGGGGAGAGGTACAGCTGGGATGCAATTGGAAATAGACAGAAGAAGGGGTTGGCATGATTTTATTTAATTTGGTTCAGTTATATTTGTATAGTTTTCTCTACAGAGGACTCAACAAAGCCACAAAATCCCACTGAAAGTACTGTATGTCTACAGCGATGATAGCTCATTGACATGAAGTATTGGACAGATTCAGGGTAGTATTAGTCTAATTTGGGGGGGGGGGTGTCCTGCATATGGTGTGTGTATCCATTTATGCATTTGTGTGTGTGGGCTTTGGGGTCTGGTGTGTGATGATAGTGGTCACTAATGTGACAAGGGGTGTCATTCTGTAGTCATAGTGTGTGTGTGTGTGTGTGTGTGTGTACGATCGTGTTTGTGCAGTGTGTGTGAGAGTATCAGTGTGTGTGAGAGTGTCAGTGGTGTCTAGTGGTGAGTCAATGGCTGCTGACAGCTGTGGAACATGCAGTCACAGTGCTCCAGTCCTGAGGGAATGCCTGACTGGTCCAACCTACAGAGCCTCACCAGACAATGCCGCTGCTGCCCGCTCAATCACTCTGACATTTACTCTCACAGGGAAACATCCACACTGAAGGGAACTCAATGCAAAATGGCAGCTCACATACTGTACACACTGATAAGAATTCAATACAAAACAGAAGCCCACTATACAGGTGTATTTTTACCATAACTGTATAATGTGGGAAAAGTGTCAAGTATCAGCACTACAGGAAAAGGAGGGCCGAACACACCCCCATTCACATCTACGGGGCTGTAGTCAAGCGGGTTGAGTTTCAAATTCCTTGGTGTCCACAAAATATTATGGTCCAAATACACCAAGAAACTTGTGAAGAGGGCACGACAATGCCTTTTTCCCCTCAGGAGACTGAAAAGATTTGGCTTGGGTCACCAGATCCTCAGAAAGTTATGCAGCTGCACCATCGAGAGAATCCTGACCGGTGCATCACCGCCTGGTATGGCAACTGCTCGACATCCGTCCGTAAGGCGCTGTAGAGGGTAGTGCGTACGGCCCAGTACGTCACTGGGGCCAAGCTTCCTGCCATCCAGGACCTATATACTGGGCAGTGTCAGAGGAAGGCCCAAAAAATGGTCAAAGACTCCAGTCACCCAAGTCATAGACTGTTCTCTGACTTTAGCCCTACCTACATGTACAAATTACCTTGACTAACCTGTACCCCCGCACATTGACTCGGTACTGATACCCCCTGTATATAGCCTCATTATTGTTATTTAATTGTGTAACTTTTTACTTTAATTTATTTAGATAATATTTTCTTAACTATATTTTCTTAAAACTGCATTGTTCGTTAAGGGGTTGTAAGTAAGCATTTCACAGAAAGGTCTACACCTGTATTCGACACATGTGACAAATACATTTGGATTTTATTTGATTTGAAAACTACATTTTCTCATAAGTGCTTTTCACCCAGAACCAAATTCTTCATTACACTTCACCCACTTCACTCTTTGTGTGAGTGTGATCTTGATGTCCTTACCATCCACCAGATGGTGTCATTAGGCCAAATGATGTAGATGTCTCTCTGGGTCCCTCTCTCAACACCCCCCTCTCCCATACCCCACCACCATCCATCCATCCCACAATCATGTCTCTCTTTCCATATTTTTCACTTCCTTTGGTAATGTACTGTATCTCATTTCCGCCGTTGTGCTTTGATGATATCGAGAACATGTTCGAATGGAATGTGGGAGAGGGGGTTGTAACATCTGGATTTCTATTTGGAATATGTTTTAAATGTGCATAATTGAGAGAGGGACGGTTTTTGTATAAATGATTGTGGCTGTGTTTACGTGTGTTCTGTAAATGTAGATTTTTATGTATATTTATCAGAAGAGCCTGGTGGGAGATTAAGATTAATATCACTTTATTGCTGAATTACCCACAAGCTACAACCCAAATTTTACTTCTGCTTTTAACAAACACACTGCACATGCACATTAATAAATATTTATGTATCTGCATCTGCGTGTGTGTGTTCATCACAGCATGCCTGCCCATTTCCAGGCATGTGAGAGTGTGTAGTAGTTAAGTTCAGGGAAGGGTTAATGTTGTCTGTAACAAGATGGATTCCCAAATGGAAGACTATTAGCTGCTGAACTTAATTGGCATGACATGACCCAGGCACCCAGCCAACCTGCCTGGACATTCCACAGCTGTGTGTGTGGAGAGAGGGATGAATAGAGAGGGAGAGGAAGACAGGTAAGGAGGGAGTGAGGGGGATAGGGAGAGACAAATGAAAGGGAGTGGGGGAAGGAAAGAGATGGGAGGGATATTAGTACCTCATCTGTTTATCAGCCCATCTATCTTTCCACTTCTACTTGCTTCCATTCTGTAAAACAAGAAATATTTGAGGCCTATAATGTTTTGCAAGTGAATAATAATACAAATAGACGATTAAACAGCTTATCACATATGTGTGTGTGTTGTGTAGTCAGTTCCCATGACCAGGTTGCCTGTAGGGTTTTAACTGTTCTGTTTTAACATTTGGACTTGGCTGGGTACAACAAAGTAAGCCTTCCTCAATGCGGTTTTCTTTTGAACATAAAGCCCTGAAATGTCCTATCTGGTGTAATGCAGTTCCTCTTCACATGGATGATCACACCAGTGCGGTTGGTAATGTTTAAGATGAGGGAGGACGATACCTTTTTAAAATGAGCTTTAATGGCCTTATTTCTATTACAGCATGTTGGATGACTGTCATTCATATTCCATTCACCCAGCTTAATGTAACTTTGAGAGGTTTAGGCTACTACATAATACTCCAGTTTTCCCTATACCCATCATGAGGTTGCTACAACCTAGCCTTTGAATGAAAGTGATGCAACCGGTTAGGATGCTCTCGATGTTGCAGCTGTAGAACCTTTTGAGGATCTCAGGACCCATGCCAAATCTTTTTAGTTTCATGAGGGGGAATAGGCTTTGTCGTGCCCTCTAAACGACTGTCTTGGTGTGTTTGGACCAATCTAGTTTGTTGTTGATGTGGACACTAAGGAATTTGAAGCTCTCAACCTGCTCCACTACAGCCCCGTCGATGAGTATGGGGATGTGCTCGGTGCTCCTTTTCCTGTAGTCCACAATCATCTCCTTAGTCTTGGTTACATTGAGGGATAGGTCGTTATTCTGGCAGAACCCAGCCAGGTCTCTGACCTCCTCCCTATAGGCTGTCTCGTCGTTGTCGGTGATCAGGCCTACCACTGTTGTGTCGTCAGCAAACTTAATGATGGTGTTGGAGTCGTGCCTGGCCATGCAGTCGTGGGTGAACAGGGAGTACAGGAGAGGACTGAGCACCCACCCCTGGGGAGCTCCAGTGTTGAGGATCAGCGTGGCAGATGTGTTGCTACCTACCCTCACCACCTGGGGGCGGCCTGTCAGGAAGTCCAGGATCCAGTTGCAGAGGGAGGTGTTTAGTCCCAGGATCCTTAGCTTGGTGATGAGCTTTGAGGGTACTATGGTGTTGAACGCTGAGCTGTAGTCAATGAACAGCATTCTCACATAGGTGTTCCTTTTGTCCAGGTGGGAAAAGGCAGTGTTGAGTGCAATAGAGATTGCATCATCTGTGGATCTGTTTGGGCGGTATGCAAATTGGAGTGGGTCTAGGGTTTCTGGGATAAAAGGGACTATGGTGGTCTGCTTGAAGCATGTTGGTATTACAGACTCAATCAGAGACATGTTGAAAATGTCAGTGAAGACATCTGCCAGTTGGTCAGCACATGCCCGGAGCACACGTCCTGGTAATCCGTCTGGCACGTCTTGTGTATGTTGACCTGTTTAAAGGTCTTAATCATGTCGGTTACGGAGAGCGTGATCACACAGTCGTCCGGAACAGCTGATGCTCTCATGCATGCCTCAGTGCTGCTTGCCTCGAAGCGAGCATAGAAGTGATTTAGCTTGTCTGGTAGGCTCGTGTCACTGGGCAGCTCGAGGCTGTGCTTCCCTTTGTAATCTGTAATAGTTTGCAAGCCCTGCCACATTCAACAAGCGTCGGAGCCGGTGTAGTATGATTCAATCTTAGCCCTGTATTGACGCTTTGCCTGTTTGATGGTTCATCGCAGAGCATAGCGAGATTTCTTGTAAGCTTCCGGGTTAGAGTTCTGCACCTTGAAAGCGGCAGCTCTACCCTTTAGCTCAATGTGAATGTTGCCTGTAATCCATGGCTTCTGATTGGGGTATGTACTGTCATGACGTTGGCCTGGGGGGTATGTTTATGACAGTCATAAATACCTCTCTTTCCCCCTCTTTCCTCTCTCTACCCTACTGATGTTACATTTGCAAAACCATTGGTTAACATAGAGATTCTGGGAACATCAGAAGGTGGGGGGAAATTAACTATATTCTGGTAATCCGACCAATATTCGGTGGTACTTAATGAATATGATGTCAGTTCGGTTGTCATCTGAGACATTCTCATCAATGATAAGATGACAAACTCTACAGTGGAAAGTCTACACATCAGAGTTATCGGATTCACATGGAATTGTTGTTCAATTTAAATGTTTGAATATGAATTTATTTGTGATGGGATGAAATGTGATTTTAGCTTTTCAAACACACCCTCCTCTCCCTTCCTATATAAGCCCTTGGCGACAATGTAACCTCCTGTTCCGAGGACGTGAGGACGACGGTCCTATGTCAGAATGGTTCAGATAATAACTACAGAACGAAGCCAACATCAGCGTGAGCTTTGGTTGCGAATGGTATGAACTTTGAACTCTTATTCACTACAGAAGTGATACCTCCTAGCCGTTGAGTTAGCAACAGCAGATGCAAACGAGGGTTAGGAAGGAACAGACAGAGTATTCCGTCTATCACCCAACGACGTTACTACAACGTATCCAATTGACAACCAGAGACATTCTTCAAAGAACTCGGTTGGGCAACACGGCCTTCCATCTTACCACCAACCTACCGAAGCGCAGCTCAGAGTAAATATTTATTGCATTTTCCTTTTCCAAATGGGCGGTAATTTAGAATGCATAAGATACTGTATTTACGATAGCACAGCTTCTTTCCTTTGTTCTTCAGTCTTCCCGCTCTTTCACTCAAACCCAGACCCTTTTGTGTAACAAGCTGTCATATCTGTTCTGTCCGCTAGGGATGTTTTCCTTTATGACGTAATTTGTAATTAAGTTATGATTTAATTATGTGTATGTGTAATTCTGTGTGATTAGTTAGGTATTTAGTAAATAAATAATTAAACCCAATTTTGTATTGCTGATTCAAATTGTTAGCCAGGGTGCGCGCAGATAACCAAGAATTTACAACTTTCAGATGAGACTGAATTAAGATGACGATTAATATTGACTGCTATTGATGTAAAATATTACTAGGTCTTTAAGAGTTTATTCGGAAGATAACAGCTCTATAAATATTATTTTGTGGTGCCCGACTCTCTAGTTAATTACATTTACATGATTAGCTCAATCAGGTGATATTAATTACGGAGAAATTATCTTATAGAATAGCATGTCAAATCACTTAATCTGGCATAGCCAAAGACACGACAGTACGTACAGTCACTGTGGGGACGACATCCTCAGTGCACTTATTGATAAAGCCAGTGACTGATGTGGTGTATTCCTCAATGTCATCGGAAGAATCCCGGAACATGTTCCAGTCTGTGATAGCAAAGCAGTCCTGTAGTTTAGCATCTGCTTCATCTGACCATTTTTTTATAGACAGAGTCACTGGTGCTTCCTACTTTAATTTTTGTTTGTAAGCAGGAATCAGGAGGATAGGGTTGTAGTCGGATTTACCAAATGGAGGGCAAGGGAGGGCTTTGTAGGCGTCTGTGTGTGTGGAGTACAGGTGATGTAGAATTTATTTTCCTCTGGTTGCACATTTAACATGTTCATAGAGATTTGGTAGAACTGATTTAAGTTTCCCTGCATTAAAGTCTCTGGCCACTAGGAGCGCAGCCTCTGGGTGAGTGGTTTCCTGTTTGCTTATTTCCTTACACAGCTGACTGAGTGCGGTGTTAGTGCCAGCATCTGTCTGTGGTGGTAAATAAACAGCCACGAAAAGTACAGATGAGAACTCTCTAGGCAAGTAGTGTGGCCTGCAGTTTATCACAATATACTCAAGAATCGTTTTTCAACAGAATCGGTGGAACAAATACACACCTGATCACACACAAACACAGTTCACTTACATAGCAGCCACAAACAAACAGCATGATCATTTTGCTCGTTGTATAACTCCTTCTAGCATCTACACGCTCCCCGTCCTCTCACCTTTTCCATTCGCTTGTGAATTTCAGCACACAACACATCAGATGTCTGCGACCAGGCGTAAAAACCTTTCCAAGCCAAACTTTCATATCATTACCGCTAACCACTACACACAGCCTACATCGTTGTCATCATATTAGCTAACATCATAGTCAACATAGCTACTAGAACTAACGTGTTAGTAAACCAGCTACAATCATGCAGTACACTGTAGTCAGCAAGCAGTTTAGCAGTTACACTGGCAAGCCCTGATGGAAATAAATTAATAAAACCAAAAGCTTACCCTGACTTGGAATAGTTTCAGTGTTGGATAGCCAGATAGCTAACATAGCATCCTTCTCTGTTTGAGCCGGGTGTTTGAGTAGGCTAAACTAGCTTGCTGCATTCACTAGCTAAGTGAAAGTGAAATAAATGCAAAGAAATAAAGCTAGCTCTCACTCTCTGAGTCAACTACTCACCACATTTTATGCACTGCAGTGCTAACTAGCTGTAGCTTATGCTTTCAGTACTAGATTAATTCTCTGATCCTTTGATTAGGAGGACAACATGTCAGTTCATGCTGCAAGAGTTCTGGTGGGTTAGAGGACGTCCGCTGGAAGATGTCATAATTACTGTGTAAGTCTATGGAAGGGGTTGAGAACCATGAACCTCCTAGGATTTGTATTGAAATCAATGTACCCAGAGGAGGACGGAAAATAGGTGTCCTCTGGCTACACCATGACGCAACCCTACAGAGTGCTGTTGAGGCTACTGGAGACCTTCATTGCAAAACAGTATGTTTTAATCAATTATTTGGTGACATGAATATATTTAGTAAAGTTTTATCTAAAAAGGATAACTTTAATGTTCCACAATTTTTTTTAAATGAAATTGACTGAGTAGGATGGTCCTCCTCTGAGGAGCCTCCACTGGTTCAAACACAGGCAGGCACTCCTACTACTTTCTTGTTGCGTGTGCATATTGTACACACGCACACACCAACCCACATACACACACCAACATACACACACACACACACACGTTTGTTTTTCCCATACTTGTACAGACTAAACAATTGATTCCCATTCTAAATCATATTTCCCTTAACCCATAACTTGACATCTTCACGGGTCCAAAAAGTTTTCACCTGGACCTGATATACATAAATAAATGTTTTTAAATATAGAGACGCGTTCCGAACGGACCGGAGGACAACCAGACCCATTCTGTATAGACCTGGTCAAATCCAGACCCGTTCCGATCAGAGTGAGGGAAGAAGCAGAAAAGTCATTTTTTAAGCTACTTTATTAACCGGAGCTGATAAAGCATGAGAGAGAGGTGCTGCTTTAGCAGCCGGGGGAGGGGCCGTACTGTGAGTGAGTGACAGGAGCAGAGAGGAGGGAGAGATGAGAGACGGCAACCAACCAAGACGACTCACACTATAGTAGACTAATAGCTGCCATAGCTAGGTTATTTATCATCAAATTTGATTACTTAGTACTTGTCTTGACTGCATCAAACCAGGTGAAACTAGTTAAGCTGGCTAATGTTTGATAGCTAGGCTAATTGAGGCTGCAGTGCATGCACTTTGTCATCCTACTGTTACAAATATCAACAACTCCAGAATATTAAGTAGCAGCCTACCTATTGGCTCTTGGTCGTTGTAGCTTATTCTTCTCCTTTAACTTTTAATTCCGTCATTTTAATTCCATCTTCCATTGATTAGATATCTCCTAACCTTTTGCACACACGGAGGCTCTGGACTGTAGCTATTGCTGCTTTGATGACTTATGATTGGCCAACAACAAGCAATACGCGCCAAGCTCCACTCGTGAAATGCAAGAGAATTATAAAATATCTCTCTAATGCAGCAGTCGTTCTGATCTTTATGGGCCCTTCCAGACAAGTCAGTTAAGATTATACTTACCTGAGACCCCTGACAATCATGTCAGATCCAACCCAGAACCGTGATGTTATTTCAAATTCTGGATCCGGACCCGCTTGGGTCCCGGATTGGGTCTTCGGGTACAGGTGGACATAAAGACATCTAAACCTAAAGCTTAACCAAACCCTAACCTTAACTCCAAACCCTTAACCAAGCTTTTTTCTGGTTATTGTAAAACGGGATATGATGTTTATTTGCGTCACCTCAAAAACAGAATACTTGAGTATTCAGAATAATAACTGGATATTGGAGTGCATGTAAATGTAGTCAGTGTTGTCCACACTCTCCCGTAGCACAGTTGTTTTGGGCCAGTTAAACAACAGAGCTCCCCAAGGATTTTCCAAACATGGCATCATAATTTTTTCAACATTGACATCCACTCCAGAAGGCACACGCTCTCGCTCTCTCAATTCAATTCAAGGGGCTTTATTGGCATGGGAAACATATGTTTACATTGCCAAAGCAAGTGAAATGGATAAACAAAAGTGAAATAAGCAATAAAAAGTGGACAGTAAATATTACTCTCACACAAGTTCCAAAATGAATAAAGACATTTCAAATGTCATATTATGTACAGTGGGGCAAAAAAGTATTTAGTCAGCCACCAATTGTGCAAGTTCTCCCACTTAAAAAGATGAGAGAGGCCTGTAATTTTCATCATAGGTAGTACACTTCAACTATGACAGACAAAATGAGAAGAAAAAAAATCCAGAAAATCAAATTGTAGGATTTTTAATGAATTTATTTGCAAATTATGGTGGAAAATAAGTATTTGGTCACCTACAAACAAGCAAGATTTATGGCTCTCACAGACATGTAACTTCTTCTTTAAGAGGCTCCTCTGTCCTCCACTCGTTACCTGTATTAATGGCACCTGTTTGAACTTGTTATCAGTATTCACAACTGCGACCTGGCCAAGATAAAGCAAAGCAGTTTGACACATACAACAACACAGAGTTACACATGGAATAAACAAACACAGTCAATAATACAGCAGAAAAAGTTGATATACATTGTGTGCAAATGAGGTAATATAAGGGAGGTAAGGCAATAAATAGGCCATGGTGGCGAGGTAATTACGATATAGCAATTAAACACTGGAGTGATAGTGCAGAAGATGAATATTGAAGAAGAGATGCTGGGGTGCAAAGGAGCAAGATAAATAAATACAGTATGAAGATGAGGTAGATTGGATGGGCTATTTACAGATGGGCTATGTACAGGTGCAGTGATCTGTGAGCTGCTCTGACAGCTGGTGCTTAAAGCTAGTGAGGGAGATGTGTCTCCAGCTTCAGTGATTTTTGCAGTTCGTTCCAGTCATTGGCAGCAGAGAGCAGTAAGGAAAGGCCGGCAAAAGGAGGAATTGGCTTCGGGGGTGACCAGTGAAATATACCTGCTGTATGCGTGCCACGGATGGGTGCTGCTATGGTGACCAGTGAGCTGAGACAAGGCGGGGCTTTACCTAGCAAAGACTTGTAGATGACCTGGAGCCAGTGGGTTTGGAGACGAGTATGAAGCGAGATCCAGCCAACGAGAGCGTATAGGTCGCAGTGGTGGGTAGTATATGGGGCTTTGGTTACAAATGGATGGCACTGTGATAGACTGCATCCAATTTGTTGAGTAGAGTGTTGGAGGCTATTTTGTAAATCACATCGCCAAAGTCGAGGACCGGTAAGATGGTCAGTATTACGAGGGTATGTTTGGCAGCATGAGCAAAGGATGCTTTGTTGTGAAATAGGAAGCCGATTCTAGATTTAATTTTGGATTGGAGATGCTTACTGTGAGTCTGGAAGGAGAGTTTACAGTCTAACCAGACACCTAGGTATTTGTAGTTGTCCACATATTCTAAGTCAGAACCGTCCAGAGTAGTGATGCTGGAAGGGAGGGCAGGTGTGGGCAGCGATCGGTTGAAGAGCCAGCATTTAGTTTTGCTTGCATTTAAGAGCAGTTGGAGGCCACGGAAGGAGAGTTGTATGGCATTGAAGCTTGTCTGGGGGTTTGCTAACACAGTGTCCAAAGAAGGGCCAGAAGAATACAGGATGCGTTGTCTGCGTAGAGGTGGATCAGAGAATCACCAGCAGCAAGTGCGACATCATTGATGTATACAGAGAATAGTCGTCCTGAGAATTGAACCCTGTGGCACCCCCATAGAGACTGCCAGAGGTCTGGACAACAGGCCCTCCGATTTGACATACTGAACTCTATCAGAGAAGTAGTTAGTGAACCAGGCGAGGCAATCATTTGAGAAACCAAGGTTGTTGAGTCTGCCGATAAGAATTTGGTCATTAACAGAGTCGAAAGCCTTGGCCAGGTCGATGAATATGGCTGCACAGTATTGTCTCTTATCGATGGCGGTTATGATATAGTTTAGGACCTTGAGCGTGGCTGAGGTGCACCCATGACCAGCTCTGAAACGGTCCGTGATCTGTTTGTTAACTTGGTTTTCGAAGACCTTAGAAAGGGTAGGACAGTTATAGGTCTGCAGCAGTTTGGGTCTAGAATCACCTTTGAAGAGGGGAATGACTGCGGCAGCTTTCCAATCTTTGGGAATCTCAGCCGATGCGAAAGAGAGGTTGAACAAGCTAGTAATAGGGGTTGCAACAATTTCGGCAGATAACTTCAGAAAGAGAGGGTCCAGATTGTCTAGCTCGGCTGATTTGTAGCGGTCCAGATTTTGCCGCTCTTTCAGAACATCAGCTATCTGGATTTGGGTGAAGGAGAAATGGGGAGGTTTGGGCGAGTTGCTGTGGGGAATGCAGGGATGTTGACCGGGGTAGGGGTAGCCAGGTGGTAGGTATGGCCAGCCGTAGATAAATGCTTATTGAAATTCTCAATTATAGTGGATTTATCGGTGGTGATAGTGTTTCCTTGCCTCAGTGCTGTGGGCAGCTGGGAGGAGGTGCTCTTATTCTCCATGGACTTTACAGTGTCCCAGAATGTTTTTGAGTTTGTGCTACAGGATGCAAATTCTGTTTGAAAAAGCTAGCCTTTGCTTTCCTAACTGCCTGTGTATTTTGGTTCCTAACTTCCCTAAAAAGTTGCATATTATTATTATTAGCTATTAATTGCTAATGCAGTACGCCACAGGATGTTTTTGTGCTGGTCAAGGGCAGTCAGGTCTGGAGTGAACCAAGGGCTATATCTGTTCCAGGTTCTACATTTTTGAAATGGGGCATGCTTATTTAAGATGGTGAGGAAAGCACTTTTAAAGAATAACCATGCATCCTCTACTGACGGGATGAGGTCAAAATCCTTCCAGGATACCCGGGCCAGGTCTATTAGAAAGGCCTGCTCGCTGAAGTGTTTTAGGGAGTGTTTGACAGTGATGAGGGGTGGTCGGTTGACCGCAGGCCCATTACGGATGCAGGCAACGTGGCAGTGATCGTTGTGATCATGGTTGAAGACAGCAGAGGTGTATTTGGAGAGCAAGTTGGTTAGGATGATATCTATGAGGGTGCCCGTGTTTACGGATTTTGGGTTGTACCTGTTAGGTTCATTGATCATTTGTGTGAGATTGAGGGCATCAAGCTTAGGTTGTAGGATGGCTGTGGTGTTAAGCATGTCCCAGGTTAGGTCACCTAGCAGCACGAGCTCTGAAGATAGATGGGGGGCAATCAATTTACATATGGTGTCCAGGGCACAGGTGGGGGCAGAGGGTGGTCTATAGCAAGCAGCAACGGTGAGAGACTTGTTTCTGGAAAGGTGGATTTTTAAAAGTAGAAGCTCAAATTGTTTTGGTACATACCTGGATAGTAAGACAGAACTCTGCAGGCTATCTCTGCATTAGATTGCAACTCCGCCCCCTTTGGCAGTTCTATCTTGTCGGAAAATGTTATAGTTAGGGATGGAAATGTCAGAATCGTTGGTGGTATTCCTAAACCAGGCTTCAGACATGGCTAGGACATCCAGGTTGGCAGCGTGTGCTAAAGCAGTGAATAAAACAAACTTAGGGAGGAGGCTTCTAATGTTAACATGCATGAAACCAAGGCTTTTACGGTTACAGAAGTCAACAAATGAGAGCGCCTGGGGAATGGGAGTGGAGCTAGGCACTGCAGGGCCTGGATTAACCTCTACATCACCAGAGGAACAGAGGAGGAGTAGGATAAGGGTACGGCTAAAGGCTATAAGAACTGGTCGTCTAGTACGTTCAGAACAGAGAGTAAAAGGAGTAGGTTTCTGGGCGCGATAGAATAGATTCAAGGAATAATGTACAGACAAAGGTATGGTAGGATGTGAATACAGTGGAGGTAAACCTAGGCACTGAGTGATGATGAGAGAGATATTGTCTCTAGAACATCAATTAAACCAGGTGATGTCACTGCATGTGTGGGACGTGGAACTAAAGGGTTAGCTAAGGCATATTGAGCAGGGCTAGAGGCTCTACAGTGAAATAAGACAATAATCACGAACCAGAACAGCAAAGAACAAGGCATATTGACATTAGGGAGAGACATGCGTAGCCGAGTGATCATAGGAGCCCAGTGACTAGTTAGGCTGGCTGGAGACATGGCGATTCAGACAGCTAGCGGGCCGGGGCAAGCAAGCTAGCAGAAGGGCCTTAGAGGAACGTTTTGACGGAAGAAGTCTGTTATAGCCTCCTCGTACGGAGCCTCCTCGTGCTGTTACGTCAGTTGTCCAGTCATGATGGATTAGTAGGGTACAGTGTATTAAAGGGGTCCAGTCCAATTGGCAAAATAGGTATAGTGGCCCAATAAATTGGCTGATGGATCTCTTCAGCTAACAGTCCAATATGCTCTAGACAGCTAGCGGGCCGTGGCTAGCAGGCTAGCAGATGGCTAACTGTATGTAAACTTCCAACTTCAACTCTAAATAACGTACATTTTTATTTTTTTATACATTTTCAAAAATTATAACCTTTTTTCGCTTTGCCATTATAAGGTATTGTGTGTAGATTGATGAGAAACATTTTTTATTCAATAAATTTTAGAATAAGGCTGTAATGTAACAAAATCTAGAAACAGGGATGCACTGTACATGGTCATAGTAGATGTTATGTATTTGTTCCAAATATATGCACTTGACCATTGGGTTTTGTCACTGTGTGACATGCACACTGCGTGTTTGTGCATGCATGATGTGTGTATGCATGCACGTTTGTGTGTGTGTGTGTGTTTTGGATGTGGTGTGTATTTTGTCTTATGCATAACTTCCATTGTCCTCCCTCGACACTACCATACACTCCAGCCTTCCACAGAGCCAGGCATTGAAAAAGCTGTTTTGCACTGCAGCCTGCCTGAATCCCAATTAGTCACACAATTGGTTTTAGCCAAGCAGCGTGATCAGAGTGTGACGGTGCCAGCTTGTGCGTGCGTGTGTGTGCGCATAGTACGTATGTACAGTACATAGCCCAAAGGAAAGTACTGCAGCACTCCACTCACAGGCAGCACCAAGGATGTGCTGGCTGGCTTCATAGGGACACTGACTCACACAGATAAACAGGAGATATACAGTGGAGGTACTGTACATATTTATATTCTTATATACGCCTACACATACAGTATATACAACAACATTATACATACGTCATACACACCATATTGTACAAAATAGTGTTTTATTGTTACATACACCAGATAGGTGCAGTGAAATGTGTTGTTTTTACAGGGTCAGCAATTGTAGTACACCACCCCTGGAGCAAATTAGGTTTAAGTGCCTTGCTCAAGGGCACATAGACAGATTTTTGACCGTCTCTGGTATTTCGAACCAGCGACCTTTCATTTACTGGCCCAACGCTCCTACCGCTAGGCTACCTGCTACCTTTATACCTGTATGTGTGATATATTACACAGTCCTACACATAGAGGGAAGATGGAGCACTGAACAAAGATAGCATCATGTAACCAATATGTCAATAGTAACATGCATGCAAACCCACAACCTCACAAACTGTATGCAGGCTCACACAAAACGCCACCAGGCATGTATGCTTATAGAACCCAGAGAGAGACAGACACACACACACACATACAAATATGAGTAGCTGCCAACACAAATCCATGTGTGTGAGCAGGAGGCGGTAGTGAGATGGAAATGAGCCTGATCCAAGTTTGGATCCTTGTCTTGTTTCCTGGAGATTCTCCACATTCATATCAAAACACAATGACCACCTCAACACACACGCACACACACACACGCACGCACAAGCTGGCACAGTCACCCTGTTTCTAGCTCTTAGCCAACTTTGCAGTATTTCATTTTTTGTGTTATTTCTTAAATTATTTGCTCAGAACATGTATTGTATTATTACCTACAGCTGGCAAAAACTTCTGGATGTTAGATCAGCGGTCACTCACCAGAAATTCAACCAGAAATTTGACTTCCCTGACCTGGATCCTTTGTTTGAACTTCCAGAGGAAGCTCTATTCATCCCGGGTGCTGCACCACAAAGCCAATGCCAGAGAAGAAGTAGAAGGAGCGGGGCCCTAGTCAGACTCAGGCGGCGTGCATACATTTCTTCCAATCTCAAATACCTCACTATCAAATGCCGATTGCATTACCACACGAGAGAATTTACTTTGGTCATCGTCACTGCCGTTTATATTCCCCCCCCAAGCCGACATGCGGTGGCTCTCGAGGAACTACACTGGACTAAGTGCAAACTGGAAACGGCATATCCTGAGGCCGTATTTATTGTAAACTTTAATAAAAAACATCTGAGGAAAATACTACCAAAAGTCTATCAACACAGCTCCTGTACTACACACGGACCCTCGATCAATGCTACTCTCCTTTCCAGGACGGCTACAAGGCCCTACCCCACCCTCCCTTCAGAAAATCAGATCATGCCTCCATTCTGCTTTTCCCCATCGATAGGCAAAAACTTAAACAGGGAGCTCTCGTGGTAAGGACTGTTTAACATTGGTCTGACCAATCAGAATCTATCCTTCAAGATTGTTATGATCATGCAGACTGGGAAATGTTCCAGGTCGCCTCTGAGAATAGTATACCTGACTCGTAAACCCTGACTCGGTAACAGGGTTCATCAGAAAGTGCATAGAGGATGTTGTTTCCACTGTGATGATTAGAGGCAAAACGACAGTACAGGAACAAAGTAGAGTAGCAATTCAACAGCTCAGACATGAGACATACACGGCATTCAGAAAGTATTCAGACCCCTTCACTATTCAGACCCCTTTCCACATTTTGTTATGTTACAGCCTCCTTCTAAAATTGTTGCCAGTCTGCATGAAGCAGCCAGTCTACATGGAGCAGCCAGAGCTGTCAGTCTGCATGGAGCAGCCAGAGCTGTCAGTCTGCATGAAGCAGCCAGAGATGTCAGTCTGCATAGAGCAGCCAGAGCTGCCAGTCTGCATGGAGCTGCCAGTCTGCAAGGAGCTGTCAGTCTGCAAGGAGCCCGCCAGTCTGCCCAGCGCCGCCAGTGCCGCCAGTCTGCCCAGCGCCGCCGGTGCCGCCAGTCTGCCCAGCATAGCCAGTCTGCCCAGCACCGCCAGTCTGCCCAGCGTCGCCAGTCTGCCCAGCGTCGCCAGTCTGCCCAGCGCCGCCAGTCGGCCCAGCGTCGCCAGTCTGTCAGGATCAGTTAGATCCACCAGTCAGCCAGGATCCACCAGTCTGCCAGGATCCGCCAGAAGTGCCAGTCGGCCAGGATCCGCCAGAAGAGCCAGTCAGCCAGGATCCACCAGTCTTCCAGGATCCGCCAGAAGTGCCAGTCAGCCAGGATCCGCCAGAAGTGCCAGTCGGCCAGGATCTGCCAGTAGTGCCAGTCGGCCAGGATCTGCCAGTCGGCCAGGATCTGCCAGTCGGCCAGGATCTGCCAGTCAGCCAGGATTCGCCAGTCAGCCAGGATCCACCAGTCAGCCAGACTCTTCCAGATCCGCCAGTCAGCCAGACTCTTCCAGATCTGCCAGTCAACCAGACTCTTCCAGATCTGCCAGTCAACCAGATTCTTCCAGATCTGCCAGTCAACCAGACTCTTCCAGATCTGCCAGTCAACCAGATTCTTCCAGATCTGCCAGTCAACCAGATTCTTCCAGATCTGCCAGTCAACCAGACTCTTCCAGATCTGCCAGTCAACCAGACTCTTCCAGATCTGACAGTCAACCAGACTCTTCCAGATCTGCCAGTCAGCCAGGATCTTCCAGATCTTCCAGATCTGCCAGTCAGCCTGGATCTGCCAGTCAGCCAGGATCTCCCAGTCAGCCAGGATCTGCTGAAACCACCAGCCAGCCAGGATCTGGTAGATCTATCTACCTGCCTGAGCTTCTTCTCACTCCTGAGCTTTCTCTCACTCCTGAGCTTCTTCTCACTCCTGAGCTTTCTCTCACTCCCGAGCTTTCTCTCACTCCCGAGCTTTCTCTCAATCCCGAGCTTCCCCTCAGTCCCGAGCTGCCTCAGTCCCGAGCTGTCCTTCAGTCCCGATCTGCTCCTCAGTCCAGTGGGGTTCTGGGTGAGGACTACTAGGCCATGGTCGGCGGCGAGGGTGGTCTATCCAGGGACGCGAGGAGAGGGGACTAAGACATTAACTGAGTGGGTTCCACGTCCCGCGCCGGAGCCGCCACCATGGACAGACGCCCACCCGGACCCTCCCTATTGTTTTGAGGTGCGTTCGGGAGTCCGCACCTTAGGGGGGGGGGTTCTGTCACGCCCTGGTCTAAGTATTTTGTGTTTTTCTTCATGTATTGGGTCAGGCCAGGGTGTGGCATGGAGTTTTTGTATTGTGGTGTGTTTTGTATTGGGGTTTTGGTGTGTATGTTTTTGGGATTGTCGCTAGTGGGGTTATCTAGCAAGGTCTATGGCTGTCTGGAGTGGTTCTCAATTAGAGGCAGGTGCTTATCGTTGTCTCTGATTGGGAACCATATTTAGGCAGCCATATTCTTTGAGTTTGTTGTGGGTGATTGTCCTATTTGTCCTGAGTGTCTTGATGTCCTTGTTTGATGTTAGTTGACACAAGTATAGGCTGTTTTCGGTTTTCGTTTAGTTTATTGTTTTTGTAGTGTTCGTGTTTAGTCGTGTTTACGTTTGTTTAAATAAACATGGATCGCAATCGACACGCTGCAGTTTGGTCCGACTCTCCTTCACCACTAGAAAGCCGTAACAGTATGCTTGGAGTCATTGTCCATTTGGAAGACCTATTTGCGACCAAGCTTTAACTTCCTGACTGATGTTGCCTCAATATATCCACATAATTTTACTATCTCATGATGCCATCTATTTTGTGAAGTGCACCAGTCCCTCCTGCAGCAAAGCACCCCACAACATGATGCTGTCACCCCCATGCTTCACGGTTGGGATGGTGTTCTTTGGCTTGCAAGCCTCCCCTTTTTCCTCCAAACATAACGATGGTCATTATGGTCATTATGATATTTTCCCCATGTGCAGTTGCAAACCGTAGTCTGGATTTTTTATGGCGGTTTTGGAGGAGTGGCTTCTTCCTTGCTGAGCAGCCTTTCAGGTTATGTCGATATAGGACTCGCTTTACTGTGGATATAGATACTTTTGTACCTGTTTCCTCCAGCATCTTCACAAGGGCCTTTGCTGTTGTTCTGGGGTTGATTTGCACTCTTCGCACCAAAGTACGTTCATCTCCAGGAGACAACGCGTCTCCTTCCTGAGCGGAATGACGGCTGCGTGGTCCCATGGTGTTTATACTTGCGTACTATTGTTTGTACAGATGAACTCGGTACCTTCAGGCGTTTGGAACTTGTGGAGGTCTACAATTCTTTTTCTGAAGTTGTCACGAACCTTGCCGAAGACGGTGCCTCTTCCTGTTCGGGCGGTGCTCGGCGGTCGTCGTCGCCGGCCTATTAGCTGCCATCGATTTCCTTTCCGTTTGTTTTTGGTTATTGGGTAATTGGGTACACCTGTTTTGTATTAGGTTTGTTTGTATGGTATTTAAGGGCACTAGGCCTGCTGGGTATTTGTGCGGGCTTGTTTGTGTTACTCAGTGTTTGATGGTGTGAGTTAATTGTACATTTATTCTCCGGACTATTTTGTCCTGTTGTTTGGACCGGCAACCTATTATACGCCCTGTGTGTTGGCGTGACTGTTTTGTTGCACTGGGGAATAAATTTGAAGGAAAGACTGAACCCTGCTCTCTGCGCCTGATTCCACCCACCACCACTCCTAATTGATCGTAACAGAAGTCTTGGCTGATTTCTTTTGATTTTCCCGTGATGTTAAGCAAACAGGCACTGAGTTTGAAGGTAGGTCTTGAAATGCATCCACAGGTACACCTCCAATTGACTGAAGCCATCATTTTCTGGAATTTTCCAAGCTGTTTAAAGGCACAGTCAACTTAGTGTATGTAATCTTCTGACCCACTGGAATTGTGATACAGTGAATTATAAGTTAAATAATCTGTCTGTAAACAATTGTTGGAAAAATGACTTGTGTCCTGCACAAAGTATATGTCCTAACCGACTTGCCAAAACTATAGTTTGTTAACAAGACATTTGTGGAGTGGTTGAAAAACGAGTTTTATTGACTCCAACCTAAGTGTATGTAAACTTCCGACTTCAACTGTAGGGGGAGATCGCGAACGTCAAGTCTCCCCAGTATAAAAATGTGATGCATGAGGGCAGGTCACGTGTTGAATACTGCATTATATTTTCATATTTTACAATGAGTACAAGTTTGCTGTACATTCCTGATTTATACATGTGTGGGCATATGGTACCTGTTAGGGATTGAAGGGCTTTCTGGGATGTGCTTTGGTATATGATTGCTGTATATAAGAGTGTTAGCTAGCATGCACCGATGTAATGGTCACATAAGCTCACTGCTAACACAGTTGTTTTCATGCTACAGATTTTACCATCGACAGCCATCAACATTATTTAGCCCTACACAACTAACGTGCTGTTTCCTATTTAATCACAGATAATAAATAACGCTCAACTGAGACCACTGGCTGGGGCGATTTCTTTGAACTAAACACAACGCATTATTGCACCACTGCGACTTGTATGCTCTAGTCGGCTGGCCCTCGCTACATATTCGTCGCCAGACCCACTGGCTCCAGGTCATCTACAAGTCCATGCTAGGTAAAGCTTCGCCTTATCTCAGTTCACTGGTCACGATGGCAACACCCATCCGTAGCACGCGCTCCAGCAGGTGTATCTCACTGATCATCCCTAAAGCCAACACCTCATTTGGCCGCCTTTCGTTCCAGTACTCTGCTGCCTGTGACTGGAACGAATTGCAAAAATTGCTGAAGTTGGAGACTTTTATCTCCCTCACCAACTTCAAACATCAGCTATCTGAGCAGCTAACCGATCGCTGCAGCTGTACATAGTCTATTGGTAAATAGCCCACCCATTTTCACCTACCTCATCCCTATACTGTTTTTATTTATTTACTTTTCTGCTCTTTTGCACACCAATATCTCTACCTGTACATGACCATCTGATCATTTATCACTCCAGTGTTAATCTGCAAAATTGTATTCATTCGCCTACCTCCTCATGCCTTTTGCACACATTGTATATAGACTCCCCCTTTTTTTCTACTGTGTTATTGACTTGTTAATTGTTTACTCCATGTGTAACTCTGTGTTGTCTGTTCACACTGCTATGCTTTATCTTGGCCAGGTCGCAGTTGCAAATGAGAACTTGTTCTCAACTAGCCTACCTGGTTAAATAAAGGTGAAATAAATAAAAATAAATAAAAACGCAAGGAGAGTACGATTAACATCTGTTACACTAGCAGGGCAGAAATTTGACGAACTGACTTGTTGGAAAGGTGGCATCCTATGATGGTGCCACGTTGAAAGTCACTGAGCAGCTCTTCAGTAAGGCCATTCTAAAGCCAGTGGTTGTCTAGGGAGATTGCATGGCTGTGTGCTCGATTTTATACATCTGTCAGCAACGGGTGTGGCTGAAATAACCCGAATCCACACATTTTAAGGGGTTTTGTAATTAATTTGCATTTTATTGCATGACATAAGTATTTGATACATCAGAAAAGCAGAACTTAATATTTGGTACAGAAACCTTTGTTTGCAATTACAGAGATCATACGTTTCCTGTAGTTCTTGACCAGGTTTGCACACACTGCAGCAGGGATTTTGGCCCACTCCTCCATACAGACCTTCTCCAGATTCTTCAGGTTTCGGGGCTGTCGCTGGGTAATATGGACTTTCAGCTCCCTCCAAAGATTTTCTATTGGGTTCAGGTCTGGAGACTGGTTAGGCCACTCCAGGACCTTGAGATGCTTCTTATGGAGCCACTCCTTAGTTGCCCTGGCTGTGTGTTTCGGGTCGTTGTCATACTGGAAGACCCAGCCACGACCCATCTTCAATGCTCTTACTGAGGGAAGGAGGTTGTTGGCCAAGATCTCGCAATACATGGGCCCCATCCATTCTCCCCTCAATACGGTGCAGTCGTCCTGTCGCCTTTGCAGAAAAGCATCCCCAAAGAATGATGTTTCCACCTCCATGCTTCACGGTTGGGATGGTGTTCTTGGGGTTGTACTCATCCTTCTTCTTTCTCCAAACACGGCGAGTGGAGTTTAGACCAAAAAGCTATATTTTTGTCTCATCGGACCACATGACCTTCTCCCATTCCTCCTCTGGATCATCCAGATGGTCATTGGCAAACTTCAGACGGGCCTGGACATGCGCTGGCTTGAGCAGGGGGACCTTGCGTGCGCTGCAGGATTTTAGTCCATGACGGCATAGTGTGTTACTAATGGTTTTCTTTGAGACTGTGGTCCCAGCTCTCTTCAGGTCATTGACCAGGTCCTGCCGTGTAGTTCTGGGCTGATCCCTCACCTTCCTCATGATCATTGATGCCCCACGAGGTGAGATCTTGCATGGAGCCCCAGACCGAGGTTGATTGACCGTCATCTTGAACTTCTTCCATTTTCTAATAATTGAGCCAACAGTTGTTACCTTCTCACCAAGCTGCTTGCCTATTGTCCTGTAGCCCATCCCAGCCTTGTGCAGGTCTAAAATTGAACCCTGATGTCCTTACACAGCTCTCTGGTCTTGGCCATTGTGGAGAGGTTGGAGTCTGTTTGATTGAGTGGGGACAGGTGTCTTTTATACAGGTAACGAGTTCAAACAGGTGCAGTTAATACAGGTAATGAGTGGAGAACAGGAGGGATTCTTGAAGAAAAACTAACAGGTCTGTGAGAGCCAGAAATCTTACTGGTTGGTAGGTGATCAAATACTTATGTCATGTAATAAAATGCAAATTAATTAGTTAAATATCACACAATGTGATTTCCTGGATTTTTGTAGATTCTGTCTAGATTCTGTCTCTCACAGTTGAAGTGTACCTATGATAAAAATTACAGACCTCTACATGCTTTGTAAGTAGGAAACACTGCCAATTTGCAGGTTATCAAATACTTGTTCTCCCCACTGTATATTCTGACCCTAACCATTTATATGTATACGCTGTATTCTAGTCATTGAAAACTGGTCACTTTAATAATGTGTACATATAAAATACACCATTATATGTATATATTTATATACATTCTATGTACATATATTTATATTCTGGTCTCTGACATTGCTCGTGCTGATATTTCATCATTTTTCTGGATTATGTGTGTATTGTGTTTTTGATTTAAATTGTATTACAGCACTGTTGGAGCTAGAAACGCAAGCATTTCGCTGCACCTGTGATTTGACAAACACACACACACACATTTGTACATACAGGCTCAACTGTGCACCCCCATCTCCAAATCAAACAGGATATAAGTGGGATAAACCAAAATGGCAGTGTGACTGAGTAAGTCTCACACATGGCCCTGAGCGCACAGACAGGAAAGGGAATATCCACATGAACACACCCAAATAGCCAAATGTTTTCACTACTAGGTCAGGAGAGGGCTAGGCCACAGTACTGGTAAAACACACGGACGCTATTCACATCATTTTCATTGGAACCGTTCTGTTTACCCAATGTCAACATCAAATCAAATGTTATTTGTCACATGCGCCGAATACAACAGGAAGACCTTACAGTGAAATACTTACTGACAAGCCCTTAACCAACATCCAGCTTGTCCAGAGTTTCACATTTGAAGGGAATGTTTTTTTTCAACTGCCATTGTATTTTACTGAATGTAATTTGTCCTATGAGGTTGAAACCTGCAAAAGTTGAATGTGTGCTACTGTGAACTAGGGAGTAACTGCTGTGTTCATAGCAGAGAGAACCTGTCTGGAGCATGGGAGGTGGAGTTGTAAACAGAACTATCATTATAGTGAAACGCCCTGACAGACTGACTTTCACACATATGGGAATGAAGGAGGCAACAAGTGAAGAGCAGACGGAGGGGGGTTGAGAGAGCTAAAGAGGAAGTGGGGGAGGTATAGAGGTATTCTTTTTGAACTTCTGTGAGTGTAATGTTTACTGTTAATTTCTATTGTTTATTATCTACTTCACTTGCTTTGGCAATGTTAACATATGTTTCCCATGCCAATAAAGCCCTTGAATTTAATGTGTGTGTGTGTGTGTGTGTGTGTGTGTGTGTGTGTGTGTGTGTGTGTGAGAGAGAGATGGGGAGACAGGCACACAGAAAGTGAGCGATAAAAGAGACATGGGGTGATTGAGATGAAGAGAGCGAGGTAGAATGAGAAAAGTAAAGGGGATACCTAGTCAGTTGTACAACTGAATGCATTCAACCAAAATGTGGCTTCCGCATTTACCCCAACCCCTCTGAATCAGGGAGAGAGAGAGAGAGGTGAGTCACTGCTCTGAGGGTGATATAGGCAATGAGGTACAGGGCCAAAGGTGGTAAGCACTTACTCATGGAATAGGCTTCATCTATCAGAGCGATCAATGCTTACTTAGTGTGTTTATGTTGGTGTGTGTGTGTGTGTGTGTGTGTGTGTGTGTGTGTGTGTGTGTGTGTGTGTGTGTGTGTGTGTGTGTGTGTGTGTGTGTGTGTGCATGTGTGTGCAGCAGATAACACAGTCATAGACAGAGACAGAGTGACAACACTGTTTCAAACGGGGAGGCTTTCAAAGCAGACAGCTGGAGTGAGTTCAAAGCTCTGGGTTCTGAGACCTCTGCATTGCTTTACAGTAACATGTTATAGAAATACAGACTCCAGTGCTGCATCAACAAACGTTAGTCTCTGCAACTAATCTGTAGGTTGCCGATGCAAAAAACTATAGTAGAGAGACTCCTCTGTCTTAAATCTTGACAGAATAAGAAATACACACACACATCATATTCTGTCCATGGCATGGAATGGTCTCATCTGAAGATACTGTAAACAGAATAATTCCAGCTTTGAAATGAACATAAGGGTAATTTTTTCAGTCTCCTTCAAAACATTTCTCATCTTTTATTCGGACTGCGGACACGACCCGCTCGGCTTGGATACAGCAGTAGGAATAGAATAATTGAAATTAACGGCAGAATTTACTGAGCATGTATGTAGCGTGACTGACAGCGGGAGTCGGCGAAGGCATGTATGTGTGTTTGTGCGGAATAATTGGAACTTTAATGCCCACAATCCTCACAGGCTCCCGAGTGTCGCAGCGGTCTGTGGCACTGCATCTCAGTGCTAGAGGCGTCACTACAGAACCTGGTTTGATCCCAGGCTGTATCATAACCAGGCCGTGATCGGGAGTCCCATAAGGCGGCTCACAATTGTTACAGCGTCGTCCGGGTTAGGGGAGGGTTTGGCCGGGGTAGGCCGTGATTGTAAAATGCGATTATTTTCTTAACTGACTTGCCTACTTAAATAAAGGTTAAATAAAAAATAAATGTAAACTCCCTCTCCACTGCCCACAGCCAGTCATTTGGCATCCAAGCCATGATTGGTCAGACTTTTCGAACGATGTCAAGACCCAACGTGGGACAAAGTGGTGCCTATTGGCTAAAGCAGGCAGCACGCTTGACCAATCAGAGAGCGATTACACAGTTCGACAGTGGCAAGCTTTTAAGGTGGTCCTGAAGTATTACGGTATGTACTCGTTTCCTCAAATTGAATCATCCCAAAGAGTGTCATGCCTCGACAATAATGTTGGTCTGTCTCGTCACAGTTATCTTTACACCTAGGGCTGCTCTTTTAATCTTATATCTGTTTAGGCTGGTTATTTTTTCGTCTTTGATTGAGTGAACTTATTTCATGCATACTGTAGATAACAAACTACATGTGTGAATTTTGAAAGAAAAGCAGGGATAACTCACTTGTCTAGGCTTATACTTTCAACTGTCATCAACGAATGCAAATATGATTGCAATCTGATACAGTATCGCCCACGGCGTGCACGTCTATAGAAATATAATAATGTTGCTGCGCTGTTGACTAAAGGTAGGTTATGATGTCATTATGCACACTGTGGTCACAGGTATGTTCGAGCCCTCCTGAGCCCTCCTGAGAGGTGAGATTGATGCAGAATTTTGTCATTAGGAAGATGCCATGAAATTACTATAACAATTGCTTTTATAGGCCAATCCTGCATGCAGGTAGTCTGATTAATTAGGCTGTAATACACAATAATTGGTATATACAACCTGAAACCAATGCCCGCAAAATTGTGTAAATGTTCCTTACAAGCCAGAATGTTTAATACAATTACAGTTCAAGTTACTCACCGATTCTGTGTGGTTTGTCTTTCAGCTGCTTGAAATGTTTTACTAAATATCCACAGATGGGTGGTCAAATTGTTTACCCAACCTTTTAGAGAGCTGGTAGAAATATTGCTTGGCACTGAGGTACTGGATAGATTGAAATCTGAAAAAAGTGTTGATTGTTCTCCACCCCCCCATTCAGAATACACCATTTTCATTGGCATTGCATGCTGGGTTCAATAGCTATTTACGACAGATTATCCAGTATAAAAAAATCTTACCTCGGTGCCTAACTGAACCATATACCTCTACTATCTCTCTAAAAGTTGGTTAAACAATACTTACTGTGGATATTCAGTCTCATTTCGAGCAGCTGAAGGACAAACCGCACAGACAACCGGTAGAGTGAGTTTAAATGTAATTTTATTCAACATTATGGCCTGTCAGGAACATTTAGACGATTTTGCAGGTATTTGTTTCAGGCTGTATATGCCAATGAATTGTGTATTACAGCCTGACTACTCAGACTAGTATTCAGGTAGACTACTTATACAGTAAGGATTTTAATGTATTTGTTTTGTGTCTATAGATCACCATCTGACACCAATCAAGTTCATACAGTATGGTAAGATAAGTAGCTTAAGTAGATTATACAGTGCAAGAGCGAGTAGGGAGGTCAATGGAGGAGGGGTTATTGATTGTTATTCTCAAACTGGACAGTTTTATCTCAATCTCTTCATTCAAAGACTCAATCATGGACACTTACTGACAGTTGTGGCTGCTTTGTGATGTATTGTTGTCTCTACCTTCTTGCCCTCTGTGCTGTTGTCTGTGCCCAACAATGTTTGTACCCTGTTTTGTGCTGCTACCGTGTTGTTGTCATGTTGTGTTGCTACCATGCTGTGTTGTCATCTTGGGTCTCTCATTATGTAGTGTTGTGTTGTCTCTCTTGACATGGTGTGTGTTTTGTCCTATATTTTTATCAAATCTGTTTTTAATCCCAGCCCCCATCCCCGCAGTAGGCCTTTTCCCTTTCGGTAGGCTGTCATTGTAAAGAAGAATTTGTTATTAACTGACTTGCCTAGTTAAATAAAGGTTAAACAAAAAATTAATTAAATTGAAGTCGGATAAGGGCCATATCGACTTGACTATGGAGAATCACAAACACTGGTCAAAAACACTGGTACCACCTACAATAGCTGACCACCATACTGAGTGACCACTATACTTAGGTGTTCTCAGGTACATCTCAAGGTGCCTGAGTAGACATGAACACAGTCATCCATATTTAGCCAGCACCCAGCCCTGTTTATCCAGCACCACCCAGCCAGCCATGTGTAGACTAGACAGCCCATCAGCCTATCAGCCCTGAACCCTGTGTTCCCGATCAGCTCTCCCAGGGAAACAGACTCAGAGTCATGTGAATAATTACTTGCCTAATCCCTGCAATTAGATAACTATGATTAGTGCAATCCCCTACCTGCCTTACCTCAGGGAGAGGAGGGAGGGAGGGAGAGAAATATCTAGAGGAAGGGGGGGCAAATTAGTTGTGGATGATGAAATGTGTGAGATGAAGAGATGGATGGATAAAGAATGAGAGAGGGGAGTGAGGGTTAGTTAGGGATATGAATAACTCCAGTTACTGACTGTAAGAGAGAAGGACTGATGTGCAGCACAGTTAGGTCCAGGTGTGTGTAATAACCTGTTATTGTGAGCTTTAGTGGACCAAATGCCTTAGTTACTGTAAACTTTTGTTCTGTAAAAATGGAAAGAGCTTTACTTGTTACTAGGTTACCTCTTTTTCAAGATGCTGTAAGAGTGCGTGTCTGTCTGTGTGTTCTTTCCTGGTACTCTTTTTCAAGATGCTGTAAGAGTGCGTGTCTGTCTGTGTGTTCTTTCCTGGTAAGAAGTCTTGGAAGCGATGAGAGGGGGATGTTCAATCATAAGGGATTAATTCCTGGTTGATCAAGTTCAACAGTGAAGCCGCCCTCTGTAAACTCATCAAGCCTATAGGCAAACACTGGGAGTACAGACTTATGGCTTTAAATAACAATCTGGGCAGAAATTACTGCTACATTATTAGTATGTCTTGAGACCTTTTTCAACATTGCATGTTTAACATAGCTTATGTTTTGTAGACCCAGTTCTTTTCTGAGGATACATTTATGTACTGAAAGGACTATTTTCTTCTTGACGTTCAAATAAATACAGGGGTATCTGTGAAATCTCTCTCTCTCTCTCTCTGTGTCGTCAGTGTGTGTGTCGTCAGTGTGTGTGCGTGTATGAACTAGAATACTGACATACCTTTCATCTCTTCAGAATGACTAATTATGCGTTTGTGTGTGTTTTTGTGTTTGTGTGAGTGGTTCATTTACGAGTGTGTGTGCACTCGTATCTATAACGATAGTGTGTAAGGATGTGTCTTTCTGTTTGCGCCTGTCTCTTTGTGCATGGCTGATTGCTTTGTCCATCTGACTACAATTGAAAGGGGATCTCTATCTATCTCCGTGTCGGTGTGTCTCTATCTCAGCCGCTCCACCTTAAGGGGAGCTTTAGCAGGCTGTCTTGTTTATGTTGAAGCCAACAGGCACAATATATTACAGTCCAGGGCTCCCTGCTGAAAATCCTACTGGATCTCCTAGTGACCTGCTGTTCTTTCCTGCTTTCCTGCTTTAAAAAAAAGTATTATTTAGATTAAAAGCAAAGCTTGCTCTCTGTCATAGTTTTTCTCCCTCTTTTTTACATTTTGTATTCCAACAGACAACTCAACCCTTCAGTTTAAGGTTCTGTTCTCTCCTATGAGAAGAAGAGGGACTGGAGGTACTGTAGATTGTAGGTGAATTTGAATGGAGGAGTGTAGTGTTTGTATCTTGTTGGAGGGGTTGGTGAAGGGACAGGAAAGGGGGTGTACTTGGGTGTAACGCTCAAGCTTCACTGCCATGTCAGTGCCTGTGGACTCCAACTGATTACAGAGCGAGAGAGGCGGAGAGAGGAAAAGAGAGACGAGAGTGAGACTTTGGTTACACCGAGGAAACGGGAAGAAGGAAAAGGAGCCAAAGTGTTAGTGTGGGGATTTGTTTTACCGTGAGAGCTGTTTAACGGATGCACTGACAGAGCTCTCCCAGCTGTGTCGACAGGCTCCGTGTCGGACAAGGACAGACAGAGCAGAGCTGAACGGAAAGAAGAGAAGAGAGCAGGACTGGGCAGGAGGGAGGACTGCTCTCTCCAACCTTGCCTGAGACCAGACCAAAGCAGGCAGAAAGATCTGGACTGGGCTGTGTTCCTGGTGGGGGGCAGAGGAGTGGAGGGTCAGGGGACAGGCTCTGACCTGATAATCAAACAGACTGAACATCTCTCCTGGGACCATGTACCCTCAGGGCAGGCATCCGGTAAGTCACTCCTCTTTTTCTCTTTATCTGACTACTGCTCAGGGACAGAGATAGAGACAGGGACTACACTGAGAGGACAGAGACAGACAGGAACTACACTGAGAGGACAGCGATAGACAGGAACTACACTGAGAGGACAGAGATAGAGACAGGGACTACACTGAGAGGACAGAGATAGACAGGAACTACACTGAGAGGACAGCGATAGACAGGAACTACACTGAGAGGACAGAGATAGAGACAGGGACTACACTGAGAGGACAGAGATAGACAGGAACTACACTGAGAGGACAGAGACAGACAGGAACTACACTGAGAGGACAGAGATTGAGACAGGGACTACACTGAGAGGACAGAGATAGACAGGAACTACACTGAGAGGACAGAGATTGAGACAGGGACTACACTGAGAGGACAGAGACAGACAGGAACTACACTGAGAGGACAGCGATAGACAGGAACTACACTGAGAGGACAGAGATAGAGACAGGGACTACACTGAGAGGACAGAGATAGACAGGAACTACACTGAGAGGACAGAGACAGACAGGAACTACACTGAGAGGACAGAGATTGAGACAGGGACTACACTGAGAGGACAGAGATAGACAGGAACTACACTGAGAGGACAGAGATTGAGACAGGGACTACACTGAGAGGACAGAGACAGACAGGAACTACACTGAGAGGAAAGAGATAGAGACAGGGACTACGCTGAGAGGACAGAGACAGACAGGAACTACACTGAGAGGACAGAGATTGAGACAGGGACTACACTGAGAGGACAGAGACAGACAGGAACTACACTGAGAGGACAGAGACAGACAGGAACTACACTGAGAGGACAGAGATTGAGACAGGGACTACACTGAGAGGACAGAGATAGACAGGAACTACACTGAGAGGACAGAGATTGAGACAGGGACTACACTGAAAGGACAGAGATAGACAGGAACTACACTGAGAGGACAGAGATAGACAGGAACTACACTGAGAGGACAGAGATAGAGACAGGGACTACACTGAGAGGACAGAGATAGACAAGGACTACACTGAGAGGACAGAGATTGAGACAGGGACTACACTGAAAGGACAGAGATAGACAGGAACTACACTGAGAGGACAGAGATAGAGACAGGGACTACACTGAGAGGACAGAGATAGACAGGAACTACACTGAGAGGACAGAGATTGAGACAGGGACTACACTGAGAGGACAGAGACAGACAGGAACTACACTGAGAGGAAAGAGATAGAGACAGGGACTACGCTGAGAGGACAGAGACAGACAGGAACTACACTGAGAGGACAGAGATTGAGACAGGGACTACACTGAGAGGACAGAGACAAACAGGAACTACACTGAGAGGACAGAGATTGAGACAGGGACTACACTGAGAGGACAGAGATAGACAGGAACTACACTGAGAGGACAGAGATTGAGACAGGGACTACACTGAAAGGACAGAGATAGACAGGAACTACACTGAGAGGACAGAGATAGACAGGAACTACACTGAGAGGACAGAGATAGAGACAGGGACTACACTGAGAGGACAGAGATAGACAAGGACTACAATGAGAGGACAGAGATAGACAAGGACTACACTGAGAGGACAGAGATAGACAGGAACTACACTGAGAGGAAAGAGATAGAGACAGGGACTACACTGAGAGGACAGAGATAGAGACAGGGACTACACTGAGAGGACAGAGATTGACAGGGACTACACTGAGAGGACAGAGATAGACAGGGACTACACTGAGAGGACTGAGACATGGAACAGTTAGGGTGTAGGAAGAGAGTCCCTCTAACACACACACACACACACACACACACACACACACACACACACACACACACACACACAAGTGAAGTGAGAGTCAGCTATGCCACCCACACAACTACCTTTCAACTACCTCTCAACAGCCCCTGGTTGCAGCTGACAGGGGAAAGACAGGGGGGTGTGTGTGGTTTTACTGTCCTTGTGGGAACACTTCGCCAGTCATCACACGGAAAAGGGTCTATTTTAGGCTTAGGGGTTAGAATTAGGGTGAGGTTTGGGGTTAAGGTTAGGGTTGAGGTTAAAGTTAAGAAAAATCGGATTTTGAATGGGAATCAATTGTTTGGATAGTAAAACAAACACTTGTGTGTGTGCGCGCTCTGTGCTGTATCTGTGATTATGTGTCCAGGGATAGTGTGTTAGAAGGCAGTGGAAGGTATTCCCTTCAGTCCCCTCTCCCCCTACCACCCTCCTCTCATTATTTACTAAACTACAGTGTTAGGAACTGAAGAATGAAGCTGGAAGAAAGGATGGGTTTGACCATACATGCGAGAGAGTTGGATGGAGAGAAACAAGGTGTAGTTATATACAGTGCCTTGCGAAAGTATTCGGCCCCCTTGAACTTTGCGACCTTTTGCCACATTTCAGGCTTCAAACATAAAGATATAAAACTGTATTTTTTGTGAAGAATCAAAAACAAGTGTGACACAATCATGAAGTGGAACGACATTTATTGGATATTTCAAACTTTTTTAACAAATCAAAAACTGAAAAATTGGGCGTGCAAAATTATTCAGCCCCCTTAAGTTAATACTTTGTAGTATTACTTTCCACATGTTTGGTGTGTCTCCCAGGTGGCTTGTGGCAAACTTTAAACGACACTTTTTATGGATATCTTTAAGAAATGGCTTTCTTCTTGCCACTCTTCCATAAAGGCCAGATTTGTGCAATATACGACTGATTGTTGTCCTATGGACAGAGTCTCCCACCTCAGCTGTAGATCTCTGCAGTTCATCCAGAGCGATCATGGGCCTCTTGGCTGCATCTCTGATCAGTCTTCTCCTTGTATGAGCTGAAAGTGGGACGGCCAGGTCTTGGTAGATTTGCAGTGGTCTGATACTCCTTCCATTTCAATATTATCGCTTGCACAGTGCTCCTTGGGATGTTTAAAGCTTGGAAAATCTTTTTGTATCCAAATCCGGCTTTAAACTTCTTCACAACAGTATCTCGGACCTGCCTGGTGTGTTCCTTGTTCTTCATGATGCTCTCTGCGCTTTTAACGGACCTCTGAGACTATCACAGTGCAGGTGCATTTATACGGAGACTTGATTACACACAGGTGGATTGTATTTATCATCATTAGTCATTTAGGTCAACATTGGATCATTCAGAGATCCTCACTGAACTTCTGGAGAGAGTTTGCTGCACTGAAAGTAAAGGGGCTGAATAATTTTGCACGCCCAATTTTTCAGTTTTTGATTTGTTAAAAAAGTTTGAAATATCCAATAAATGTCGTTCCACTTCATGATTGTGTCCCACTCCAGGTGTTAGAATGGCCAAGTCAAAGTCCAGACCTGAATCCAATCGAGAATCTGTGGAAAGAACTGAAAACTGCTGTTCACAAATGCTCTCCATCCAACCTCACTGAGCTCGAGCTGTTTTGCAAGGAGGAATGGGAAAAAATGTCAGTCTTTCGATGTGCAAAACTGATAGAGACATACCCCAAGCGACTTACAGCTGTAATCGCAGTAAAAGGTGGCGCTACAAAGTATTAACTTAAGGGGGCTGAATAATTTTGCACGCCCAATTTTTCAGTTTTTGATTTGTTAAAAAAGTTTGAAATATCCAATAAATGTCGTTCCACTTCATGATTGTGTCACACTTGTTTTTGATTCTTCACAAAAAAATACAGTTTTATATCTTTATGTTTGAAGCCTGAAATGTGGCAAAAGGTCGCAAAGTTCAAGGGGGCCGAATACTTTCGCAAGGCACTGTATATATTTATTTATTATTATTATTAGTTTTTTTACTACCCCCTTTCCTCCCCAATTTTCGATCTTGTCTCATCGCTGCAACTCCCCAACGGGCTCGGGAGAGGCGACGGTGGAGTCATGTGTCCACCAAAACATGACCTGCCTAACTGCGCTCCTTATTAACACTTGCCAGTTTAAGGCGGAAGCCAGCCACACCAATGTGTTGGAGTAAAACACTGGTCAACTGGAAACCGGAGTCAGCCTGCAGGAACCCGGCGCGCCACAAGGAGTCGCTAGATCGCAATGAGTCAAGTAAAGCCTCACCGGCCAAATCCTCCTCTAACCTGGACGACGCTGGGCCAATTGTGCACCGTCCTATGGGACTCCCGGCTTCGGCCGGTTGTGGCACAGCCCAGAATGAACCGGGTCTGTAGTAATGCATTTAGCACTGCGATGCAGTGCCTTAAACCGCTGGGCCACTCGGGAGGTCAAGGTCTAGTTTCTATAGTCAGATTTGTTGTCCATGTCTTTGTATCTGGTGCAAATGGGTCAGTGATCACTGCAATCACAGAGAATTATAGGTGACATTTTCAGAAGAGGGGGCATGTGAAATCAATTATATGTACAGAAAGAATGCAAATCAGTGGAATAGAAGGAAGCAAGATTGAGAGAGAACCAAGGCATTGTGAATTAGAAATGGAAATGAGTAGGAGATCACACTGGAAATAGGACTATAGTCCAGTCACAGTTCATAGCTTTTGTTCAGAGTTGTACAGTGTTTGTGATAAAGTTCGGTCCCAGATTGAGCCAACCTTAACAGATCGATCAATACATACTGCTGCTGCCAGTGTAATGGGATCTACAGCACAGAGTGAGGATGCAAGGAACGTGTGCATGCGTGTGAGCTTGAGAGAGAACGAGGAAAAGAGGGTGACTGTGTAGACTTTGAAATAGCCCCCTGTACCTATTACTGTCAAGAGACTAGTTTCTTTGCGTCTCATTTTCCAAAGGTAGTCATGTTTTGTGTGTATCCCAAGCCTCATCTTGTTATAATATTAATATCCTATGAATTAATGTCTTCTTTTGTATCAAATGAACATATCAATGTCCAGATCATTTAAACGTCAGACTCACTGGACTTGACTAGTGGTATCTGTATAAATCCTGTTTGCACCATCCGAGACAATATAAAGAGGAGGAAGGGCCTCTATCTCCCCTGTCACTCACAATGTCACTGGCCTTTTGAAATGACAAGTAACTGAAAACATAAACCACATTGACATGGCAACAGCACTGTGTTGTGTTGACTCCTGGAGCAGAACAGAGACATTGTTATCTGTTCAGTGGTCCTCCTAAAGGGTTAAACCCAGGGCTGATTTACAAGGCAAACAGAAACATAATTGGTTCCACTGGATTCTTGTGGCTAGTGTTATCTGAAGTGAGGGACTGCTCTGTGAACTAGGGTTGGGTGATGTCAATCTTTGTCACGTGATTATGTACTCATGAAACATTGTGATATACCATGGTATAGCCCCCTATTGTCCCCCCCCCCCCCCCCCCCGAAACAAGTTTTTAAAAGATCCCACCGTGAGCTTGCATGCTATGAGAGGGATGAGATAAATCCCCACATTGACAAAATATATTTAGTGGATCTGCGGCACGAAAGAAGTGTGTGTGTGTGTGTGTGTGGGCATGTCTGTGTGTGCCGAAGCGTGCAGGTAGAGCGAGTGACACAGTCAAAGAGCCTCGCTGGCTGTGCATCGTGCAATGGGTTGTAAATCATCATGGGCTGCAGACAGAGCAAGCTACTCTGCTGTCCTCAGAACTGGATAATTATAAACTGATTTGCATTTTTGCCTAATCCTCTCTTATTAGGCTACTAGTCCTTGAAGGTAGGTTGACATTGCTAGAGTAATATTAAAATAGGACCAGGCCAACTAGGTTACAAGTCATTTTATTTCATGTTTTGATTTTTCCATGTTGGTATTGTTTGCTCAATGTCACTTATTTGTCATTTTAGAATAAAGTTTTGATTGAAAATAGCATAGACGCTGACTTACATAATTGTTCCCATTTTAAATGCAACAAATGTAGGACATTAAACACAGAATATTTGTGAAATACTTTTATAATTGAATTTGTCTTAATGCTTTTATGTTATTTAAATGATTAGGATTAGGCTTTTGGCATTTAAGAAAGAAACATTTGCGGTCTTGCATCAATGCATTTTTATGTCATAATGCTTTCCTCAACAGTCAGATTTGTTCAAATTTCTTATTAGATGTTTCTATCTTGCTATTGTTTGTTCTATCTCTCTCATTATTACATTAAGCCTACCATATTTGCAGGTTGTTCAAAAACAACGTAAAAGGTACTACAAACAGGATTTGTATTTTTGCATTGTAATTTTAGAAAATGTCCATAATATATCTGCAGTAATAGTGGAATGATAGTGTTTCACAGTATAACTTACCTGCCAGTGTTGTGATATTCTCCTATTGCCGGCTTCTGCTGTCAAAATAGGAAAGCTGTGCAGTGTTGCCAACTTAGCGACCTAGTCGCTATATTTAGCGAGTATTCAGACCCCTCTAGCGACACATTTTCAAAAAAGCGACTAGCGACAAATCTAGTGACCGTGGGCCCCACCCTGTGCCAAAGCACTCACAGGCGGCCCAGTCCTCACGCAGCAGTCCCTCCCAGCTGCAGTCAGAGCAGGAGATGTTCACCCCTCCACGTCCAGACTGCAAATGAATCGCGCATGCGGGGAGCCGCCGCTGGCTGATCCCGCCCTGGCTTACATTCAGGGTGGGATGTAAATGTAAAAATCTAAACAAAAAAATAAAAATAATAATAATAATAAATCAAATAAAAAACTAAGTAACTCCGCCAGTGTCTCTTTTGGGTCGGTCCCAAGTGTCTCTTTTGGGTCGGTCCCAAGTGTCTCTTTTGCCGGTCCCAAGCCCGGATAAAGGAGGAGGGTTGGAATTGTGACATAAAAAAAACAAGAATCGACAGAAGAAAGTTCATTTGTAGTTCTAAACATATTTAGGGTTTTTTACTCACTTTTTGTCTCTCCAGCGACTTTATTCCTCTCTCCTACAGAGTCCATCACAGTTACGTGTACATGGCCAAGTAAGCAAATTAGGCGATGACGTCATTTAGCGACTTGTAGACACTTTTAGGACAGCCAATAGCTACTTTCCCGACTGAGGAGTTGGCAACACTGAAGCTGTGTTATCTAGTGGAAACCGGTGAAGGGGCCAATGTAGAAATCATTGTCATTTCCTGGTTGCTAAAAATCTACAGAGTTTGTTAAATTTCAGTTTCTGTGAGGGAAAAAAAGCACTAAATAGTGTGGGGAATCATTGTACCATCTAAATCACTGTGAAATATCTTTTCAATAACTAAAAATATTGTTTTTACATCTGTTTTAATAAAACTGGTGGGTGAAACCGAAAGTATTAACTGAAGCGTGAGTCTCCACCATGTTATGGTGAAATGGGATGCGGGGGAGATTTGTTTTGAATGCAGCCTTGTGTTCTTGCAATTCACATATCTTACACATGGGGGAGAATTCTATATGTAGCAACTTTTAAAACTTTCTGAGAGATTCATTGTTTGACCATGGAATCATGATCATCCACTACTGGAGAGAGAGAGGAAAAACTAGAACATATGTCTACATTTTTCTCTTGCACTCTGTAAATATAATATATGAATTGAATTGGGCTATAGGAATATAGACAATTTAATCAGACTGTCACCCATGCACTGCGTGAGGCTAGTCAAATTGAAATGTATCGTCTGTCACATCACAATGTCGTCACCATTGGCGATGGCTGTCAATCATCCTCAATAGACGATACTATCGTAATATCGCCGACCCTACTGTGAATCTCCACCCGCCCAGGCCAAGAACAATAAAACCAGGCTGTGAATGTCACGCCCAGAGTTTCCGCAGTTACCAAACACACATTTCCAACCGCCGCAGCAAGAGCCATGGGAGGCAGACCTGAGAGTGGACAGATGGTGGGATGGACACCGTCCTTATCTACATAGACAGAGTAGGTAGCACACGACCACTGCTACCCCCCTAATGAGTTTAAAGTTAGTGGTATGGTAGGTCATCTGGTAATCTTTGTGTTAAAGCTGAAGTCTGCACTAGCTGATTCTCAGTGCATCCACTGACTAAACCACTCTGTCTTTACCTGTAGGGACGCACAGCATGGACTGAAATGAACATGGCATTACACGATGTTGAACACAGAGGGAATCCTTGTTGTTTACATATTGTTGTTGGTGCAGTTGAGTTTTTTTTGTTGTTGGATGGAGCAGGCTTCGGTGGTGGACATTAGCTCCTGCACACTTAGCCTGAGTGTGTGTGTGTTGACTAAACGTCTGAGACTGTTGTGATAGTTGTCTGGAGAGAGTTGATCTGGCCCTGGACTGATCCTGATCTCATGGAAGTAGACTCACACAGGAGGGGACTTACTGCAGGCAGACACGGGTCCGGTGTGTGTATACGGCAGAGAGCCTGCTACCAACTGCTCGCCAGGGTGCCAATGTTACAGCTGTGTGTGTGTGTGTGTGTGTGTGTGTGTGTGTGTGTGTGTGTGTGTGTGTGTGTGTGTGTGTGTGTGTGTGTGTGTGTGTGTGTGTGTGTGTGTGTGTGTGCAACTCTACATTCTGTTCTCTGGCAGAGCTGGAGTGGCAGCAGAACAGTTCATACTCCCCGTGACTATTCAGAATCTGCAGAGAGTAGATTTTCACAAACTGTGCTTTTTAAGTATTAGTAATCTCTCATCTGCCTAGTAAATCTAGCCTTAAGTCTGGCCTCTGTGTTCCACCTCCTGACCATTAGGCCCATATTAATACTCTAGCTTGGGGCTGTGTGTACTGGGTCTGGTCTCACTTCTCTGCATCTCTCAGGGTAACACTTTGTTTTTACAGCCAAGTAAACAAACCAACGCCAAATATCTGGCTACAAAAATCACATATGTTCCCTTAATTAGGTTAGGGTGAGTGGTGGTGTGCGTGCGTTAGCTCTCTCTTGCTTTTAGGTTGTTTTCCTCTGGATACATATGTATTGTGGAGGTTGTTGTTCTGTTCGCACCTCAGGATTTTAATGAAATACAGGTATGTCATGGATATTTTCTGGCAGATGTAACCATCATCTTTATCCATACTGTTACCTGTTTACATTTCTGATAACAAGCTGGTTCTTATGAAGTCAAGGATGAACACATCAATCCAAATGAACTGTGCTCTCCAATCCTAACGCTCATTCTCCCCTCAGTCAAAGCCTTTGTTGTTTTTTATGAAAAGAGCTGATCTGACCAAATTTTGGATCCACTCCAAGCCCTCTTTTCACTGCCAATCCCTCCATTTCTAATCCAGTATTGTATAGCAGTGGCTTTTGCTTCACACCACAATGTCCAAGAGGAGAGAGGGGGACAGAAGAGATGGAGACATCAGACCGAGAGGAGGACAGAAGAGATGGAGACATCAGACCGAGAGGAGAGAGGGGGACAGAAGAGATGGAGACATCAGACTGAGAGGAGAGAGGGGGACAGAAGAGATGGAGACACCGGACTCAGAGGAGAGAAGAGGACAGAAGAGATGGAGACACCAGACCGAGAGGAGAGAGGAGGACAGAAGAGATGGAGACATCAGACTCAGAGGAGAGAGGAGGACAGAAGAGATGGAGACACCAGACTGAGAGGAGAGAGGAGGACAGAAGAGATGGAGACATCAGACCGAGAGGAGAGAGGGGGACAGAAGAGATGGAGACATCAGACCGAGAGGAGAGAGGGGGACAGAAGAGATGGAGACATCAGACCGAGAGGAGAGAGGAGGACAGAAGAGATGGAGACACCAGACCGAGAGGAGAGAGGGGGACAGAAGAGATGGAGACACCGGACTCAGAGGAGAGAAGAGGACAGAAGAGATGGAGACATCAGACCGAGAGGAGAGAGGGGGACAGAAGAGATGGAGACACCGGACTCAGAGGAGAGAAGAGGACAGAAGAGATGGAGACACCAGACCGAGAGGAGAGAGGAGAACAGAAGAGATGGAGACATCAGACTCAGAGGAGAGAGGAGGACAGAAGAGATGGAGACATCAGACCGAGAGGAGAGAGGAGAACAGAAGAGATGGAGACACCAGACCGAGAGGAGAGAGGAGGACAGAAGAGATGGAGACATCAGACCGAGAGGAGAGAGGAGGACAGAAGAGATGGAGACATCAGACTGAGAGGAGAGAGGAGGACAGAAGAGATGGAGACACCAGACCGAGAGGAGAGAGGAGGACAGAAGAGATGGAGACATCAGACCGAGAGGAGAGAGGAGGACAGAAGAGATGGAGACATCAGACCGAGAGGAGAGAGGGGGACAGAAGAGATGGAGACATCAGACCGAGAGGAGAGAGGGGGACAGAAGAGATGGAGACATCAGACCGAGAGGAGAGAGGAGGACAGAAGAGATGGAGACATCAGACCGAGAGGAGAGAGGAGGACAGAAGAGATGGAGACACCAGACCGAGAGGAGAGAGGGGGACAGAAGAGATGGAGACATCAGACCGAGAGGAGAGAGGAGGACAGAAGAGATGGAGATATCAGACCGAGAGGAGAGAGGAGGACAGAAGAGATGGAGACATCAGACCGAGAGGAGAGAGGGGGACAGAAGAGATGAGACATCAGACCGAGAGGAGAGAGGAGGACAGAAGAGATGGAGACATCAGACCGAGAGGAGAGAAGGGTACAGAAGAGATGGAGACATCAGACCGAGAGGAGAGAAGAGGACAGAAGAGATGGAGACATCAGACCGAGAGGAGAGAGCAGGACAGAAGAGATGAAGACATCAGACTCAGAGGAGAGAGGAGGACAGAAGAGATGGAGACACCAGACTGAGAGGAGAGAAGGGAACAGAAGAGATGGAGACACCAGATCGAGAGGAGAGAAGGGGACAGAAGAGATGGAGACATCAGACCGAGAGGAGAGAGGAGGACAGAAGAGATGGAGACACCAGACTGAGAGGAGAGAGGGGGACAGAAGAGATGGAGACACCAGACCGAGAGGAGAGAGGAGGACAGAAGAGATGGATACATCAGACCGAGAGGAGAGAGGGGGACAGAAGAGATGGAGACATCAGACTGAGAGGAGAGAGGAGGACAGAAGAGATGGAGACATCAGACCGAGAGGAGAGAAGGGTACAGAAGAGATGGAGACATCAGACCGAGAGGAGAGAAGAGGACAGAAGAGATGGAGACATCAGACCGAGAGGAGAGAGGAGGACAGAAGAGATGGAGACATCAGACCGAGAGGAGAGAAGAGGACAGAAGAGATGGAGACATCAGACCGAGAGGAGAGAGCAGGACAGAAGAGATGGAGACATCAGACTCAGAGGAGAGAGGAGGACAGAAGAGATGGAGACACCAGATCGAGAGGAGAGAAGGGGACAGAAGAGATGGAGACATCAGACCGAGAGGAGAGAGGAGGACAGAAGAGATGGAGACACCAGACTGAGAGGAGAGAGGGGGACAGAAGAGATGGAGACACCAGACCGAGAGGAGAGAGGAGGACAGAAGAGATGGAGACATCAGACCGAGAGGAGAGAGGGGGACAGAAGAGATGGAGACATCAGACTGAGAGGAGAGAGAGGGACAGAAGAGATGGAGACACCAGACTCAGAGGAGAGAGGGGGACAGAAGAGATGGAGACACCACACCGAGAGGAGAGAGGGGGACAGAAGAGATGGAGACTCCAGACTCAGAGGAGAGAGGGGGACAGAAGAGATGGAGACATCAGACCGAGAGGAGAGAAGGGGACAGAAGAGATGGAGACATCAGACCGAGAGGAGAGAAGGGGACAGAAGAGATGGAGACACCACACCGAGAGGAGAGAGGGGGACAGAAGAGATGGAGACACCAGACTGAGAGGAGAGAGAGGGACAGAAGAGATGGAGACATCAGACCGAGAGGAGAGAGGAGAACAGAAGAGATGGAGACACCAGACTGAGAGGAGAGAGGAGGACAGAAGAGATGGAGACACCAGACTGAGAGGAGAGAGGAGGACAGAAGAGATGGAGACACCAGACTGAGAGGAGAGAGGAGGACAGAAGAGATGGAGACACCACACTGAGAGGAGATAGGAGGACCCCCAGAGGAGAGGAGAAAGAGTGGAGGGAAAAATAAAAAGAGAGAACAGGAGTGATGTGGAGGACACACCCACCCACCCACACAAACAAACATACACACGTCCCCTACACCCAAGATCACATTAACACTTCCCTTCTACACTTGGTACTCTTCATCTATTCATGTGCCTTTACCCTAAATATTTCACCAGCAAATTATTATTTCATGCCCCTCTGAACATCTCTCTCTCCCCAGCCTGTCTGAAACAGAGAGACAGAGAGTGAGTGAGAAAGACAGAGAGAGAGCAAGAGAGGGAGATGGAAAGAGAAAGATTGAGGGAGAGAGGGAGCGGGCGGGGTGGCAGAACAGAAAGTGTGCCACAGAGCAGACAGACGCTCTGCAGTCCCGATCAGTCCCAGACCCACATCTGTTTCAGCCCAGAAACAGCGGCCTAAATCAAATGTTTCCCCCAGTGATTGATGGACAGATTAGGGGGGGTGATGAGAGGATGGATGGAGGGAGGGCTGTGGCCCTGCTGCTGGCTCTGTACTGTTATGTGATCTCCTAGCCCAGTCTCTCCCCTCACCCCCCACCCATGGATAATCCTTCTAAATTCTCGGCTCAACTTGCTCCAGTTCCAGCTCCTCTAAATTGTGATTGAATGCTGGCCTGTCTGTCTACCCCCTCCCTCCTCTCCTAGATTAACCAGATCTGTTTGGTGTTTCAGGATCCCCCATGCTGTCTGACACCACCAGGGCCCAACTGAGCCACACTGAGAGAGAGGAGAGGAGACTCCCCCCTCACTCCCCCCACTCCCCCAGGATGCTCTGAGACCAGAACACGCTGGGTCTGTAGTTATATCACTCACAACCTGACCCATACAGAAAACCGGTCTGCATTGAGGAATGTGTTATTGTGAGTGCTGATGTAAAATGGCAGTAGTCGGTCTGGAATGTAGTCTGTGGAGGTCCACTGTCTAGTGGTCAGAGGATTTGTTAGGCCATCTCTTCTCTACTGCAGTCTATCCCCCTCCCTCCCCCCGCCCCTGTGTGTGTGTCAGACCAGTGTGGTATGAATGAAGGTCAGTGGGGCCCTGTCGGCAGCCGCCCCTCCCCCCCGGGGTTGTGTACTGAGTTGAGGCCGTTGGTCCAGGAAACCGCCACAGCACTAGGCACAAACTGAGCTGCACAACCCGCAGCTTAATTACTGGAAAGCCCAAAGAGTGTCTGACCTCCACCATTAGCCTAATTGAAATTTAATTGAATTTCCTTGTCTAGACTAATTAAGCTCCTACTGAAACCTGCAATCTTTTAGCCGCCTAGTTAGCCTCTGGACAGACAGGATTCGCACCCTATTCTGTGGAAAGAAAGCGTGAGGAAAAAGGGGGAGAGAAGTTAGAGGGTAAAGAGGTGGAGCGGAAAAGGGCAAAGGGGAGAGGTCTGGTATTGGCTCTCAGGGGTGGGGGTGGTGAGATGGAGGGAGAGAGAGATGGACAGATAGAGTTGTGGGCGTGTGAGGTGAAGTATTACAAGCATTTCGCTACACCTGCAATAACATCTGCTAAATGTGACAAATACAATTTGTTTGGATTTGAAGCAGCCTATGCCACTGATCTGGAGCATGTGTTTGAATAACACTGACATGCATTATCTTTTTAGCCTCAGTTGTGTGCATGCATTTGTGTGTGCGTGTGTCCCAGGCTTTTTGTGCGTAGCCCCCATTTAGCACAAGGGCTTGTTGCGTGTCAGCTCAGCGCGCGTGTGTGTACGCACCTGTTTGTATGTTTCAGTAGTATGTTCCTCCTTCACGACACTTCCATCCCCTCAGCTATAAAGTGCCAAAGAAAGGGAATGGAACTGAACTAAATGATTACTGACCCATAGCACACACCCCCGTCACCATGTGATGCTTTGAGAGGCTCGGCAATGACCACATCACCTCCTCCCTCCCTGACACACTCGACCCTCTCCAATTCACCTACCGCCCAGACAGATCCACGGACGACGCAATCGCCATTTCACTGCACACTACCCTCACCCACCTGGAGAAAAGGAATGCATATGTGAGGACACTGTTCATCGACTACAGCGTAGTGCCCTCTAAGCTCACGGCCCTGGGACTGAACTCCCTATGCAGCTGGGTCCTGACGCGCCACCCCCAGATGGTGAATGTAGGCAACATTAACTCCTCCACACTGATCCTCAACGCGGGGGCCCCACAATGTTGCGTCCTATGTCCCCTCCTGTACTCCCTGTATACCCACAACTGTGTGGCCTCACACAGGTCGAACTCCATCATCAAGTTCGCTGATGACTCGACAGTAGTAGGCCTGATTATCAGCAATGACGAGACGGCCTACAGGGGGAGGTAGGCACTCTGACGGCTTGGTGCCAGGTATACAACCCTCGCTCAACGTCAGTTAAACAAAGGGGCTGATTGTGGACGTCAGGAAGAACCAGGCTAGGCACATCCCGATCCTCATCAATGGCAGCCCTGCCATGGAGACGGTCAAAAGTTTCAAGTTCAGGAGGCTGATGAAATTTGACCTGTCTCCGAGGGCCCTCAGTGTTCTACAGGCGCATCATCAAGAGCATAATGTTAAGCTGCAACACAACTCCACCGCCGCTAACCATAAGGTGCTACAGAAGGTGAAACGCTCAGCCGAACGCACCATTGGGTGCACACTGCCTGCCTTCCAGGACACCTTCAACACCAGGTGTCGCAGGAAGGCCAAGAAGATAATCAGGGACCCGATTCACCCGAGCCACGGACTGTTCATCCCACTTCCATAACTCAGACGCAGGCAGTGCAGGAGCATCATGGCAAAAACGGAAAGACTGGCCAATAACTTCTACCCCCAGACCATCAGGCTGCTGAATAGCCACCACTAGTCAGCTACCTAGTCCTCCCCCCACCCTCTATCCGGTTATATTGCCCTGCCTCTAAAACAACATCCCTGCTGTGTTTGTGTTCCCCCAACTACACAGCGCGGGGAACAACACCTAAAGTGCTTCAGACAGGCTTCAGGGGGGGGCAGGGTCCTCCTGGGGGGCGTTTGTTGAGATTCTTTGCTTTTAGCAGGTGAAAGACAGTGCCGTTTTAATGTTTGTGATTCACCATGAGTTATTCAGTTGACGTTTTCCCTTCTCAGTGCTTTGTAGGCAAGAATACATTAGCAAAAAGCATCCTAGCAGAGGAGAGGGAGGAGAGAGGGAGGAGAGGAGAGGCGAGAGAGAGATGCTAATGTGAGAGGGGGAGGGAGACAGTCATTAGGAGAGAAAGAGGAGGAGGAAAGGGGAGAGAAGAAGAGGGTGGTTGGAGAGAAAAGAGTGAGAGAGTGTTTGTGAAAGAGGGGTGCGGAGAGATAAAGAGAGTAAGGACAATGTTTTATGATATGTGTTGAAGTGACCTTACTCTCCCTTCTTCTTTCCTCTCCTTTCTTTTCTCTCCCCCAGGTCCCTATTCAGCCTGGCCAGTCTTTCAAGTTCACAGTCCTGGAGACCCTGGACCGCATCAAGGAGGAGTTCCAGTTCCTCCAGGCTCAGTACCACAGGTGCTGTATACTCACTCACCACCCTCCACCTCCCCCTTATAGACTATACAGATAGTATATACTCACTCACCACCCTCCACCTCCCCCTTATAGACTATACAGATAGTATATACTCACTCACCACCCTCCACCTCCCCCTTATAGACTATACAGATAGTATATACTCACTCACCACCCTCCACCTCCCCCTTATAGACTATACAGATAGTATATACTCACTCACCACCCTCCACCTCCCCCTTATAGACTATACAGATAGTATATACTCACTCACCACCCTCCACCTCCCCCTTATAGACTATACAGATAGTATATACTCACTCACCACCCTCCACCTCCCCCTTATAGACTATACAGATAGTATATACACACTCACCACCCTCCACCTTATATACTATACAGATAGTATATACACACTCACTACCCTCCACCTCCCCCTTATAGACTATACAGATAGTATATACACACTCACCACCCTCCACCTTATATACTATACAGATAGTATATACACACTCACTACCCTCCACCTCCCCCTTATAGACTATACAGATAGTATATACACACTCACCACCCTCCACCTCCCCCTTATATACTATACAGATAGTATATACACACTCACTACCCTCCACCTCCCCCTTATAGACTATACAGATAGTATATACACACTCACTACCCTCCACCTCCCCCTTATAGACTATACAGATAGTATATACTCACTCACCACCCTCCACCTCCCCCTTATATACTATACAGATAGTATATACACACTCACCACCCTCCACCTCCCCCTTATATACTATACAGATAGTATATACACACTCACCACCCTCCACCTTATATACTATACAGATAGTATATACACACTCACTACCCTCCACCTCCCCCTTATAGACTATACAGATAGTATATACACACTCACCACCCTCCACCTCCCCCTTATATACTATAAAAATAGTATATACACACTCACTACCCTCCACCTCCCCCTTATAGACTATACAGATAGTATATACTCGCTCACTACCCTCCACCTCCCCCTTATAGACTATACAGATAGTATATACACACTCACCACCCTCCACCTCCCCCTTATATACTATACAGATAGTATATACACACTCACTACCCTCCACCTCCCCCTTATAGACTATACAGATAGTATATACACACTCACTACCCTCCACCTCCCCTTTATAGACTATACAGATAGTATATACTCACTCACCACCCTCCACCTCCCCCTTATATACTATACAGATAGTATATAACACTCACCACACTCCACCTCCCCCTTATATACTATACAGATAGTATATACACACTCACCACCCTCCACCTTATATACTATACAGATAGTATATACACACTCACTACCCTCCACCTCCCCCTTATAGACTATACAGATAGTATATACACACTCACCACCCTCCACCTCCCCCTTATATACTATACAGATAGTATATACACACTCACTACCCTCCACCTCCCCCTTATAGACTATACAGATAGTATATACAGACTACCCTCCACCTCCCCCTTATATACTATACAGATAGTGTATACACACCACCCTCCACCTCCCCCTTATAGACTATACAGATAGTGTATACACACCACCCTCCACCTCCCCCTTATAGACTATACAGATAGTGTATACTCACACACCACCTTCCACCTCCCCCTTATAGACTATACAGATAGTATATACAGACTACCCTCCACCTCCCCCTTATAGACTATACAGATAGTATATACACACCACCCTCCACCTCCCCCTTAAAACTCCCATCTTCAGACACACAGATATATGGATAGCACAGACTTTTACTTCTATTCTGTGTTGATGTTTATGACATAAATTAGACACCATACAGTGGGGGAAAAAAGACTACATGGATCTCCTTCTCTGCCACTGTGCTACCTACCATATATGTTGGGCTCCCGAGTGGCGCAGCGGTCTGAGGCACTGCATCTCAGCGGTGAGGTGTCACTACAGGCACCCTGGTTCGAATCCAGGCTGTATCACGTAATTTGGAGTCCCAAAGGGCGGTGCACAATTGGCCCAGCGTCGTCTGGGTTTGGCCAGTGTAGGCCGTCTTTGTAAATAAGAATTTGTTCTTAACTGACTTGCCTAGTTAAATAAAAAATAAATATATGTATCTATATTTAAAAAGGAACTATAGTTGTGTGATATTGTATGTCATAAACATTAATACACAATAGAAAGGTCTGTGCTATCTGTGTGTCTGAAGATGGGAATCTTCATATGTGTCCTATATGAATGTGTGTACCTCAGGGGGGAACTGCCCCTCCTCTCTCTAAAGGACTGGGGGATCCCCCTGGGAACCATTGTCACACTTCTACTGCTCCACTTATTATTCTGTGGAATATTACACGTCAGCCTTAATAATACTGCACTTGATGTATGTGAAAGCCAAGGATGGGTGCAGTGAAGGTTGATAGGTTGATATAACACAGTCATACACAGGTCAAATGCAGGTGGGGATTCTAATCTTATCCATCATAGTCCACCTGGCACAGTGGCAGGGTGCAAGCCTGGTCCCAGATCTGTTTGTGCTGTTTTACCGACTCCTACGCTCGATGTCACAGTGGCAGGGTGCAAGCCTGGTCCCAGATCTGTTTGTGCTGTTTTACCGACTCCTACGCTCGATGTCACAGTGGCAGGGTGCAAGCCTGGTCCCAGATCTGTTTGTGCTGTTTTACCGACTCCTACACTCGATGTCACAGTGGCAGGGTGCAAGCCTGGTCCCAGATCTGTTTGTGCTGTTTTACCGACTCCTACGCTCGATGTCACAGTGGCAGGGTGCAAGCCTGGTCCCAGATCTGTTTGTGCTGTTTTACCGACTCCTATGCTCGATGTCACAGGCTAGCAGGGTGCAAGCCTGGTCCCAGATCTGTTTGTGCTGTTTTACCGACTCCTACGCTCGATGTCACAGTGGCAGGGTGCAAGCCTGGTCCCAGATCTGTTTGTGCTGTTTTACCGACTCCTATGCTCGATGTCACAGGCTAGCAGGGTGTGGTGATATTGGTCTGTTCTTCCATATCATAGCAGAGTGTCTGTTTTATCAGAGTGTTAACAGAGTACAGTTGACCTCCAGACTGTAACCTTGGTGCTGAGAGCCCAGCTTCACACCATGAGCTGAATACTCATGGCCATAACTCTCTCGGTCACAGCAGTGAACAGTGTGTTGAAACTAGTATTGTTCTCCCACTGCAGCCTGGATCCCATCGGTCTCTCTGTCTAATTGATCGAGACCCATAACCTTTTTCAGCTTTGACACAAAGGAGAGATTCAGGTTGAGCTGCAGCAGGGTAGGTCCTGCCTTAGATCAGTTTGTTGACACGTGTGTGTGTGTGTGTGTGTGTGTGTTTTTTCCCTCTTTCTCTGCAGCCTGAAACTGGAGTGTGAGAAGCTGGCCAGTGAGAAGACAGAGATGCAGAGACACTACATCATGGTAAGATCTATTCTATTTCCACCAGCGTTGGTTCACAGACATCAATGAGACAACATGGAGAGGGTAGGCCATGTCTCTGTCTTGCTTTACAAATATACCCCTCTCCATTACACCCACATAGGAAACTATCTAGCCCAGGGACGGGCAACTCCAGTCCTCGGGGGACACATTCTTTCCCCATCCCAAGCAAACACAGCTGATTTAAAGTCATTGTGTTCTGAACTAAAGATCCGGGTTAGTTGATTATTGGAGTCAGGTGTGTTAGCTGGGTCTGGGGAAAAAGTGTGACACCAATCAGGCCCCCTGAGGACGGGAGTTGCCCGTCCCTGATTCTAGCTTGTTGAGGAGCCTCATCTTGAGTTAGGAGGATGAGACTCTGACTGTCCAAAAGCAGAACATGTCCCTCTCTCTGTCTCTCGCTCTACTCCCTCTGCAACAGCTTGAGATCCTCCACATCAGTCTGTCTGCCTAAAGACTTGTATGTTATTAACTATGTCTATGTCTGTGGAACAAACACGGTGAGTACAACCTGAATATGATATGAACCATCTGCTGAGCAGCTCCCATTCCATCAATGAGAGAGAGATGGAAGAAAGTGAGTGAGAGAGACTGAGAGAAAGGGAAAGGGCAGTGCACAATGGTAGACAGACAGACACTACCTCAGACTAAGATTATTCACACTGTTCTCTGTGACTGTGAGAGGCTGTCCTTTATGGAACATTTCACATTTGCAGGGTTTGATGGATGGTTGAGTTGGCGGTAGTTGGATAGATATGTAGGAGCCTTTACTCCAATGTGAGGAGAGACTACAGTCTACTCTGTGTTATAGACTGGGGGACAGTCAGCGACATTTGATCAACCCTCATGAATTCATATTAAATGTCATGACCTTTGTGACCACAGGACTGTTGGTCAACAACAGGAAGAAATAGGCTTTAAACGTCTGTGAATGAAGCCTTTTCCATAGTGTTGGTCTCCATAGAGATGGGGGATAGCTGGGGCAGGTGCGATATACATTTACAATCTTAGAAAAAAGGGTTACAAATGCGTTCTTCGGCTGTCCCCGTTGGAGAACCCTTTTTGGTTCAAGATACAGTAGTACTCTTTTGGGTTCTGTGCAGAACCCTCTGCGTAAAGGGCTCTACATGGAACTCAAAAGGGTTATATCTGGAACCAAAAAGGGTTCTCCTATGGGGACAGCCGAAGAACCATTTTCGGTTCTAGATAGCACCTTTTTTTCTAAAATGTGGATATATTGCAAATAATGTACAATGCCGTGAAAAAGTATTTGCCCCCTTTCTGATTTTCAACATCTCAATTGGCATTAGGTCTGAATTTGTTGCTTTTTAAACATTTTGATTGTGTGTTTTGCATCATTGTCTTGCTGCATGACCCAGCTGCGCTTCAGCTCACAGACAAATGGCCTGACATTCTCCTGTAGAATCCTCTGATACAGAGCAGAATTCATGGTTCCTTCTATTAAGGCAAGTTGTCCAGGTACTGAGGCAGCAAAGAATCCCCAAACCATCACACTACCACCACCATGCTTGACCGTTGGTACGAGGTTCTTACTGTGGAATGCAGTGTTTGATTTTCGCAAGGCATAATGGGACCCATCTCGTCCAAAACGCTGACTCAAGTTTGCCAGGAAGCACCTGGATGATCATCAAGACTCTTGGAAGAATGTACTATGGACAGATGAGTCAAAAGTATAACTTTTTGGATGACATGGGTCCCGTTATGCCTGGCGAAAACCAAACACTGCATTTCAAAGTTAGAACCTCATACCAACGGTCAAGCATGGTTTACAAATCAAATCAAATTTTATTGGTCACATACACATGGTTAGCAGATGTGAGTGTAGCGAAATGCTTGTGCTTCTGGTTCCTACAGTGCAGTATTATCTAACAAATAATCTAACGATTCCCCAACAACTACCTAATACACACAAATCTAAAAAGAGGTGAATGAGAATATGTACATACAGTGGGGCCAAAAAGTATTTAGTCAGCCACCAATTGTGCAAGTTCTCTCACTTGAAAAGATGAGAGAGGCCTGTAATTTTCATCATAGGTACACTTCAACTATGACAGACAAAATGAGAGAGAAAAAATCCAGAAAATCTGTATTTGGTCACTTACAAACAAGCAAGATTTCTGGCTCTCACAGACCTGTAAATTCTTATTTAAGAGGCTCCTCTGTCCTCCACTCGTTACCTGTATTAATGGCACCTGTTTGAACTTCTTATCAGTATAAAAGATACCTGTCCACAACCTCAAACAGTCACACTCCAAACTCCACTATGGCCAAGACCAAAGAGCTGTCAAAGGACACCAGAAACAAAATTGTAGACCTGCACCAGGCTGGGAAGACTGAATCTGCAATAGGTAAGCAGCTTGGTTTGAAGAAATCAACTGTGGGAGCAATTATTAGGAAATGGAAGACATACAAGACCACTGATAATCTCCCTCGATCTGGGGCTCCACGCAAGATCTCACCCCGTGGGGTCAAAATGATCACAAGAACAGTGAGCAAAAATCCCAGAACCACACGGGGGGACCTAGTGAATGACCTGCAGAGAGCTGGGACCAAAGTAACAAAGCCTACCATCAGTAACACACTACGCCGCCAGGGACTCAAATCCTGCAGTGCCAGACGTGTCCCCCTGCTTAAGCCAGTACATGTCCAGGCCCGTCTGAAGTTTGCTAGAGAGCATTTGAATGATCCAGAATAAGATTGGGAGAATGTTATATGGTCAGATGAAACCAAAATAGAACTTTTTGATAAAAACTCAACTCTTCGTGTTTGGAGGACAAAGAATGCTGAGTTGCATCAAAAGAACACCATACCCACTGTGAAGCATGGGGGTGGAAACATCATGCTTTTTGGGGCTGTTTTTCTGCAAAGGGACCAGGACGACTGATCCGTGTAAAGGAAAGAATGAATGGGGCCATGTATCGTGAGATTTTGAGTGAAAACCTCCTTCCATCAGCAAGGGCATTGAAGATGAAACGTGGCTGGGTCTTTCAGCATGACAATGATCTCAAACACACCGCTCGGGCAACGAATGAGTGGCTTCGTAAAAAGCATTTCAAGGTCCTGGAGTGGCCTAGCCAGTCTCCAGATCTCAACCCCATAGAAAATCTTTGGAGGGAGTTGAAAGTCTGTGTTGCTCAGCAACAGCCCCAAAACATCACTGCTCTAGAGGAGATCTGCATGGAGGAATGGACCAAAATACCAGTAACAGTGTGTGAAATCCTTGTGAAGACAGAAGACGTTTGACCTCTGTCATTGCCAACAAAGGGTATATAACAAAGTATTGAGATAAACTTTTGTTATTGACCAAATACTTATTTTCCACCATAATTTGCAAATAAATTCATAAAAAATCCTACAATGTGATTTTCTGGATTTTATTCTCTCATTTTGTCTGTCATAGTTGAAGTGTACCTATGATGAAAATTACAGGCCTCTCTCATCTTTTTAAGTGGGATAACTTGCACAATTGGTGGCTGACTAAATACTTTTTTGCCCCACTGTATATGGATGAGCGATGCCCGAGCGGCATGGGCAAGGTGCAATAGATGGTATAAAATACAGTATATACATGTGATATGAGTAATGTAAGATATGTAAACATTATGTGGAATTATTTAAAGTGACTAGTGATCCATTTATTAAAGTGTCCAGTGATTGGGTCTCAATGTAGGCAGCAGCCTCTCTGAGTTAGTGGTGGCTGTTTAACAGTCTGATGGCCTTGAGATAGAAGCTGTTTTTCAATCTCTCGGTCCCAGCTTTGATGCACCTGTACTGACCTCGGCTTCTGGATAATAGCGGGGTGAACAGGCAGTGGCTCGGTGGTTGTTGGCTTTGATCTTTTTGGCCTTCCTGTGAAATCGGGTGCTGTAGGTTTCCTGGAGGGCAGGTAGTTTGACCCCGGTGATGCGTTGTGCAGACCGCACCACCCTCTGAAGAGCCTTGCGGTTGTGGGCGGAGCAGTTGCTGTACCAGGCTGTGATACAGTCCGACAGGATGCTCTCGATTGTGGATCTGTGGAAGTTTGTAAGGGTTTTGGGTGACAAGCCAAATTTCTGTTGCGCCTTCTTCACCACACTGTCTGTGTGGGTGGACCATTTCAGTTTGTCGTTGATGTGTACGCTGAGGAACTTAAAACTTTCCACTTTCTCCACTGCTGTCCCTTCTATGTGAATAGTGGGGTCCTCCCTATGCTGTTTCCTGAAGTCCACGATCATCTCCTTTGTTTAGTTGACATTGAGTGAGAGGTTGTTTTCATGACACCACACTCTGAGTGCCCTCACCTCCTCCCTGTAGGCTGTCTCATCGTTGTTGGTAATCAAGCCCACTACTGTTGTGTCGTCTGCAAACTTGATGATTTGAGTTGGAGGCGGAATGGCCACACAGTCGTGGGTGAGGGAATACAGGAGGGGGCTGAGCATGCACCCATGTGGGGCCCCAGTGTTGAGGGTCAGCGAGGTGGAGATGTTGTTTCCTACTTACACCACCTGGGGGCGGCCCGTCAGAAAGTCCAGGACCCAATTGCACAGGGCATTGTTCAGGCCCAGGGCCTCCAGCTTGATGATGAGCTTGGAGGGGTACTATAGTGTTGAATGCTGAGCTGTACAGTTATCTTTGCCATCTTGGGTACAGGAACAATGGTGGCCATTTTGAAGCATGTGGGGAAAACAGACTGGGATAGGGAGCGATTGAATATGTTCGTAAACACACCAGCCAGCTGGTCTGCGCATGCTCTGAGGACGCGGCTAGGGATGCTGTCTGGGCCAGCAGCCTTGCGAGGGTTTAATGCGTTTAAATGTTTTACTCACATCGGCCACGGATAAGGAGAGGGGGGGGGCGTAGTTCTTGTTAGCGGACCACGACGGTTGCACTGTATTATCCTCAAAGCAGGTAAAGAAGGTGTTTAGTTTGTCTGGAAGCGTGATGTCGGTGTCCGTGGTTTTATTTTTGTAGATTTCCTGTAGACACTGCCACATACATCTCGTGTCTGAGCCGTTGAATTGGGACTCCACTTTGTATCTGTATCGGCATTTCGCTTGTTTGATTGCCTTGCGGAGGGAATAACTACACTGTTTATATTCAGCCATATTCCCAGACCTCTTTCCATGGTTAAATGTGGTGGTCGGGATGGTGGTAGTGTGATGGTTTGGGGATGCTTTGCTGCCTCAGGACCTGGATTATCCAAAACACACAATCAAGTCTACATAAAAATGGTTTTAAAAGCAACTAATTATACGTTTTGGAATGGCTTAGTCAAAGTCCAGACCTAATCCCTATTGAAATGTTGTGGCAGGACTTGAAATGAGCAGGTCATGCTTGAAAACCCACAAATGTCGCTGAGTTAAAGCAGTTCTGCTTGGAATAGTGGGCCAAAATTCCTCCACAGCGATGTGAGAGACTGATGAACAACTACAGGAAGCATTTGGTTGCAGTCATTGCAGCCAAAAATGGCACAACCAGTTATTGAGTGTAAGGGGGCAATTACTTTTTCACACAAGGTAATTGGGTGGTTGCATAACTTTTGAATAAATAAAATAAGTATCCATTTTTGTTAGTTATTTGTAAAGTCAGGTTCCCTTTATCTAATATTAGGTTTTGGTGGAAGATCAGATAACATTCGGTATCAAAAATATGCAAAAATAGAGAAAATCACAGAGGGGGCAAATACTTTTTCACTGCACTGTATATTGGTGTACATACAAGTTATGTAGAGTAGCCTATGAATGGCTGGGGTTGAGGTTAGCTCTGAGGAATGGCCTCTAACATCTGTGTCTGTAATGTCTGTAATGCCTACTGTATTGGCAGTGATCTGGAGGGAGGGAGTGTAAGGAACAGAGTGAGAAGGAGGGAGATTGAGAGGGAGGGAGAAAGGCAGGGACAGGGGCTCAGGAGTGAGAAAGAGAGAGAAAAAAAATTGAAAAGGGAAGTTGAGAGAGAGGCAGCCAGACAGAGAGAGATACAACACCAACAGAGAGAGACAGAGAATGACAAAGATAGAGTGGCTGAGATGGAAAGGCAGGAAAAGAGAGGGATAGAGAAAGAGAGCGTGAGCACAGACACGTAAATAATGGGAAGTAACAAAGTCTCAGTGGCTCCACAGTGGAGCTAACCCAGAAGGATATATTTACGTAGTTAGACTGTAGCCTTAAGACTTGTTTGCACAGGCAGTCCAGTCTTTCTTTAGACTGCTCCTATCATTCATTATTCTGTAACTTTAAAAACCAGGTATGGGATGTTCCCACCCGCTAATGTACTACTTCCAGGGAATGACTTACGACTCGGCTGATGATGATAATGATGATGATGTTGAGCATGGAATAGACATGAGGATTCATTTTGGAATGTTTGGAATGTTGCCTCCGTAAAACGAGGTAAAAGCATAAGCAGGCAGGAAGGCAGGGGGTGATGTTCTATACGTTTGATTAACGCACTCTGCAGCTTTATGCATAAGCTAAACTCAGCAAAAAAAGAAATGTCCCTTTTTCAGGACCCTCTCTTTCAAAGATAATTTGTAGAAATCCAAATAACTTCACAGATCTTTATTGTAAAGGGTTTAAACACTGTTTCCCCATGCTTGTTCAATGAACCATAAACAATTAATGAACATGCACCTGTGGAACGGTCGTTAAGACACTAACAGCTTAGACTGTAGGCAATTAAGGTCCCAGTTATGAAAACTTAGGACACGAAAGAGGCCTTTCTAAAAACACCAAAAGAAAGATGCCCAGGGTCCCTGCTCATCTGCGTAAACGAGCCTTAGGCATGCTGCAAGGAGTTATGAGGACTGCAGATGTGGCCAGGGCAATAAATTGCAATGTCCGTACCGTGAGAAGCCTAAGACAGCGCTACAGGGAGACAGGACGGACATCAAACCTGTGGAACAGGTACAGGATGGCAACAACAACTGCCCGAGATACACCAGGAACGCACAATCCCTCCATCAGTGCTCAGACTGTCCGCAATAGGCTGAGAGAGGCTGGACTGGGGGCTTGTAGGCCTGTTGTAAGGCATCACCGGTGTTGAAATCACCGACAACAATGTCATCTATGGGCACAAACCCACCGTCGCTGGACCAGACAGGACTGTCAAAAAATGCTCTTCACTGACGAGTCGCGGTTTTGTCTCACCAGGGGTGATGGTCGGATTTGCGTTTATCGTTGACATGACCCTCCAGCATGACAATGCCACCAGCCATACTGCTCGTTCAGTGCGTGATTTCCTGCAAGACAGGAACGTCAGTGTTCTGCCATGGCCAGCGAAGAGCCCGGATCTCAATCCCATTGAGTACGTCTGGGACCTGTTGGATCGGAGGGTGAGGGCTGGGGCCATTCCCCCCCAGAAATATCCGGGAACTCGCAGGTGCGTTGGTGGAGGAGTGGGGTAACATCTCACAGCAAGAATTGGCAAATATGGTCCATGAGGAGGAGATGCACTGCCGTTCTTAATGCAGCTGGTGGCCACACCAGATACTGACTGTTACTTTTGATTTTGACACCCCCTTTGTTCAGGGACACATTATTCCATTTCTGTTAGTCACATGTCTGTGGCACTTGTTCAGTTTATATCTCAGTTGTTGAATCTTGTTATGTTCATAAAAATATTTTAATGTTAAGTTTGCTGAAAATAAACACAGTTGACAGTGAGGACGTTTCCTTTTTATGGAACCCGTCTCTGTTAGATATGGAACCCGTCTCTGTTAGATATGGAACCCGTCTCTGTTAGATATGGAACCCGTCTCTGTTAGATATGGAACCCGTCTCTGTTAGATATGGAACCCGTCTCTGTTAGATATGGAACCCGTCTCTGTTAGATATGGAACCCGTCTCTGTTAGATATGGAACCCGTCTCTGTTAGATATGGAACCCGTCTCTGTTAGATATGGAACCCGTCTCTGTTAGATATGGAACCCGTCTCTGTTAGATATGGAAGCCGTGATATGGATCCCAATATCAAATAATTTCTGGGTAATAATTAAGCACCTTACTGTGATTGTTTTCAATTAAAATGGTTAAAAAAAAGGGTCCTCCAGAGTGGCGAGGCAGTCTAAGGCACTGCAGTGCTTGATGTGTCACTACAGATCTGGATTCGATCCTGGGCTGTGTTGCAGCCGGCCGTGACCGAGAGACACATTTGGTCCAGCATCGTCCGGGTTAGGGGAGGGTTTGGCTGGCCGCTATGTCCCAACACACTCTAGCGACAACTGTGGCGGGCCAGGCCCATGCACGCTGACACGGTCGCCAGGTGTACTGTGTTTCCTCCGACACATTGGTGCGGCTGGTTTCCGGGTTAAGCGAGCAGTGTGTCAAGAACCAGTGCGACTTGACAGGGCAATGTTTTGGATGACGCATGGCTCTCGTCCTTCGTCAATTTCTCAAGCAACAATTTTGTTAGGACATCTCACCCAAACAGGCTGCAATTCAGGCAGGCTTTTCAAAAGGCATTATCATAATTTTCAAAATTTCACAGTATTATTCCAACCTCAAAACACAGGAAAATCACATTTTTGGCTGCTCTGGGCCTAAATAAGACCACATTGTTTCACTGTCTGATCAGAGAATGAGAGGTATCTGTCAGTGTCAGGCCTGAGACAGGGAGACAGAAGAGGTTGGCATGTGTCTGTGTCATTTCTGTGGGTTTTATGAGTGTGTTTGTGTGTGTGTTTAGTATTTGTGTGTAGTGTTTCTGTTTGGAATAGAGGGGGTCTGCAGGGTTCCAGTTTGAATGACCATCCATGTGGTCACATGCACTATAACCCTGTGTGTTCATGTGTGTTTGCGTGCTATACATCCCCGCAGGGGGAGGGGTGTTTGTGAGGGGGGAGGATTAATGCACTACTCTCAGCCGCTTACTCCACCCCCAGCTTATCTGTCTGATTGAGCCTGACAAACTGTGCTCTCTTCAGGAACATTACAGTCACAGATTGCGAAAGAGAGATGGAAAGAGGGAGATGGAGAGAGAGATTGAGTATCAGAAGAGGAGAGGGGAGGAAGGAGAGAACCAGGGCAGAGGGGAAGGGATGAGGATAGAATTGTAAAAGAAATGCACCCTGGTAAGCTAACCGTTTCTATGACATATGACAGTGCAAGCTGAGGATTTAGGGAGAAAAAAATGGTCCAGGAGGATTGTGATTTAAGAGTCTTCAACCTGCCTCGACTGTCTGGTAACATGTAGGAACACAGCAGAACACACATCTTTACAAAGATTGGCTGCTGGTGGCTCTATCAACATTTGTCAGCAGAATACCACCCTGCATCCCACTGTTGGCTTGCTTCTGAAGTTAAGCAGCGTTGGTCCTGGATGGGAGACCAGATGCTGCTGGAAGTGGTGTCGGAGGGCCAGTAGGAGGCACCCTTTCCTCTGGTCTAAGAAAATATCTCTTGTGTAGGGTGCTGTCTTTCGGATGGGATATTAAATGGGTGTCCTGACTCTCTCTGGTCACTAAAGATCTCATGGCACTTATTGTAAGACCCTGGGGTCCTGGCTAAATTCCCAATCTGGCCCTTACAGTTGGCTCATTCATCTCTCCCCTGTAACTATTCCCCAGGTCGTTGCTGTAAATGAGAATGTGTTCTCAGTCAACTTACCTGGTCAAATAAAAATATGCCCCTCATACTCTAGGCCCAATGAGAAAGGCTACTCCAAGGTCAATCCATTTTGGTTGGGATTTGGTCATATTTCTCCAACTCTGATTATGAACTAAGAAGTGAAGACTTTCTATCGACATTTAGTTATTTCTCTATGTGGAGTTTACAGAGCAAAAAGTCAGATCTCACCAGTCTTAAGAACGTGTGAGTTAAGCTTGCTAATGAATGTATTAATATACTGATGGTATCTGTTGGTGTGGGAGGAGAGAGAGAAGTGGAGAGACAGGCACCACATGAGGGATGCTGATAAACAATGCAGTCTACGTGCACGCACGCACGCACACCCACACACATACCATTTAGCCAAATCACCTTGGATTAGATGCACTCCACAGATCATCTTCTTAAGTCTGGAGATTTAACAGAATAGTAGAGAGAGAGAGAGAGAGAGAGAGAGAGAGAGAGAGAGAGAGAGAGAGAGAGAGAGAGAGAGAGAGAGAGAGAGAGAGAGAGAGAGAGAGAGAGAGAGAGAGAGAGAGAGAGAGAGAGAGAGGAGAGAGAGAGAGAGAGAGAGAGAGAGAGAGAGAGAGAGAGAGAGAGAGAGAGAGAGAGAGAGAGAGAGAGAGAGAGAGAGAGAGAGAGAGAGAGAGAGGAGAGAGAGAGAGAGAGAGAGAGAGAGAGAGAGAGAGAGAGAGAGAGAGAGAGAGAGAGAGAGAGAGAGAGAGAGAGAGAGAGAGAGAGAGAGAGAGAGAGAGAGAGAGAGAGAGAGAGAGAGAGAGAGAGAGAGAGAGAGAGAGAGAGAGAGAGAGAGAGAGAGAGAGAGAGAGATGAAGTACTGACTGCTCAATACGTTGGTTGCTCAGATGACTGTGAGTGTTATAGAAAGGAATAGAAAGACGGAGTGGGGGTGATGTTGTTGATGGTTTAGGACTATCACATGACTAGAGATTAGTTAGCCAATGACTTGCTTATGGTAGTCCATCGTATCTGATGATTGTGGAGTCCAATCTGAGATCCACAAACTGTATTGCAGATGGGGCATATGCAGTCTGTGTCGGCGGGGGCAGGCATGGTTGTTTGTCTCCTGAGCTGTTTATGCTGTCTCTTTGTGCTCCTCTCCTCCTCCCACCTCTGTTCATCGGTCTGGCAGAGCTGCCGCCAGGTGGAACGGTCGACAGCAGCATCCTCCAGGTCTGTGGATTTGATGTTGCATTGCTTCAGCAACGTTTTTAGCTGGTCCTTGTAGTGCTTCATCTGCCCCCCTGCAGATCGCCGGTCAAGATGTATCTGGCCGTACAGGATTTTCGCTGGCATGCGCTCCTGAGACATTCTAATGAAATGCCTAAGCCTGCGCAGTTGGTGCTGGGTGACCATGGCCTCCATGCTCTTGCAGTTGGTCTTAGCAAGTATTTCTGTATGGGGCACACGGTTGCACCAGGCGATTCCCAGAATGTCTTATGTGGAATCGCTCAATCTGTTTGTTGTGGCGACTGTAAATGACCCAGTTTTCACAGCTGTAATGAAGTGTGGTGATGCAGAGGGCTTGATAGATGGCGATTGTGGTGTGGGGGTGGAGATCCCTGTTTTGGAAGACCCTGCGTCTGAGTTTCCCGAAGGCAGCAAATGCTTGTTGATCCTATTTTGAATTTTGAGGTCGATGCTGCAGCCCCCTGAGAGGATGCTGCCCAGGTATTTGAAGGACGGGACTATTGTCAGTGATTTATGTTCAATGGTGAAGACAGGCATGGTGGGTGGAGGGCCGGATCTCCATTGGCAGACCACCTCTGCCTTGGTGGTGTTGATAGACAGTCCCATCCTGCTATAGACCCTCATAGATGCTACAAGGATGGACTGAAGGTCTTCTGGAGTGTGGGCCACAAGAGTACAGTCATCAGCATACTGCAGCTCAAGAACCCGCTCCGTCAAAACCTTGGTGGTTACTTGGAGCCTCCTTATGTTGAATAGATTTCCATCCAGTCTGAAGTACACCGCAACTTTGTGGAAAAGCTGGGTGACACATAGGTGGAAGATGTTAAAGAGTACTAGTGCCATCGCACATCCCTGTCTCACACTGATGCTTACTCCAAAGGGCAATGACTCCTGCCCTCCTATGGCCATTGGAGCCATCAGCCCATCATGGAACTGGCAATGGATGTTGACACATTTGTCTGGACAGCCACATTTGAGTAGAATGCCCCATAGTAGTTCCCTGCTCACGGTGTTGAAGGCCTTGGAGAGGTCGACAAAGGTCATGAAAAGGTCCTGATGTTGTTCACGGTACTTCTCCTAGAGTTGCTGTGCTGTGAATATCATGTCGACCGTCTCCTGTTCTTTTTGAAGCTGCATTGTGACTCTGGCAGCAGTTCCTCTGTGATGTTGTTCACCAGCCTGTGTAGCATCACCTTGGCCAGGACCTTGCCGGCCACTGCCAGAAGGGATTTCCCCCGGCTGTTGCCGCAGATGAACTTGTCACCCTTGTTCTTATAGATGGTGACAATGTTTCCATCCCACCACTGTTGGAGGGACAATCTCCAGGTCCCAAACCTGGTGCAGAAGTAACCTCCCTTCTTAAGTAGTTGTCCGCACCAGGGGTCTTGTTGTTCTTGAGGTAACGGAGAGCTGATAACACCTCCTGGAAGGTTGGCAAATGGTTGAAGTCTTGAATGGGTGGACGGACAGGCAGTTCTTCCAGGATGGAGTGGTCTGTAGGAGAGTGCTGATTGAGTAGTGCTTCAAAGTGGTCAGCCCACCTCATCAGGATCTGGTTTTGGTCCTTCAAGTGAGTCAGACCATCGGCTGTTTTCATGGGGGTGATGGAGTGACTTCTAGGGCCATAGATAGCTTTAATTGAGTTGTAGAAATTATGCATGCCGTTTTTGTCGACATAAATGTGGATTTCTTGTTTCTTATTCATCCACCGGTGTTGGGGGGACGTATTCTCACCTGGAGTTTAGCCAGTATCATACGGTGATCTGTCCAGCATTCTGCACCACTCGTGGCAGGTGTCAGCAGGAAGCCATTAGTGTCAGAACATCTCACTATGACGTAGTCAGGTGCCAGTGTTTGGAGCGTGGGTGCAGCTATGATGTTTTATATTTGTGCTTCTGCTGGAACAAGGTGTTAGTGACAATGAGATTGTGCTTGGCAGATAGAGTTAGTAGTCTCATGCCATTCTCATTGATCTGGCCAACACCATGACTCCGCTCCATATCCTGTTGTTCTGTCCCACCCTAGCGTTGAAGTCACCCAGCAGAAATATCTTGACATTCCTGGGGATGCGGTGTGACTGGTAGAAGCAGTCCTTTGCCTCATTCTCAGATGGTAACTTGGGTGCGTATGCACTGAGAAGAGTAGCATAATGCATCTTGGTTAGGGGGATACCGAGAGACATGAGTCTTTCACTTATGCCAACTGGTGTTTCGGCGAGGCTGAGTGATAGGCTGTTCTTAAAAGTCCCACACCGTGCTGATGTTGTCCAACCAGAGGGTAACCTTTCCAGAAGAAAGTGTAACCTTCTCCCTCCTCTTTCAGGGACCCTTCATCCAGGAACCTGGTCTCACTCAGAGCAGCAATGTCAATGTTTTAGCGCCTTAGTTTGGTAGCAATCAAAGCTGTTCTCCGATGGAGTCTATCGCTATTATCGTCAGTGTCCAAGAGTGTGAGGGCCAACACACTCGCATGGTCGATCCTTGCCATCAAGTTAATGCGCACGTGCACTCATGCGCGCGCGCGCACACACACACACGCACACACATGCGAACCTATATACTGCGACATACACCCTCATCTCTGTCTCACCCTCTCTTTCTGTCTGTCACTCTCACACACACTGATACACACACACACAGTGTCACACACCACACACACCCTCCTCGTTGTGGTGGTTGGGGAGGTGACGTCGGCATCAGCAGGCTGGCTTACTGTTTCTCTGCCGGGCTTAGCCTTCGCCACATCCACCACATGCCGTGCACAATCTGCTCCAGACTGACACACACACATGCATACACCAGGTATTATACACATAGCTCTCAATGAGAATGCACTGACACGAGAGGGATATTATATAATGGTGGGCGGTGGGGGAGTAGGACAGGGGGCTGACAGTCAGGCAGTCAGCTAGAGGAAGATGAAGCCATTAAGAAACAGAACAGACAAACCTGCACAACGCTACAACAACGCTGCTCCGCTCTGCTGTATGTGTGTAGTAGATCAGCCTTGATAACAGCTCTGTTGCTGGCTGCTGTTGTTGTGTTGTTGTGTAGTGTGGGGCTCTTAGCTAGCTCAGCTTCATCACCTGGGATCATAAGCCTGCATGGGGATTTTAGCGTTGTTCTTTTATATGGCTGAGAATGATGATTCGTGGAATAGTATGTGTGGAGAGTTATAGGAATGTGAAATATTAAAATGAATGAGAGTAGATTAGATGAATGAGAATATGCAAGACATGACAGATGTATTTTGGTGTGATTAAGCTGAGCAGATTCCTTGTAGTACACTGTGCAGTGTGTTGTATGCTAAGGATCATATGTGGCTGTACAGTATCTTGATCTTTCATGCCATTTAATTCATTTAGCCTGCCTCTCTATCAGTGTTGACTTTGCCTGAGGAGTATCCTCACACAGCCAGACACACACACAACTCAGTATTAGGAAGGTGTTCTTAATGTTTGGTATACTCAGTGTATACGTTCATTACAGTAACCCATTCCCACATTGTTCACCTCGCTGCATGGGTCCAGCCATGTTGGTTCTCTATGGAGCCTTATGCACTATCTTTCAGCCTATAATATGGTATGTAGAGCATTCTAAAGCCTTTACATAGTCCTTATTCCTCCATACAGACTGCTCTGTGAAGAGGCTTGTGTTGTCCAGTACATGGCCACATTAGCATATTGGTCCTCAGAACCTACTTATCTAATATGAGAGAGAGAGAATGAATAAGAATGGAGAGAGAAAGAGAGACTAATAATGGTTAGAGTGTGAGGGAGAGAGCGAGAGAGAGACTAATAATGGTTAGAGTGCAAGAGAAAAAGAGCGAGAGATGGGGGATGGATGGAGCGGTAGAGGGAGGGAGGACATGATGAGGAGAGATGGCACAAAAGAACATGGCTTTTATGATGTTGGAGAGAGGAGAGGATTCAGAGATGGACAAAGGAAGGAAGGCTCAAGAGGACCGCGTGTGAGCGTGTGTGTGTACTGTGTGAGCGCGTGTGTGTGTGCATGCATCATGTGTGTGTGATCGAGAGAGAAATGCCAGAGAGAGAGATCAAGAGATGGAGAGCGAAAGAAAGAGATATAGACAGACAGTCCCTGTGAGATGCAGAGATTCTGAGAGGGCGAGAAGAGACAGAAAGACAGAGAGAGTGATACAGAGACAGCGAGAGTTTCAGGGGGGAAGAGGGAGAGAGAGGGAGGGAGAGGGGGGAGAGGAAGGGGAGAGATTGGGGGGAGGGGAGAGAGAGAGGGTGGGAGAGAGAGGGAGAGAAGTCAGGTTTGATGGTCATCATTCTCCATGCTGTTCATGTGCCTGCTGAGACTGGGACTGGCTATGTCACAATGACTGATCCCCGCTGTCTCTCCAGCCCGGATGGAAGTTATTACTGTGTACACACACCCACACTGGTGCTGAGACAGACAAACACCGCCTCATACACACAAACACTGACAACGACATACACAGACACACATTCACATTTCCACCATGCACACATGAACGGACCCACATGCACACACACAATTGATCATCTGATTATATTTAATCTATTACCTCTGTATACTTATTGAACGTTGTTATTTCTCTCTCCATACAGTACTATGAGATGTCCTATGGGCTGAACATAGAGATGCACAAGCAGGTAAGAGAGACGTTACTGTCTTTCAGTATTACTGTGTGTGTTGTCTGTGTCTGGTCTCTTCCAGTAATGGTCTTTACAGGGAGCAGTATAGGGCAGACATCACAGTCACCATCCCTCTCAGCCCTCTATGACACCAGCCACTGTCTCTGTCTCTCTCTCTCTCTCTCTCTCTCACTCACTCACTCACTCACTCACTTACACACACACACACTCTCTCACACACACACACACACACACACTCTCTCACACACACACACACACACACACACACACACACACACACACACACACACACACACACACACACACACACACACACACACACACACACACACACACACACACACACACACCCTCAAACCGAGTGTGTGTGCATGTGTGTTTCACACCCATGAACTGTAGTATTTCTCATCATCTCTGAAAGAGTGTGTTCATCGCAGTAGGGTTTGTGTGTGTGTGTGTGTGTGTGTCATGATCAGCAGAGTCATGGCAGGCACCCCATGTCCCTTTCTTGTTGCAGAGTGCGCGTTGTGGCACATTATCCACTTGACTGACGTCTCCATTCAAGGTGACTTACAGGCTCATTCTTCTCCATCGTTACGGACAGCAGTGAAAAGGTCCGGTGGTGTTTAGCAGTCCCCATGCTGGACCCAGATCCAGAGCTAGGCACAGAACCAAACAGACCCAGAACCATAGTGAATATGTGCCATTAGCCAGTAGCCAGGCCGACAGGGTAAAGCTCCACTGTCAGCTCTACTGTCACCACAGAGGAGACATGAATAGAGATCTGCCTGTGTTACTCCAGAAAGGGGGAGGAAGAATGGGGGGGAGAGAGGGAGGGGAGGAAGAGAGGGGAAGGAGGGAATGAGAGAGGGGGAGTAAGGCTGCTGGCAGGGGACACAGGAGAAGGAAGAAGGAGGGCTGAGACAGGTGATGTGAGAGAAAGAGATACATTTGAGAGAGAACAGAGAGAGGGCGAGGGGGGAATTAGTGTGATATGAGAAAGAAAAATGGATAGTAAAAAAAGAGCCAGAGAGCGATAGAAAGGATGAACCAGAGACAGATACTGTAGAAAGGATGAGCCAGAGAAAGATACTGTAGAAAGGATGAGCCAGAGAGAGATACTGTAGAAAGGATGAGCCAGAGAAAGATACTGTAGAAAGGATGAGCCAGAGACAGATACTGTAGAAAGGATGAGCCAGAGAGAGATGCTGTAGAAAGGATGAGCCAGAGACAGATACTGTAGAAAGGATGAGCCAGAGAGAGATGCTGTAGAAAGGATGAGCCAGAGAGAGATACTGTAGAAAGGATGAGCCAGAGAAAGATACTGTAGAAAGGATGAGCCAGAGAGAGATGCTGTGGAAAGGATGAGCCAGAGAGAGATGCTGTGGAAAGGATGAGCCAGAGAGATATGCTGTAGAAAGGATGAGCCTGAGAGAGATGCTGTAGAAAGGATGAGTCAGAGAGAGATACTGTACAAAGGATGAGCCAGAGAGAGATGCTGTAGAAAGGATGAGCCAGAGAGAGATGCTGTAGAAAGGATGAGCCAGAGAGATGCTGTAGAAAGGATGAGCCAGAGAGAAATACTGTATAAAGGATGAGCCAGAAAGAGATGATGTAGAAAGGATGAGTCAGAGAGAGATGCTGTGGAAAGGATGAGCCAGAGAGAGATGCTGTAGAAAGGATGAGCCAGAGAGAGATTCTGTAGAAAGGATGAGCCAGAGAGAGATGCTGTAGAAAGGATGAGCCAGAGAGAGATACTGTACAAAGGATGAGCCAGAGAGAGGGTGAAAGTAAAATAAAAAATGAGCGAGAGTGCACTGAGAAATGACAAGGGGAGCTTTGAGCCAAAGTAAGGAATAATGAATCATGAATAGATTTAACAGTATCTGCTCTTAGTTTCTCTCTTCCCAGCCCAGCCGTGTGCCATTACTCTCCTCCTTATCACGTGCGGGGCCATCTCGTGGTGTGCTGCTGCCATTAATTGAGCCATCAAGCAGTCACTCGCTTTCTACAGGAGTCACTATTCCCTTTAGCTTCTACTGATCAGGGAGGGTTGTGTATAGGGGAGGATTTGGAAGGAATGGGCCGTCTGCCAACAGGGCTACTGATACCAACTGATCTGATAGTATCTGTGTGTGTGTTCTGTCTGCTTCCCTCCCTTCCTGCCGTGGAGATGGTGATCACTGATCAGCCATGGCATCATGGTGGCTTTAAAACAGCAGGCACAGCACACACCTTCCTGCCTCACTGGAAGAGAGAGAGAAACACTGAGGGCTTAGTATAATGGAGTTACATATGTAGTGATATATATGTCGGCAGCAATACAGTCATATCATCAAGTGTGATGTTTTAGGTCTGCAGACAGCTAGTTATATATTCCATGCTATATGTTCTCAGAAGACTCAGGGATATGGTGGTATATGTGTACAGAAGGTATGGTGATACATTATATTCACTGATATCGGTCCTAAGAAGCCTGCAGAAGTAATTTTATATTCACAGATGTACACCGCCCCTGTAGTTCTAGTGATATCTGTCATAAGCAGCCTGCAGTAAGCTAGCTCACAGATATAGGTCCAGGAAAAAGGATTGAAATATTCAGTGATATACATTATATACTGTATTCAGGGATATTGCCCGACAATATCCTGTATATTTTCAGTCAGGTCTAGAAGGCTCAGTAGATATAGTTAGTGATAACGGCCTACAGAAGGCTAGTTATATATATTCAGTCAGGTCTAGAATGCCAGTAGATATAGTTAGTGATAACGTCCTACAGAAGGCTAGTTATATATATTCAGTCAGGTCTAGAAGGCTCAGTAGATATAGTTAGTGATAACGGCCTACAGGAGGCTAGTTATATATATTCAGTCAGGTCTAGAAGGCTCAGTAGATATAGTTAGTGATAACGGCCTACAGAAGGCTAGTTCTATATATTCAGTCAGGTCTAGAATGCCAGTAGATATAGTTAGTGATAACGGCCTACAGAAGGCTAGTTATATATATTCAGTCAGGTCTAGAATGCCAGTAGATATAGTTAGTGATAACGGCCTACAGAAGGCTAGTTATATATATTCAGTCAGGTCTAGAATGCCAGTAGATATAGTTAGTGATAACGGCCTACAGAAGGCTAGTTCTGTATATTCAGTCAGGTCTAGAATGCCAGTAGATATACAGTGCCTTTGGAAGGTATTCACACCCCTTGACTTTTTCCATGTTGTTGTGCTACAGCCTGAATTTAAAATGGATTGAATTGAGATTGTGTCATTGGCCTACACACAGAACCCCATAATGTCAAAGTGGAATTATGTTTTTTTTTATGTTTACAAATGAATAAAAAATGAAGAGTAAAAATGTGTCACTTAATAAGTTGGAGTCACTCTGTGTGCAATAATAGTGCTTAACATGATTTTTGAATCGGTATCTCTCTACCCCACACCAGTAGAGGCTTCGCAGAGGAGGAAGGAGAGGACCATCTCCAGTGAATTTCTATTTGTATTTTTTTTAATTTTTTTTTTTTGATAAAACGACTAAATTTATTTTATTTTATTTATTTATTTTACCTTTATTTAACCAGGTAGGCAAGTTGAGAACAAGTTCTCATTTACAATTGCGACCTGGCCAAGATTAAGCAAAGCAGTTCGACAGATAAAACGACACAGAGTTACACATGGAGTAAAAACAAACATACAGTCAATAATGCAGTATAAACAAGTCTATATACAATGTGAGCAAATGAGGTGAGAAGGGAGGTAAAGGCAAAAAAGGCCATGATGGCAAAGTAAATACAATATAGCAAGTAAAATACTGGAATGGTAGTTTTGCAATGGAAGAATGTGCAAAGTAGAAATAAAAATAATGGGGTGCAAAGGAGCAAAATAAATAAATAAATAAAAATTAAATACAGTTGGGAAAGAGGTAGTTGTTTGGGCTAAATTATAGGTGGGCTATGTACAGGTGCAGTAATCTGTGAGCTGCTCTGACAGTTGGTGCTTAAAGCTAGTGAGGGAGATAAGTGTTTCCAGTTTCAGAGATTTTTGTAGTTCGTTCCAGTCATTGGCAGCAGAGAACTGGAAGGAGAGGCGGCCAAAGAAAGAATTGGTTTTGGGGGTGACTAGAGAGATATACCTGCTGGAGCGTGTGCTACAGGTGGGAGATGCTATGGTGACCAGCGAGCTGAGATAAGGGGGGACTTTACCTAGCAGGGTCTTGTAGATGACATGGAGCCAGTGGGTTTGGCGACGAGTATGAAGCGAGGGCCAGCCAACGAGAGCGTACAGGTCGCAATGGTGGGTAGTATATGGGGCTTTGGTGATAAAACGGATTGCACTGTGATAGACTGCATCCAATTTGTTGAGTAGGGTATTGGAGGCTATTTTGTAAATGACATCGCCAAAGTCGAGGATTGGTAGGATGGTCAGTTTTACAAGGGTATGTTTGGCAGCATGAGTGAAGGATGCTTTGTTGCGAAATAGGAAGCCAATTCTAGATTTAACTTTGGATTGGAGATGTTTGATATGGGTCTGGAAGGAGAGTTTACAGTCTAACCAGACACCTAAGTATTTGTAGTTGTCCACGTATTCTAAGTCAGAGCCGTCCAGAGTAGTGATGTTGGACAGGCGGGTAGGTGCAGGTAGCGATCGGTTGAAGAGCATGCATTTAGTTTTACTTGTATTTAAGAGCAATTGGAGGCCACGGAAGGAGAGTTGTATGGCATTGAAGCTTGCCTGGAGGGTTGTTAACACAGTGTCCAAAGAAGGGCCGGAAGTATACAGAATGGTGTCGTCTGCGTAGAGGTGGATCAGGGACTCACCAGCAGCAAGAGCGACCTCATTGATGTATACAGAGAAGAGAGTCGGTCCAAGAATTGAACCCTGTGGCACCCCCATAGAGACTGCCAGAGGTCCGGACAGCAGACCCTCCGATTTGACACACTGAACTCTATCAGAGAAGTAGTTGGTGAACCAGGCGAGGCAATCATTTGAGAAACCAAGGCTGTCGAGTCTGCCGATGAGGATATGGTGATTGACAGAGTCGAAAGCCTTGGCCAGATCAATGAATACGGCTGCACAGTAATGTTTCTTATCGATGGCGGTTAAGATATCGTTTAGGACCTTGAGCGTGGCTGAGGTGCACCCATGACCAGCTCTGAAACCAGATTGCATAGCAGAGAAGGTATGGTGAGATTCGAAATGGTCGGTAATCTGTTTGTTGACTTGGCTTTCGAAGACCTTAGAAAGGCACGGTAGGATAGATATAGGTCTGTAGCAGTTTGGGTCAAGAGTGTCCCCCCCTTTGAAGAGGGGGATGACCGCAGCTGCTTTCCAATCTTTAAATATATTCACATGTCACCAAATCATAGATTAAAACAATGTTTTGCTATGAGGTTCTATAGTACCCTCAGCAGCACCCTGTAGGGTAGCACCATGGTGCAGCCAGAGGACAGCTAGCTTCTGTCCTCCTCATTGTACATTGAATTCAATACAAAACCTAGGAGGCTCATGGTTCTCACCCCCTTCAATAGACTTGCACTGTAATTATGGTGACTTCCAGAGGATGTCCTCCAACCTATCAAAGCTCTTGCAGCATGAACTGAACATGTCCACCCAATCAAAGGATCAGAAAATGAACCTAGTACTGAAAGCATAAGGTACAGCTAGCACTGCAGTGCATACAATGTGGTGAGTAGTTGACTCAAAGAGAGAGAAAATAGTTGAACAGTTTTAAACAAATTAATTTCTTCCAAAATTAAGGAGAAGCGCTAGAGAGAGAGCTAGCTATATTTGGTTCTTGTATTTTTGTATCTTTCACTTAGCTAGTGAATTCAGCTAGCTAGTTTAGCCTACTCAAACACCTGGCTCAAACAGAGAGGGATGATATGTTAGCTAGCTGGCTATAGCTATCCAACACTGGAACTCTTCAAGTCAAGGTAAGCTTTTGTTTTTATGAATTTATTGCCACTGGGGCCCTCCAGTGTAACTGCTGAACTGCTTATGCAGCCAACTAGTTTAGCCTACTCAAACACCCAGCTCAAACCGAGAGGGCTGCTGTGTTAGCTAGCTGGCTATGACTATCCAACATTGGAACGCTACCAAGTCAAGGTAAGCTTTTAGTTTTATTAATTTATTGCCACCGGGGCATGCTGGTGTAACTGCTAAACTGCTTTCTGACTGTACACTGTACTGCATGATTGTTAACTAACACGTTAGTTCTAGTTGACTATGACGTGATAATGGTGTAGGCTGTGTGTAGCGAATAGCGGTCATGATATGAAGGTTTGGCTTGGAAAGTTTTTTTTTGTTTTTTTTGCCTGGTCACAGACAGCTGATGTGTTGTGCACTGAAATGCAAAAGGAAAAGGTGAGAGGAGGAGAACCCATAGATAATTACGAGAAGGAATTTTATATATATATATATATATAAAGTACAACGAGCAAAGTGATCATACTGTTTCTATGTGACTGCTATGAAAGTGAACTGTGTTTGCGTGTGATCAGGGGTGTATTCATTCTTAAACGCAACGAAACGGGGATAAACATACCTGAATTTGTTCAATAGATGCTCTCATTTGCAACTGTTAGACTAATGATTACACCCTAGATCAGCTAGATCACAGGAGGCTTCTGAGGGGAGAACTGCTCATAGTAACGAAACGGCGCAAATGGAATGGCATCAAACAAATGGAAACCATGTGTTTGATGTATTTGACACCATTCCACTTGTTCTGTTCCCAGCCATTACCACAAACCCGTTCTCCCCAATTAAGGTGCCATCAACCTCCTGTGAGCTAGATGCCGGCAAGAGTGTGCAAAGCAATATTGATAGTTTTACTGTCTGTCACCTTGTTTACTAAAAATGATCTCGACCTGTGTTGTAAACTTTCATTCATAGGCTAGGTTGTAGCAACCTCATGATGGTTACAGGGAAAATGTATCATGTAAGTAGCCTAACCTATCATTGTTACATTGAACTGGGTGAATGGAATATGAATGACAGTCATCCAATATGCTGTAATAGAAGTAAGGCCATGCTCATAAAAAAAATATTAATCCTCCCTCATCTTAAACGGCACCGACTGCCACTGCCCAACAAATGCAATTATCTGGTTATCAGTGAATTTCGAACACAGATCCATCCCCATGACCAGGGAGGTTTTCCAATGCCTCACAAAGAACAGCACCTATTGGTAGATGGGTACAAAAAAAGCAGACATTGAATATCCCTTTGAGCATGGTGAAGTTATTAACAACACTTTGGATGCTGTATCAATACACCCAGTCACTACAAAGACACAGGCATACTTCCTAACTCATTTGCCATAGCAGAAGGAAACAGCTCAGGGATTTCACCATGAGGCCAATGGTGACTAAAACAATTACAGAGTTGAATGCCTGTGATAGGAGAAAACTGAGGAAGGATCAACAACATTGTAGTAACTCCACAATGGAAGCTTGTACAGAATTTAGAAAATGACTGACATTGGATACAAGTATAGACTCAGAGCTAGAAAATTGTATATCATACAATGCAGTTGAGGAACAATGGGAAAGTAATTCTGCTTTGAAAGTTGATCAACTTGTAACCCCACTTCTGAGAAAATGGCCCTTGAAATATTTGGTACACCTACTGGAGAGCTCTTCTTTGTTTACACCCATTCAGCATCGTTCACACCCTCTTAAGCCTTAGCCCCACCCATCTTTAAGGATTCATGTGGGGCCATGTGCTAAACAGAGTGGGGTAAGGTAGTGTAGTAAACAACCAAAGATTTCAAGACTAAAAGTGGTGAAAGTAGTAGCAAAAATACACTTTATCTAGTCCTTGGCCTATATCATAATCTGACTTTGGTGCAGGTCATGTTGTTCTTCACATGACCGTTTCTGGTAAACACACAATTTATCAAATAAAATCAAAGTTTATTTGTCACATGCGCAGGATACAAGGTTTAAACGGTACAGTGAAATGGTTACTTGCATATTGTATAAATTAAATTGTATAAATTATTAGATGATTCTTACCCAGACACACCTGATGGGTCATGTGAAAGAAATGCTATAACCACCCCACAGCCACATCTAGCTAAGTGGATGGGTCACTATTGTCCAGACATGAACACATGTTCATGAAATACAATGGATGACCATAATCACCCCAGACACACCTGGCTAACCTGATGGGTCAGTCATATAATCATCTGGCAAAGTGTAGTCTTTTGTTTAGATTTGTAGCTAGCGAGCTAAAAAATGAACCTAACAGTGCTTTTCAACTGGGAACTTTGAAAAATATGAGGTCAAATCATGACGTCGTCAGTGATCTTCATGCCTGAAAGTCAGGGCTCTAGAAAGTGGCCCGAGTTCAATGCAAATGGCTTTCTGAGATATGAATAATATTACTACACAGATCATACACGTAACGTTATCTAGCAAGCCAGCCAGCTAATGTTAGCTGACAAGCTAATAGTACGCTTTAACTTGCAATGAAAACGACTTTGACAAAATTATAAACGTATAATATCCGAAAATGTAGCTAGCTAGACATGGATGAATGCTTCTCCCTCTTTGTCACGGATGCCATGGTTACCCTTAGTTTGAAGCTGTAATCTGGAGACAGGTGTTTTATACAACAGCCTTCTCTATGTTCTCTTTTCAACTCCCTTCGCATATTTTCAATCAATCATAATCTGCTTCCACCAGGCATTCAACTGATTTCAAAGCTCGGTCAACTTCTTCCGTCACAACAACATTGTTGATCCACATTTCTTCCCAATCACTGTCATCAGAAGACTACAATATCTGCTTCAACCAGCAGCATACCACCCTGCATACCACTGCTGGCTTGCTTCTGAAGCTAAGCAGGGTTGGTCCTGGTCAGTCCCTGGATGGGAGACTAGGTGCCTGAAGTGGTGCCTGAACTACCTGAAGTGGTGTTGGAGGGCCAGTAGGAGGCACTCTATTCTCTGGTCTAAAAAATATTGCATTGCCCCAGGGCAGTGATTGGGGACACTGCCCTGTGTAGGGTGCTGTCTTTCGGATGGGATGTTAAATGGGTGTCCTGACTCTCTGAGGTCATGAAAGGGCACATGTCGTAAGAGTAGGGGTGTTAACCCTGGTGTCCTGGTTAAATTCCCTATCTGGCCCTCAAAACCATCACACTCACCTAATAATCCCCAGTTTACAATTGGCTCATGTCCAACCCAGCCATTATCGCAGCCAATCATGGCTAACGGGAAGGTTCCTGTCTTTTTCCGTGACTAAACCAACTAGGCTCATAATTTTAACGATTTTATTCGTACTTACAGATAACATACAAGTTAGTAATTAAGGCAAATTAAAGTTCACATGTTCCAGAAGGCATTTCTGCCCAAAAATGCATTTTGATACTAAAATAAATGTTTGTGTTCAAATGCCTCTCCTGTGAAGTAGTGATGTGCAACATATGCGTCGTTTCCTGAAACGAGTCACAAATATTTTAAAACATTAATCTTGTTTGCAATCAGGCACTAAAGTAAAACTGCAAAAAATGTGGCAAAGAAGTTAACTTTATGTCCTGAATACAAAGCATTATGTTTGGGGCAAATCCAACACGACACCTCACTGAGTACCACTTTTCATCTTTTCAAGCATGGAGGTGGCTGCGTCATGTTATGGGTATGGTAGCCATCGGCAAGGACTAGTTATATTAAATAAAAAATAAATGGAATAGAGCTAAGCACAGGTCAAATCCTAGAGGAAAACCTGACTCAATCTGCGTTCCAACAGACACTGGGAGACACCTTCTAGCAGGCCAAATACACACTGGAGTTGCTTACCAGGACAACATTGCACATTGTCTAGCAATAATCAACAACCAACTTAACAGAGCTTGAAGAATGAAAAAAATAATAATGTGCAAATATTGCCCAATCCAGGTGTGTAAATCTCTTAGAGACATCCCAGAAAGACTCACAGCTGTAATCACTGCCAACAGTGATTCTAACATGTATTGTTGACTCAGGGGTGTGAATACTTATGTAAATGAGATTTCAGTATTACATTTTCAATACATTTGCAGACATTTAAAAAAAAAACTTTGTTATTGTGTGTAGACTGGTGAGAGACAAAAAAATCTATTTTGAATTCAGGCTATAACACAACAACATGTGTAATAAGTCAGGAGGTATGAATACTTTCTGAAGGCACTGTAGGCAGTGATTACTGCCTATGGAAGGCTGGGGGTGTGGGTGATGTTTTTAGAGTTGCTCTGCTCTATCCCCAGTAGACTCCTAAGGACAGATGAAGCAGCTGGCGTGCCTTCCTGTTCCATCTGTGTGTGTGTGTGTGTGTGTGTGTGTGTGTGTGTGTGTGTGTGTGTGTGTGTGTGTGTGTGTGTGCGAGAGAGTTAGAGACCGAGAAAGTGAGAGGGTTTTATAAAAAGTGTGTGAGTGTGTGTGCTCTAGCATCTGCATAATATGAATGTGTGTTTGTTCGCTCATGCCTAATTACCGCTAGCTATGTGCGCAGACAGCCCAGTGCATGTTTATATGTAGTTCATATTAATTCACATCCTCCTCTGGTTGTGCTTGGCTGGCGTTATGACCTGAATCCAGAGGTGTGTGTGTAACAGACCTCATTTAGGGAGGGAGGGAGATTCCCAGGGAGCTAGTCTTTTAGCATAATGGGTTTGTCACTCGATCAAAAGGCATCTGAGTAGCTGCACACGCCCTGCTGGGTGTTTGTGTGTGAGCCCATCTGTGTGTATGTGTACGTGTGTGAATGCATCTGTGTATGTGTACGTGTGTGAATGCATCTGTGTGTGTGTGTGTGTGTCTACAGGTGTGTGCACATGCAAGCCTGTTTATATATGCGTGTGAGACTGAAAGCATAAACAAATGTCTGTGTTTGCCTGTGTGTGTGTGCCAGTATGTTACTGCGTTTGTACGGTATGGTACACTCCTTTGTTGTGTGTGTACTACCACAGTGTATATGTGTGTGTGCTTCCACATTGTGTGTGTGTGTATCTTTTCTATGTATGTGTGTGTGTGTGTGTGTGTGTGTGTGTGTGTGTGTGTGTGTGTGTGTGTGTGTGTGTGTGTGTGTGTGTGTGTGTGTGTGTGTGTGTGTGTGTGTGTGTGTGTGTGTGTGTGTGTGTGTGGCCAGTGTACGGGGCTAGCGGTGTACTGTATAATTGCTTTGTGGTGGACAGGAGTTTAAAGCTGAAGCAGTCTGTCAGGCCAAGCTGGTAAGTATGAATGTCAGAGTAATGGGTAAGCACATTACTGTATATTGCTGGGGAGCCTAGGAGAGATATTGTTAAAAACTCTGGGACCCAGGCAGAAATTTGTCTGCAGGACTGCATTTTTACAGATGCTCTATAAAGGCCTCTCTGTCTGCTTAAGAGCCTGTGTGTGTGTGTGTGTGTGTGTGTGTGTGTGTGTGTGTGTGTGTGTGTGTGTGTGTGTGTGTGTGTGTGTGTGTGTGTGTGTGTGTGTGTGTGTGTGTGTGTGTGTGTGTGTGTGTGTGTGTGTGTGTGTGTGTGTGTGTGTGTGTGTGTGTGTGTGTTGGTTTAACTATCCTTGTGGGGACCAGATGTACCCATAAGGATATTAAAACAAAGTGGAGACATTTAACTATTTTAGGTTTAGGGTTACAATTAGGGTTAGGTTTAGTTTTAGGGTTAAAGTTAGGTTTAGGAAAAATAGGATTTTGAATGGAAATAAATGTTTTGGTCCCCACAAGGATAACTGTTTGTTGGTTCTCACTCTGTGAGTCTGCTTACATATAGCACCAATCAACAGTTTGGACACACCTACTCATTCAAGGGTTTTCCTGCATTGTAGAATAATAGTGAAGACATCAAAACTATGAAATAACACAAATGGAATTATGTAGTAACCAAAAAAGTGTTGAACAAATAAAAATATATGAAATATTTCAGATTCTTCAAAGTAGCCACCCTTTGCCTTGATGACAGCTTTGCACACTCTTGGCATTCTCTCAACCAGCTTAATGAGGAATGCTTTTCCAATAGTCTTCAAGGAGTTCCTGCATATGCTGAGCACTTCTTGGCTGCTTTTTCTTCACTCTGCATTCCAACTCATCCCAAACCAGGTCAGGTGATTGTGGAGGCCAGGTCAAATGATGCAACACCATGACTCTCCTTCTTGGTCAAATAGCCCTTACACAGCCTGGAGGTGTGTTGAGTCATTGTCCTGTTGAAAAACAAATTATAGTCTCACTAAACGAAAACCAGATGGGATGGCGTATTGCTGCAGAAAGCTGTGGTAGCCATGCTGCTTAAGTATGCCTTGAATTCTAAATAAATCCCTGATGGTGTACCAAGCATAGCCTCCCCCACACCATCACACCTCCTCCTCCATTCTACACTGTGGGAACCACACATGCAGAGATAATCCGTTCACCTACTCTGCTTCTCACAAAGACACGGCAGTTGGAACAAAATATCTCAAATTTGGACTGATCAGACCAAAGGACAGATTTCTACCGGTCTATTGTCCTTTGCTTGTCTTTCTTGGCCCAAGCAAGTCTCTTCTAATTATTGGTGTCCTTTAGTAGTGGTTTCTTTGCAGCAATTTGACGATGAAGGCCTGATTCACAGTCTCCTCTTAACAGTTAATGTTGAGATGTGTCTGTTACATGAACTGTGTCAATTTATTTGGGCTGCAATCTGAGGTGCAGTTAACTCTAATGAACTTATCCTCTGCAGCAGAGGTAACTCTGGTTCTTCCTTTCCTGTGGCAGTCTTCATGAGAACCAGTTTCATCATAGCTGTCACACCCTGACCATAGTTTGCTTTGTATGTTTCTATGTTTTGGTTGGTCAGGGTTTGATCTGAGTTGGCATTCTATGTTGGATGTCTTGTTTGTCTATTTCTATGTCTGGCCTGATATGGTTCTCAATCAGAGGCAGGTGTTAGTCATTGTCTCTGATTGGGAACCATATTTAGGTAGCCTGGGTTTCACTGTGTGTTTGTTCCTGTCTCTGTGTTTTGCACCAGATAGGGCTGTTTTTGGTTTTCCACGTTTATTGTTTTGTAGTGTTCATGTTTATCTTTTTTTTATTAAACATGAATCAATATAACCACGCTGCGTTTTGGTCCTCTTCTACTTCACCTAAAGAAAACCGTTACAATAGCGCTTGATGGTTTTTGCGACTGCACTTGAAGAAACTTTGAAAGTTCTTGAAATATTCCTGATTGACTGACCTTCATGTATTAAAGTAATGATGGATTGTCATTTCTATTTTCTTACAGTATTTGAGCTATTATTGCCATAATACGGACTTGGTCTTTTACCAAATAGGACTATCTTCTGTATATCCCCCTACCTTGTCACAACACAACTGATTGGCTCAAACGCATTAAGAAGAAAATAAATCCCACAAATTAAATTTTAACAAGGCACACCTGTTAATTGAAATGCATTCCAGGTGACTACCTCATGAAGCTGGCTGACAGAATGCCAAGAGTTTGCAAAGCTGTCATCAAGGCAAAGGGCGGCTACTTTTAAAAATCTCATATAAAATATTTTCTGATTGTTCAACACTTTTTTGGTTACTACATGATTCCATATGTGTTATTTCATAGTTTTGATGTCTTCACTGTTATTCTACAATGTAGAAAATAGTAAAATAGTATGTTTGCTTTACTGCTCTCCTTTCCTCTTTCCCTCTGTGTGTTTCTCTTCCTCCTCTTCCCGAATAGAGGGTCCATCAATCAGAGAGGATGGAAGGGGGGCTGCTGGCTCAGCGCCAGGAAGAGGAGCTGCCCAGAGGGGAGGGAAAGTGGGAGGGAGAGAGAGAGAGGAAGGGGGGGGGGTTGTGAACAGGATGAGGAGAGAAAGAGACCAACTGCACAGAGGAAAGAGAAAGATAGACAGAGAGTCTAAGTGCACAGAGAGAAAGAGTGAGAGAAAGAATAGGTGCGGGAGAAAGAGATCAGTTATTTTATTGATCTGTGGCTGTGACCACAACCAGTGGCTCGTTAGTGCATCATTGGTCACTAATATTTGTCTTAAAGTGTTTGCAGAGAGAGGAGAGCAGTTCCATTACATGCTGACTACACCGCTCGCCGCGCGTGCATTGCAAAATAAATGTACACATACATGTTATTCAATCATTGCACCCACACTGCTCACGCGCCAACGAGTGTCTGCGTTGCCAAGCGCTAAAACAGAAGTCAGTTCTATTTGTGACGCTGAATGTGTGGTCAGCGTCACAAGTCCTGCCTCCCATGGTTTATAGAAGCAGATACCCACATGCCATCTCATTGGTTATATCCACGGGTGAGTGAAAGATGAACTGCGGTCGGTCGGTAGTGGTAATACCTTACCTTATTATGAAAGTTGATGCCAATCGCTATATAAAGTCCAAAGAAGAAAAAGAAAACGTTTTGGTTGACCGTTTAATGTGTGGATTAATTGTCGGAGTAGAGGACCTTGTGCATTTCAGGTAAAATAACAACTCAACATGTATATCCCAGGACAAATTAGCTAGCAACAGCAAGCTAGCTAAATAGGACAAATTAGCTAGCAACTGCAAGCTAGCTAGCTAAATTGCCATAAATGTTTAATTTATTTCCGACCTGTCCCCAAATTAATAGAATTGGTTCAGAGTTTGATTTGATATTTCAACTTGCGTGTTGGGATCGCATTTTGTGTCGGGACAAAATCTATTTGCTCACGATGGCGCAGACCCATGTCCTGTCTGGGCATGGTGTTTGGCAGCAGGGGGAGGGAGATAAGGCTAGACTTAGGCTGGCTGACCGGGATCTCAATTCAATTCAAGGGCTTTATTGTCATGGGAAACATATGTTAACATTGCCAAGCAAGTGAAGTAGATAATTTTTATTGTTTATTTCACTTTTAATTATTAACAGTAAACATTACACTCACAGAAGTTCCAAAATAATAAAGACATTTCAAATGTCATTATGTCTAAATACAGTGTTGTAACAATGTGCAAATAGTTCAAGTACAAAAGGGACGATTACTAAACATAAATATGGGTTGTATTTACAATGGTGTTTGTTCTTCACTGGTTGCCCTTTTCTTGTGGCAACAGGTCACAAATCTTTCTGCTGTGATGGCACACTTGTATTTCACCCAGTAGATATGATTTCTCTCTCTCTCTGGTGCTACAGGGCTGAGGGGGCTGGGAGGACTCCTGCTAAACACACATGTAGGCACGCAAGCATACACTGAGATGCACTGAGATGCATTGCAGTCAGGAAGGCATGCACAAACACATAAAATGAAATACTCACACACATGCACAAGAACACACCCACACACACTCTCACCCACCTCTTCTCTCTAAAGCTGACCAGCACAGCCACACTGGGGCTCAGGGAAAGACTCAGCTGGCATTGCCCAAATGAGCCCCCCTCCCCCCACACACACACACTCAAATCACATTACATTTCACAATGCTTTATTAGCAAAGCATTTGCATTGTGTTATAAAGTAAATACTCCAGAAAAGCTTACTGCAGCTTGTCTATGTCATACTGAGGATCCACTTGTGTTAGTTTCAGAGTCTCAGTAATGACTCTTGTGTTTCAGCTCACTGTGTTAATTGTGACTCTGAAACATATCTGATGATTGGCGAGCACGCTGAGTGTATATGTGTGCGCGCATGCGTACCTGCGTGCGTGTGTGTGTGTGTGTGCATGCGTTCGCGTTTGTGTCTCCCTCAGGCAGTGATTGACTGGTGTGCTCCACAGCCTCCAGAGGACTGGGTCCTTGTCCTCCCTCTCATCCATCCATCTTCTCTTCCTCCCTCATTTTGTAAGAATTTAGGGTGATTTGCTGCTCTGTTTAAAATGCAGCTTAACATAGACTGACATTATCTCTCCTCTCCTCCACATTTCTCTCCTCCTCATCTCACCCCCCCTCTGCCAGACAAAGAGACAGCAGTGTTCTGTTGGCAGATTATTTATCCTCAGGTGTTTATTGACCAGCTCTCTCTTCTTCCTTTGTATCCATCCACCCATTCATCCATCCCTCTATTCACAGCCCTGCCAAAACTCCCTTACATGCTGACTAGACTGGGCGTGTGCGTCCGCCGTCGCGCGCATGTTGATTTTGTCCATCCACACCAGACGCGATCAGGACACGCAGGTTGAAATATCAAAACGAACTCTGAACCAACTATATTAATTTAGGGACAGGTCGAAACACTTTAAACATTCATGGACATTCAGCTAGCTTGCCGTTGCTAGCTAATTTCTCCTGGGATATAAACATTGGGTTGTTATTTTATCTGAAACGCACAAGGTACTTTTTCCTGAGATGTTTGTAGAATTTTGACCCATTTTGAGTCACACAAAGTCGTGTGTTCTCTACTCCAACAACTAATCCACAGATGAAGGGGATATTTTGTCAGTTTCTAGAAATCTCTCTTCTGTGGACTTTATATGTTGTTGGCAACCAACTTTAAGGTGCATTACCACCACCAACTGGACTAAGAGTGTGGACCTCAGTTCATCTTTCAAATCAGGCCTGAGCCTCCCGCCTGTCCGGCGCTGCCGGTGTCTCCCATCCATTCGGGACCCGTTTCTAGGGTCTCCAGTCCGAGGTCGGCGGCGAGGGTCACCGTGTTTAAGAGGCCACGGAGGAGGACAATGAGGCGGAGAAAAACTGTGGTGAAGTGGGGTCCACGTCCCGAATCATACTTAGGTAGCCTGGGTTTCACTTTTGAGTTGTGGGTGTTTGTTTTCCGTGTGTGTGTTTGTTGCCTCACGGTACTATTTCGGTTTCATTCGTTTCACGTTTATTGTTTTGTAGTGTTCAGTTTATGTCTTTAAATAAACGTTATGGACACTTACCACGCTGCGCATTGGTCCTCCTTCTCGCTACTCCTCCTCGGAAGAGGAGGAAGAATGCTGTTACAACATGTGTGTTTGTCTTGGTCTTATCCAGTGTAAATAGCTGGTCTTTTTTGTATATATCTTTATCTCACTTTCTATCTACGAACTAAATATACTTTCCTGCAACCCGCCTCATCCAATGTGGTACGCATCTGCTATTTTTATTCCTTATAACTGGAACTTCCATCAGGAGCTCGCCAGCTAACTAGCTACTAGTCTTTGTTAGTCACAGCTAGCTGTCTTGCCTTTTTCTCGGTCACCAGCCAGCCTTAGCTCGGACAATACCTGCCAGTCAGCACAGCGCGATGTCAACCCAGAGCATATCGGACTGCTTCTCTCTACCACATCACTGGATTCCTGCCGCTCTGGATCGTTACACCGGATCATCGCAGCTAGCTAGCTGCAAAAGAGTGGCTACTGTTAGCTAACGCCTCTGTCCAGAAGCAAGCACCAGCTAGCCTTGAGCTATCCTTGAGCTAGACCCATATACCAGCTAATTCTAGGGCTACAATAACACCCTTGCCAATTGGCCTGGACCCTTTATTGTCGACACGGAGCGAAGAAACAAAATAAGATGCTTGTTGACACATAGTTTGGATGAAATGATTGAATAACAACATGTATGTGTAATGCGTAATGCGAGCGGTGTGGTCAGCATGTTATGCACTCTTTTGGCAGAGAAAGTCCATGTTATTGCTGACAACTGGCCTACGCTGGAGAAAGAGAGGGAGAGTGAAAGGGATGAAGGAGAGGAAGCCGTGCTGATCTCTGTTTGTAGTTGGCTGCCAAGACTTTTGTCTGACAGATCCAGGATCAGTTGCAGTCATGGTTGTGTTGTTGGCTCGTCAACAACTAAATTATTAGTTTCTCTGTCTAAATAAAATAAAATAACATTTTATTTGTCACATGTTTGGAAACAACAGGTGTGGATTAACAGTGAAATGCTTACATACAGGCCCTTTCCAACAATGCAGATAGAAAGAAAATAGAGAAATAATAGAAAAGTAAAACAAGTAATAATAAAAGTCTTAATAAATACACAATGAGTAATGATAACTTGGCTATGTACAAGGGGCACCAGTACTGAGTCGATGTGTAGGGGTACAAGGTAATTGAGGTAGATACAGTTTGTACACATAACTAAGAATTAAGTAACATATAATAAACAGTAGCAGCAGCGTATGTGATTAGTAAAAAAAAATACGTTTGTGCAAAAGGGTCAATGCAGATATTCCGGGTAGATATTGATGAACTATTTAACTAACTATTTAGCAGCCGTATGGCTTGGGGATAGAAGCCTTCCCAGAAGAGTGGGGTCTGTTATAGCAACAGAGGGGGAACTCTCATATTAATGCCCATGATCTTGGAATGAGATGTTCGACGAGCAGGTGTCCACATACCTTTTGTCATGTTGTGTATATTTAAAAACAAATACTTTTAGATTTCTACTCAAGTAGTATTTTACTGGGTGACATTTACTTGAGTAATTTTAAATCAAAGTACTTTTGCTCAAGTATGATAATTGAGTACTTTTTCCACTATGGAGTCCACGATCAGCTTCTTTGTCTTGCTGACGTTGAGGGAGTGGTTGTTTTCCTGGCACCACACTGCCAGGTTACCTTGGCGTTCTTGGTCACAGGGACTATGGTGGTCTGCTTGAAACATGTAGGTATTACAGACTGGGTCAGGGAGAGGTTGAAAATGTCAGTGAAGGCACTTGGCTGCTTGGTCAGCACATACTCTGAGTACGTGCCCTGGTAATCAGTCTCACCCTGCGTCCTTGTGAATGTTAACCTGTTTAAAGGTCTTACTCACATCGGCCACGGAGAGAGTGATCACACAGTCGTCCGGAACAGCTGGTGCTCTCACGCATGGTTCAGTGTTGCTTGCCTCGAAGCGGGCATTGAAGACATTTAGCTCTTCTGGTAGGCTTGCGTCACTGGGTAGCTCGCGGCTGGGTTTCCCTCTGTAGTCCGTGATAGTTTGCAAGCCCTGCCACATCCGACGAGTGTCAGAGCCGATGTAGTAGGATCCGATCTTAGTCCTGTATTGACAGTTTGCCTGTTCGATGGTTCGACAGAGAGCTTGGCAGGATTTCTTATTTTTGCGTGTAAGCAGGAATCAGGAGGATAGAGTTATGGTCAGATTTGACAAATGGAGAACGAGGGAGAGCATTGTATACATCTCTGTCTGTGTCTAGCTACATGTATTACTGTTGCACAGCATCAATACAGTTTATTGTAGACACAGTCCAGTGAAAATAAACCCCCTCTGTCTCAAGGCCAATAGGAGAGTCCCTGTTCCCTCTTCCCTTTCTCTCTTCTGACTATTTCACGTCCTCTCTCTCCCTTTCACCACGCACACACAAACCAGTCTACACACACACACACACACACACACTATATAATTAGCTAGGTCTTCTCTACCCTTTGAACAGAGCGACGTATCTATCAGAGAGCTGTGTTGTATAATTTGGCCTGTATTGAGATGGGACAGGCTGGCAGTGTGTGTGTATAAATAAGCTCCTGTCAGTCAGTGTAGAGGGGGTGTCAGGACATCCTGTGTCCTCTAATCTCGTTTGTCTCCCTTTGTGTGTCAGAAACATGTGTTAGATTGGAGGGATGGAGGACACACAAATAGACAACCATCACGGAGGGAGGCAGGCAGGGATGGAGGCAGGGGAGGGAGGATAGAGAGAGATGAAGGAAGGAAAAGGATGAATAGGGTAATAATGGCTCAGTGGGAAGGCTGTTAAAGAGGGTGAGAACGCCTGAGTGAAGAAGAGAACATAATGAGTCTCAGGGCAGAAATAGGTGAGGCATGTAGTGTGTGTGTGCATAGACGTGTGTGTGCATGCTCATTTGTACATTTTCCTTTGTACCATATGTCGTGTGTGTTGCCACATTAGTGCTTTTCTGTGTGTGTGCGTGCATGCGTGTGTATGTGTCTGTGTATGTAGAATAGTCAACAATTCAATGTCCTCGACTCCTCACGTCTAGAGAGAGAATTTTCAATGGGCCTCGGCGAGCTAGAGAAAATGGATGAAAGAATGGCATTGAATGCAGTGAGGAGAGGGAGAGACCTGCATGAGAAACTGGAGTCTAATAACATATCTGGCCTTTCAAAGCTTCTCTCTTCCACTTTCTCTCTTCCGGTCTCATACTCTTTCTCTATTATTTCTCTCTCTCATTCACTTGTGGTAGGCTGGGTTTGAAACCAGGTCACCTGCATGCCACATGACTGTTATTCCGCTGATCTAAAGCCAAGGTATGAGCTTGAGGAGCTCAGTTGTCACAGAACTACCTCCATCACGTTTACTAACCGGATTTGCCTCAATGAAATGATCTAACTTTGATAACTGTATGAGATGGTATGGACAAAGTGTCTGTACTTTCATTGATGTATGTGTTTGTTGCTCCTACTGCTTCCCCGAAGAAAATTACCCTGATGGCCCAAGGGGCATGAATAATGTTGTGCTATATTACCTTGTATGAAACATAAGTTGAGACTGAAGTGTGTGTGTGTGTGTTGCAGGCGGAGATTGTGAAGCGTCTCAGTGCCATCTGTGCTCAGATCATCCCCTTCCTATCTCAGGAGGTAAGTATCACTGACACACACACACACACACACACACACACCTGGCTGCACTGGCTTTATAATACATTGTTTGTTTTTGTGTGTGTGTCCGGTGACAAGTGTGTGTCCACTGAAGGGAAGGTCTCAGAGCTGGCAACTGTTTTACATTGATCAATACTGCCTCTGTGTGTGTATGCTCACTTGTGTGTGTGTTTACGCAGTGTGTGTGTGTGTGTGTACATTTGAATGAGTAAATAGGTGTAGGTTTGGGTCGTTTGAGTGTGTAGTCCTGCTGCGTACGTTTGTGTGGGTATGTGACTTTTTTTCCATGAGGGTGTCTGGTAGCTCAATCAGTGCCTACATTCTTCAGCGAGTGTGTGTTGTGATATTTGTGTTATGTGAACAGTATGTGACAAACGGTGTGTTTGTGAATGAGATACAAAACATATGTCAGGTACAATATAAGTATGTGGACACCTCCTCGTCGAACATCTCATTCCAAAATCATGGGTATTAATATTGAGTTGGTTCCCCCTTTGCTGCTATAACAGCCTCCACTCTTCTGGGAAGGCTTTCCACTAGATGTTGGAACATTGCTGCAGGGACTTGCTTCCATTCAGCCACAAGAGCATTAGTGAGGTCAGGCACTGATGTTGGGCGTTTAGGCCTGGCTCACTGTCTGTGTTCCAATTCAGCCCAAAGGTGGTCGATGGGGTTGAGGTCAAGGCTCTGTGCGGGCCAGTCAAGTCCTTCCACACCGATCTCGACAAACCATTTCTGTATGGATCTCGCTTTGTGCACAGGGGCATTGTCATGCTGAAACAGGAGAGGGCCTTCCCCAAACTGTTGCCACAAAGTTGGAAGCACAGAATCGTCTAGAATGTCATTGTATGCTGTACCATTAAGATTTCCCCTCACTGGAACTAAGGGGCCTAGCCAAAACATGAAAAACAGCCCCAGATCATTATTCCTCCTCCACCAAACTTTACAGTTGGTACTATGCATTTGGGCAGGTAGCGTTCTCCTGGCAATAGCCAAACCCAGATTTGTCTGTTGGACTGCCAGATGGTGAAGGGTGATTCATCACTCCAGAGAACGCGTTTCCACTGCTCCAGAGTCCAATGGCGGTGAGCTTTACACCACTCCAGCCGACGCTTGGCATTGTGCATGGTGATCTTAGGCTTGTGTGCGGCTGCTCGGCCATGGAAACCCATTTCATGAAGCTCCCGACTAACAGTTCTTGTGCTGACGTTGCTTCAGGACTGACGATTTTTATGCGCTAGACGGTTCAACACTCGGCGGTCCCGTTCTGTGAGCTTGTGAGGCCTACTACTTCGCGGCTGAGTCGTTGTTGCTCCTAGAAGTTTCCACTTCACAATAACCGCACTTACTTTTGACAGGGGCAGCTCTAGAAGGGCAGAAATTTTACAAACTGACTTGTTGGAAAGGTGGCATCCTATGATGGTGCCACGTTTTATGTCACTGAGCTCTTCAATAAGGCCATTCTACTACCACCAATGTTTGTCTCTGGAGATTGCATGGCTGTGTGTTCGATTTTATACACCTGTCAGCCACGGGTGTTGCTGAAATATCCAAATCCACTAATTTGAAGGGGTGTCCACATACTATTGTTTATACAGTGGCTTGCGAAAGTATTAACCCACCTTGGCATTTTTCCTATTTTGCTGCCTTTACAACCTGGATTTACACAACATGCCTACCACTTTGAAGATACAAATTATGTTTTATTGTGAAACAAACAAGAAGTAAGACAAAAAAAATTGACTTGAGCATGCATAAGTATTCACTCCCCCAAAGTCAATACTTTGTAGAGCAACCTCTTACAGCTAAGGGTAAGTCTCTATAAGCTTGGACACATCTAGCCACTGGGATTTTTGCCCATTCTTCAAGGTAAAACTGCTCAAGCTTCTTCAAGTTGGATGGGTTCTACTGGTATACAGCAATCTTTAAGTCATACCACAGATTCTCAATTGGGTTGAGGTCTCTGCTTTGACTAGGCCATTCCAAGACATTTAAATGTTTCCCCTTAAACCACTCGAGTGTTGCTTTAGCAGTATTCTTAGGGTCATTGTCCTGCTGGAAGGTGAACCTCCATCCCAGTCTCAAATCTCTGGAAGACTGAAACAACAGGTTTCCCTCAAGAATGTCTCTGTATTTAGCGCCATCCATCATTCCTTAATTTCTGACCAGTTTCCCAGTCCCTGCTGATGGAAAAACATCCCCACAGCATGATGCTGCCACCACCATGCTTCACTGTGGGGATGGTGCTCTCGGGGTTATGAGAGGTGTTGGATTTGTGCCAGACGTAGCGTTTTCCTTGATGGCCAAACAGCTCAATTTTAGTCTCATCTAACCAGAGTACCTTCTTCCATATGTTTGGGGAGTCTCCCACATGCCTTTTGGTGAACACCAAACATGTTTGCTTATTTCTTTCTGCAATGGCTTTTTTCTGGCCACTCTTAGGTAAAGCCCAGCTCTGTGGAGTGTATGGCTTAAAGTGGTCCTATAGACAGATACTCCAATCTCCGCTGTGGAGAGCTTCGCAGCTCCTTCTGGGTTATCTTTGGTCTCTTTGTTGCCTCTCTGATTAATGCCCTCCTTGCCTGGTCTGTGAGTTTTGGTGGGAGATCCTCTATTGGCAGGTTTGTTGTGGTGCCATATTCTTTAAATTTTTTAATAACGGATTTAATGGTGCTCCTTGGGATGTTCAAAGTTTCTGATATTTTTGTTATAACCCAACCCTGATCTGTACCTCTCCCCCACTTTTCCCTGACCTGTTTGGAGTGCTCCTTGGTATTCATGGTGCCACTTGCTTGATGGTGCACCTTGCTTAGTGGTGTTGTAGACTCTGGGGCATTTAAATTCCAAACAAGTGGACTTTATTTAGCTAATTATGTGACTTTGAAGGTTGCACCAGATCTTATTTAGGGGCTTCATAGCAAAGGGGGTGAATACATACAGTATGCACGCACCGCTTTTCTGTTTAAAAAATAAATAATAATTGAATATTTTGAAACAAGTTATTTTCTTCACTTCACCAATTTGGACTATTTTGTGTATGTCCATTACATGAAATCCAAATAAAAATATATTTTGATTACAGGTTGTAATGCAACAAAATAGGAAAAATGCCAAGGGGATGAATACTTTTTCAAGGCACTGTATATAGTGTATGTCTATGTGTTATGAGAAGCACACAGCGGGATAAATAACATGTGTGTGTGTGTGTGTGTGTGTGTGTGTGTGTGTGTGTGTGTGTGTGTGTGTGTGCGTGTGTGTGTGTGTGTGTGTGTGTGTGTGTGTGTGTGTGTGTGTGTGTAGCATCAACAGCAGGTGGTCCAGGCAGTGGAGAGGGCCAAACAGGTCACTATGGCCGAACTCAACGCCATCATTGGGGTGAGTCACCTCTGGTCACCATGACAACCCTCACACCCCCAACAGCGACACTATCAACATCAACACACACACACACAAAGACACAGTCTACAGGGGCATGCACACCTCTACCTCTGCAGTGTTTAAAGTGCCGGGGTGTAAGTAGAGTGTAATGTGATCAGAGCTCCGACAAGCTCTCACTGTAACACACACACACACACACACACAAATAAGCTGTAATAAGACCCAAGGAAAATAGCCTCTCTTTATCTGTCTGTACCCCCCCCCTCCTCTCCTCTCCCTCCACATCCCATATATTTCCCCCCCTCTGTTTTGTTCTCTCCTTCTGCCCCACTCTTTCTCTTTCTCTCTCTTCCTATCTTTTCTCTATTCCTCCTTCTCCCGATCTATCTCCCTCCTCCTGTCCTCCCTCTCTTTCTCCCTGTGTTATCTCTCTCCCTCCCTGTGTCCTCTCTCTCTCTCTCTCTCTCTCTCTCTCTCGCTCTCCCTGTCCCCTCTCGCTCTCCCTGTCCCCTCTCTCTCTCTCTCTCCCCCTGTCCTCCTTCTCCCCCTGCCCTGTCTCCCTGGTGTACAGCAGCAGCAGCTCCAGCATCTGTCTCACCACACCCCAGGTATTCCCCTGACTCCCCACCCATCAGGCCTCTCTCTGGGGGGAGGTTCAGGTCTGCTTGCCCTTACTGGAGCCATGGGGGTCTCAGCCCACCTGGCCTCTAAGGATGAACGCAACCACCTGGACCCTGAGCACCTAAGAGGTACTACTCACTGACTGACCTCCACGTGAAGGACACTGGTGAAGAACTGTTGAACTGAAATGTGTCAGCTTTTGATACAAAATAACCACTTGGTTGAACTTTTGTTGAACTCAAAGGGTGGCGGAATATTTTGAGGAACAGCGCTCATTAAACATTGAACAACTAACAAATGGCATTATGTTGCCTGCGAGGCTGTATTGATGGAGGGTGACTAGATGTTAAACTTGTAGGACCCTGGTGCAGAAAAAGAATGAGAGAGAAACTGAGCAGACAGATGAGTGCTGAATGAATGAACGGGAAGACAGAAAGCATTGTGTCTCTGAGGAGTGGAGACCGAGACGGAGAGGGCAGCACTGCAGATTGGAAACATGTACAATACAAAGCTTGTGTTTTTATTGCACTGGGACAGGCCTTTTTCAGGTTGACCTTGGCATGCTGTGTGGGGCTGTTGTTATTATTATCTATGCTGACGTCAATCCCCTCTACCCCTCACCCCCTCTACTGCTCCTTCCCTCTTTCTGTTCCCTTCACAGAGGCTGCACCAAGCAGGGTAAGTAACCCCAACGTGTGTGTCCGTTCGCGTGTGTGTGTGTGACTGTGAGACCCTCTTTAAAGAGGACCTCTAAAAGGGTCTGTTTTGTTGGAGAGTTTCCATTAATAGGACCAGCACCTAGGTTAGCATAGCTAGTACAACAGTAGAACAGTTCTGTTGTTCCTTAACTCAGGCCCAATGGTAGGGTTGCAAAGAGAGGGTTTGGTATTTTATGTATAGTATCACAAGACATATAGCGGCCATTTTGAGTACTTCAAATTATCACAGGTATCTGTAATTATCTCTGGCCCTCTCTCTGGCCTCTATGAAATAATTAAATAACTAATGACAAAGCTGTTAAACATGATCCTAAATGTAAACCATCAACTTAGTGAATACCATTAGTGTTTAATATGAGGGTTTCAGCTTGAATATTTTATACACACTTATTTATTTCACTATGTTAATATGTCTTTGTTGTCGATGTTTTGGCATCAAACTGGTGGCAGTTATGAAAAAAGACAGTAGTTGGACGAGTTGTAATGTTAATTGAAAATAATGCCTTTGTTGATTAGATGCTTTATTCATTAATTAGCCAATTTTTCTCTTGAACCATATGGTTTATATATTAGAAACTCATGGACAATATGGACATAGATATAAAAAATGAATTATTTAGAATATAAATTACCAAGGGGCCTCCAGAGTGACTTCACAAAATAGATGGCATCATGAGGGAGGAAAAGTATGTGGATATATTATAGCAACATCTCAAGGCATCAGTCAGGAAGTTAAAGTTTGGTCGCAGTGCTAGCTGTGCCACTAGAGATCCTGGTTTGAGTCCAGGCTCTGTCACAGCCGGCAGTGACTGGGAGACCCATGGGGCGGCGCACAATTGTCCCAGCATCGTCCGAGTTAGGGGAGGGTTTGGCCAGCAGGGATGTTCTTGTCCCATCGTGCTCTACCGACTCCTGTGGCAGGCCGGGCACAATGCACGCTGACACGGTCGCCAGGTGTACGGTGTTTCCTCCCGACACATTGGTGCAGCTGGTTTTTGTGTTAAGTGGGCATTGTGTCAAGAAACAGTGCTGCTTGGCTGGGTTGTGTTTTGGAGGACGCACAGCTCTCGACCTTCGCCTCTCCCGAGTTCATATGGGAGTTGCAGCGATGAGACAAGACTGTAACTAAAATCAAATAGCTAAATGATACATATGACCATCTTAAAACAATTCCATGTCAGCTTATAACCCCCCCCCCCAAATATGGATGGCGGAAGGGAGGAAGGAGAGATGCATATCAATTGCTATTTGTTAAGTTGTGCTTATGTGATTTATTTATTTTAATGGAGAGGAAGAAAGAAAAAGCAAGGGGAAGAAGAAGAAAGCAAGAGAAAGAGCGGGAGAGAAGAGAGGGAGGGACAGATGGAGGAGAAGACTGGGAGTTTGTTGAGAAAACTGTGTGTTCTGGTCTCGTCCGTCCAACCAGCTTCCTGTCTGTGTCCTCCACAGTTCAAAAGAACAGAACGTTCCATAGGAGTCAACCGATGAAAGAGAATAGAGTTAGCCTACATAGACCCCAGAAATAATACTCCACTTTGATGTTTTATTCCTCTGTTATGGTGATCACACCATGCTCTTTCTAGTATAAATAGCCAGAAAATTGGCTTCTTGTAAAATGATCAGAGTCATATTTGAGAGTCATATGAGCTTTCCGTGTCAGGGAGAAAGTTAATACACTTTTAATGTGTTGTTTGATTGCATTTTCTGTATGACTTACCTGTTGTGTGTCAGCTCTTTTTATTTGATATGTGTGTGTGTGTGTGTGCAGAGTAAGTCTGTGTCGTCGACAGACAGCCAGCAAGTGGAGGAGCGCCAGGGCCCGTCGGGGGGGTACTCCTCCTCCCAGGGAGGGGGCGACGCTAAAAGGAGGCGCTGTGATGACAAGGAGCCCCTCCCACCTCACTACGTACGTATGCCATTCAATTAAACCTGCACTGCAGTATTAACGCTGGATCAGCCCCAAGACTCTGACATCACAGGTCAACCAGAGGTCACAGTCATTCTGCTAGTCAAATATGTGTTTAGCTTGGAAGGGTAAGACATGCAATGGCCAAAATAGATTACCCTAGTGAACATGATCTCTCTCTCTGTGGAGTGAGTATTCTGATTGACATAGCTCCTCTATGAGAACTGCCTTAAATATCACATCAGTGTAGCCTCTCGTGAAGGGAGATGTTGTGTTTTTAAAACAGGCTGGACAGGGAGCTCTGTTGATCATCCGCCTCTCTGTACTACATGATGTAATGGTTGTTTTTCTCCTAGCTCCGGTCTGTCTACATCCAGGATGTTTTTCTCCTAGCTCCGGTCTGTCTATGTCCAGGATGTTTTTCTCCTAGCTCCGGTCTGTCTATGTCCAGGATGTTTTTCTCCTAGCTCCAGTCTGTCTACATCCAGGATGTTTTTCTCCTAGCTCCAGTCTGTCTACATCCAGGATGTTTTTCTCCTAGCTCCAGTCTGTCTACATCCAGGATATTTTTCTCCTAGCTCCAGTCTGTCTACATCCAGGATGTTTTTCTCCTAGCTCCGGTCTGTCTACATCCAGGATGTTTTTCTCCTAGCTCCAGTCTGTCTACATCCAGGATGTTTTTCTTCTAGCTCCAGTCTGTCTACATCCAGGATGTTTTTTTCCTAGCTCCGGTCTGTCTACATCCAGGATGTTTTTCTCCTAGCTCCGGTCTGTCTACATCCAGGATGTTTTTCTCCTAGCTCCGGTCTGTCTATGTCCAGGATGTTTTTCTCCTAGCTCCAGTCTGTTTACATCCAGGATGTTTTTCTCCCAGCTCTGGTCTGTCTTCGTACAATATGTTTTTTTGTCCTAGCTCTGGTCTGTCTATGTTTAGGAATAGTCTCCTCTCCAACATGGCCCTGATCTGGCTCAATATAATTAGGGGGTGATGCCACTCCACTGTGATGTCAATAGGAATATCAGGCCACGATCACATCAACGCACTGTTGCCATGGTGATTAAGTGCCATCGCTGTCACCACTATTCCCAGAGAGAGAGGGGGAGAAGAAGAGAGGAAGGAAGAGAGAGGAATAAAGTAGTAATATGGCCAAACAGACAGAGAAAGGGAGGGAGAGGTGGGCGTATCTGTGTATGTGTGTAGTGTGTGTGTTAGTCTGTGTGTACGGCTGACAGAGGGAAGGTGTGAAGGGTGGGCAATGTTGTTTACGTGAGAGAGAGTGTGCACCTGACATTCTCTCCTCTGTGTATCTTAGGACAGTGATGGGGACAAGAGTGAGGATAACCTGGTGGTTGATGTCTCTAATGAAGTAAGAATAACCAAGTCACACGTAGACACAGATCTTGGATGAGCTTACCCTCTCCCAATTCTAACCAAACCCGTTAGAGGGAAAAGGCTAAACTGGCCTTAGATCAGCACCTACTACATGCAACGTCATCTGACCCCATGTAACTGCTATAGGAAAACGATTCAAATGTTTAAGATACAAGTGCATCAGGCCTCCCGAGTGGCGTGGTGGTCTAAGGCACTGCATCGCAGTGCTAGCTGTGCCACTATCCTGGTTCGAGTCCGGGCTCTGTCACAGCCGGCCGCGACCGGGAGACCCATGGGGCGGCGCACAATTGGCCCAGCGTCGTCCGGGATAGGGGAGGGTTTGGCCAGCAGGGATGTCCTTGTCCCATCGTGCTCTAGCGACTCCTGTGGCGGGTCAGGGGCATGCACGCTGACATGGTCACCAGGTGTACAGTGTTTCCTCTGACACATTGGTGTGACTGGCTTCCGGGTTAAGCGGGCATTGTGTCAAGAAGCAGTGCTGCTTGGATGGATTGTGAGGACAAACGGCTTTCAACCTTCGCCTCTCCCGAGTCCGTATGGGAGTTGCAGCTCTTTCCAAAGTCAAGACAGAACTTAATTGATTGAGAAGACCGAGAGCAGAATTTGCTATCCATCGAGTTCGACTCAACCATTACTTCCATTGTAATCTTCACCGTCATTTACCAACAAGCTATGCAGGAATGATCAATTAGCTGAAATAGCAACTATTGAATTACTATCAGAACCCAAATTAATCAAAGATTATCCCGCTTCTATAAAGAATTGTACACCTCTGATTGTAAATCCACACAATGTCAGACTAAGGCCTTTCTAAAATAATTAAGAACTCCTCTTCTCTCAACAGAGGAAGCCGCCTCGCTGGGACCCAAATCTCTCTCAATGAACTCAAAAGGACATTGGGTAGAATGAATAAAGGAAAATCGCCGTTATGGGATTCCCCCTTAAGGTCTATTTAAAATGTGGGAATCAATTTGGTCCACTATTGCTTGAAATGATTAACACAGCCGTTCACAAAGGTTCATTTGGGAGATGTGAATACACCACTATTTTAGCTTTTTTATTTTTTAAGGTAAGGATGCTACCCCGTGTTCTCACTATCGCTCCCTATCTTGATAAACACAGATATCAAACCGTTTTCCAAAATGTTGTCCCGTCTTGAGACTTCCTTACCCAAAGTGGGTTTGTTAAAAAACGTTTATTCTCAGATAACCTCCGTCGACTATTACATATCTTAAATGCTTCATCAGAACCTTGGGCTGTTTTATCTCCTGTTGCAGAAAAAGCTTTTTGATAGACTAGAATGGTCATATCTCTGGTCTGTCTTCGAACAAATGGGAATTGGCCTCCAATTTCATTAATATGATTAAAACACTAAATATGCCAATCCCTCAGCCGTAGAAGAGAGAATAGAGTAGATGTCACGGGTCAATATTTTGATTGATGACCCTATGTGAACTCTATGTGAACCCTATGTAGTGATGACGTGTGCATGTCTTCTGGTCAGGCAAGCCTGGTTAGGTGGGGGCTATGGGGTGAGTAAGGGTCCCTTTGACAGGCCGTTAATGATTGATGACCCAAGCCTGATAGACAAGCCTGGTTAGGTGGGGGCTATGGGGTGAGTAAGGGTCCCTTTGACAGGCCGTTAATGATTGATGACCCAAGCCTGATTTATGACCCTATGTAATGATTTATGACCCTATGTCATGTAGAAGGGTGCATGCCCTGGGTTGAGTAAGTGACCATGTGTCAGGTCAACCTGTTACTGTTTCTCACGGTTTGGGTTGGTTAAGGCCCCTTATAAAGCCGCTGAACAATACCTGTTTAAGACTGTACATGATAACCCCCCTGAATATTAAACAAAAATGACACCTATGCCAATTTTAGGGATGTTATGCTCGGCTTGTCATGAACCCAGTGACCAAAGCCTTGAAGAAGTTCTGTGTGAAGCTCCAGAATGTTTTAAAGGATTTTTGGGTACGAGTGAGGGCCACATGTCTTACATATTCCACCCGGAGGATTCTACGGTAAAGATATTCACAGACCGTGGACCCAAACCCCTTTATCCTGCAAAACCTGGGAGTTTTCCCCCGGCTCTGGGGATGAGAGAATGGCTAAACATCAGGCTGGCTCTTTGTAAAATTGAACAGGTCCTAAGTGTTACAAATGTGCCAGGATATGCGTTGGAAGAACAGGTCTGCGGCCGCAGTGATCTCAAGGCTCTAAGAATTGCTTCAATGGACTATAGCCCTGACAACAAAGTGACAATTTTAGCCTGTGACCTTTATGATAAGGCTAATGCTACAAAGTCTGTCAATTCTCCGGTAGCTTCCAGAGCCCGCAAACATGTAAACTTTTTTATTCCTGTGTTTAGTTTTAAATGGGTGGATTATCCAATTTTCATAACACTTATGAATAAGCTGGACATTCTCTTCCAAAATGGGGAACAGTTAAAGCGCTGGGCGAGGCTTTCCTTGAGACAGAGTCAAGACCAAAAGGCCCGACGGCGGATCTACCCCTGGAGTGAAAACTTACCATGTGTTGATGGACATAGCAAGAGAGCCTTGCCTTTTGAGGGTGAACTCGACACGGACAATTGCGGTTGGTTGCATAAGCTCCCAGGATCTGTAAGAAAGGCATCGTAAAATACCTTAAGAATGTAACGATATAAAATGTATGTACTAAATATTTTGAATGAAATAAATGGTTTTAAAATCAGAATCTCACCACGTTATGAACTCTCGCGTTTGTTCACTCTTAGCGCAGTCTGTCCCTGAGAAAAATCTTGCGGAAAAAGCCATGTGCGCGCGCATGTGCGTGAGGGAGTTTTCTGTAGTGGCTGTGTGTGTGTGTGTGTGTGTGTGTGTGTGTGTGTGTGTGTGTTTCAAAAACAGAAAAAGGGGGGCGGGTTGTTTGTTAAAAAAATACCCCTGCATGCCTGGTGGGTCGTTTGAAACCAAGGTTTACACTAGCCTGCAAAACAGATGCCTACCCCCCAACAATAATATTGTGTCTTACGACTCCTAATCTTAAAGGCCTTTCATAAAACTATTTTTTTAGGGGGGCTAAAAAGTCATTCATCCCAGCGATGTCGAGAACAACACACCCCATGCATCTAGGTGCTAGCACCCCGGAGATTTTAGAAGCTCCAAAAGGATCCTAATGTTTAGACACACCCAATACCATGTGTTTGAAATGTGTCAAATATACCATGGGCGGGGGTATAGCCCGAAAAAAACGACAAACCCCAAATGCTATGTAAAAAAATCATTCAGGGGTTTTTCTCTAGGTCGTAGGGTACAAAAGCGCTAGAAACCATGGGCAATGTTAGCAGCGTTTTAGTTCCGATGCAAACAGCACCTCCAGAAACTCCAAGAATCGTTATAGGACTGAAGCGTTAAAAAAGATAATCGGGGAAAAAAGTCTAATGGATCTATCACAAGGTGAGTTCTTGAAATAAATCTTTATTAGATTTGGTTGTTGTTGGGGAATTGTTTGAAAAGCGTGGGATGTTATAGAAATATTAAACAATCATTAGGATCAGTATGCTTACCGTATAACAAGGCAATATTAGCTAAAGTGATTATAGCTTTAATATTGTCGAATGTTTTATAGATTCTGAAGCATTCACGCAGATACTCCGAGGTATAACTGAGCTCGAATCATCCCATGGGTCTCCGAAACAAACGCCTGCCCTGAATTGTCAACGTAAGTAAGCTCCAAGAATTCCATACATAAAAATATTTATACCTTAAAAACAAAAAGTGTGGGCATCTTATATTAAAAGTTATTTTATATGTTTACAGAGGACCTAAAGCCTAGAAGGTTAAACGATGCCCTATGGAGCCTGAACGGTTTCTGCGAAGCATATGACTACGAGACAATTCTGCCCTACTCCCAGGATGTATTTACCCAAAAGCAGCGAACAGAGACTTTAAACGGCAGGTCAACTCCCCTTGGCCAGGACAACGTTGTCCCCCATATTTCTAAACACCAAAGGATAATTAGTGCTCAGATCCACAGTTCCGCTTCACCCGAACAATTCTACTTGGCCGATATTCACGAGACGTCGTTCCAAGGACTAGGTATGAATCAATTATATATTATTATTTATATATATTATTATTTTAATATTTATATTTTTTTTTTTATGCCGGAATATGTTAAAACAAGGCCTAATGCTGTTTTTTTGTTTGTTTTTTCAGGCTCCCCATCTACCGGACCTGCAGATGTTGTAATACAGGTTGAACAAACACAACAGCCCTTGGTTTCAGAGCTTCTTCAGAACAGCCCTCGTCAAAAAAGCCGAGGTATTTAATTAATGTATTGTTAATATATAGGCTTATATCTGAAATGTATTTGGCATTTTTAACATATTTTAGGGTTAATAACCTATTTGTGTATGTATTATTTTTATTTCAGACTCCTCACCGGCTTATGAACACAACGCACAAACATCGGAGGATGCCCAGACAAGCATCCCCGAGGAGGCTCCAAAGACACCAGAGAAACCTGATGATGTCAAAGATTTAAATGACATTTCTGAGGTAGACGATTTGATGTTCTGTGAAGCTGCCAACCTTCTTGAATCGGCCAATTCTGTGGGGGAAACAGCAGATTCTGAAATAGACCAAGAACGTTTTTTCAAAGCGTTTACCCTGGGTTTAAAATCACGAAAGGCTCTACTCCAGAGGCGCATGTGTATTCTACTCGAGCATCAATACAATCAGGATGTGTCATTCTGGCGTAGCGAGCTACCCCGTATGTTAAAAAACATTAGGGCTAAAACAAGCAAATACCGCCGTTAAAAAACACACATGTAAACACACACACACACACACACACATCCTTAATTAGACAGATGGCGCCCCCTATAGACCAAAGTGAGACAATTGAAACACTCTTAGCCAGGATCCCTACAGAGCTCCAAGATATAGTTAACCATATGAATGATTCGGGGGTAATTGACATAATGACAATAGATGAAAATCTATTATCCCAGATTCCCTCCGAACTCATAGACATTATTACACGTATGAATGAGTCAGGGCCTTCCGAGGAAAACATGTTAACACAGATTCCCGAAACCATCATATCTCTAATTACCCAGCTTAACGCGAGCCCTAGGTTTAATTCGGCCCCACAGACACCTCTAAGACAGCCTTTAACAACATTGTCCGAAGAGTCTGAAAGTCAATATGCTGTTTTTGAACAGTTGGACAAATGTCTAGCAAATCTGGAGGGGGGCGGTCTTGAGATCAGTGTACAGAACGAGAGCGCTAGGTTTAATTCGGCACCCCAGACACCTATAAATCAGCCTTTAACACCAATGTCCGAAGAGTCTGAAACCCAATACGATGTTTTTGAACAGTTGGACAATTGCCTAGTAAATCTGGAGGGGGGAGGTCTTGATCGAAGTGTACATGTTTTGCGTCGAAATAAATTCAACAATATTGAGGTTCGCCAGTTTTTCAATTTCGCATGGGGGGGTCAGATTCGGGAATATGCTGTGTTTTACGTAATGCTTATGGACACTTTGAATGAACTGTTAGCGAGGATCAGAGATTATAGCGAACCTAGGGATCTCTTACAGTTGGAAATTTGTGGAGACAGTCTACAGAGCAAGGTATCGCTTATTTTACAGAATGGTGAAGCAGAGCTTGAACAATTTGTTAAACTGCTAGAACGCCTTGTACAGTCAAATTTAAACGTGCTAGCAGATAGGACCCTCGAACTTGTAGTACAATTAGTACGCCAACCACAAGGGGGCGGGGGTCAGAGACGAAAGCTCGAGAGTTTAATGCAGTCCGAAATCATAAGCAATAAAAGGGCCTATCTCATAAACGTTCACAATCCAGGTAATAAGCTATGTTTTGCCATAGGTTTGGCCCACTTACTCAGCCCCGGATGTACGGATCAAGCCGCGTTACATAAAGCTCTCGAGCTACAAACTGCGGTGGGTCTCGGTATACAGGATGCTGTGGCTTTCTCAGACATAGTCAAATTTGAAAACTTTCTGAACATCAAGATTGTGGTTTTGTACCACAGTAGGGCTAATGACGCTCTCCTCAAGTTCCAAAATATACCCGAACCACATCCTAAGACTATGTACTTTTATGTGCAAAATGAGCATTACTATGCCGTAACTAACATCACAGCCTTTTTAGGCGCGCCATATGTCTGTCCAGCCTGTCATACCGGCTACACACGCATGGGGGGGCACTCGTGCCGTTACAACTGTTCAGTATGTCTGGATAAACATTGCCCTATGCAGCCGCTAAACTTGACCCCCTGTGCGGATTGTCACCGCACATGTCGTTCGGCCTACTGTTACGAAAAACACAAAACTGAAACATGGCATCCCAAGGCATGTAAATCTGTAAGCAGTTGTGACATTAACAAGAAATGTCCAAAATGTCATTGCAATTACAACCTTAAAATAGATAGCCCTAAACCTCATGTTTGTGGAATTATACACTGCCCAATCTGTAAAGGTCCTTTGAAAAGCAGAGACGCGGAAGCAGTTCAAGAAGTAACACATGAGTGTTACATTCAGCCCTTGGCTGAAGATGAACATACAGAGAAATATGTGTTTTATGATTTTGAGACAACTCAGCAATCAGGGGTTCATTTGCCTATTTTTGTGTCAACCATGACTTTCAAGGGTGAAAAATGGTCGGCCGAGGGACCCGATTGTGCCCAACTCTTTCTAAAACATTTTAGAAAAGCCCAGTACAGAAACTTCACGTTTATAGCTCACAATGCTAGGGCCTATGACTCCTATCTGCTTCTGAACCCTTTGATACAGCAAGGCGTGGCACCCAGTGTCATAGCTCAAGGGAGTAAAATATTATGCTTTGTTGACCCCGCCTTCAAACAGAGATACATTGACAGCTTAAGCTTCTTACCCATGAGATTGGCTCAAATGCCAGAGGCCTTGGGTTTTGAAAACTCTGTCAAAGGCTATTTCCCTCATTTCTTCACATCTGAGGAGAATCTACATTATATAGGATCTTATCCAGCCCCCGAAATGTACGGGTGTGATCAAATGTCTCCCAAAGAGCGTGAGAGATTCATGACATGGTACGAGACCGTAAGACATGGCACTTTTGATTTCCATAAAGAGATGGAATCATACTGTGACAATGACGTTGTTATACTTCGTGAAGGATGCCTCAGATTCAGAGAAGAGGTAATCAAAGATGCGGGCATTGACCCCTGGAGCTGTACAACTATTGCATCAGCGTGCATGAAAACCTATCGTACACACTATCTAACTCCTGAATCTATAGCTATCCCATCGCCAGACAACTACCGACGCCAATTCAAGGCCTACTCTAGTGGTTCCATTCAATGGTTGGAGTACTTGGCCCAGGATAAAGATATTTTTATCCAACATGCTTTGAATCGGGGGGAGAAGGCTTTTGGGCCTTACCATGTAGATGGATACACACAGATTGACGGGGTTGAGACAGTGTATGAGTACAACGGTTGTTTCTTCCACGGTTGTAAATTATGCTTTGTCCCCCACACCTTGTGTGTCCTAACCCAAAAGACTTTTGGGGAAATGTACCAAGAGTTTCAAGACAAACTGAATTCTTTAAAGGCTACTTACGGGTTAAAAGTTGTGGTTTTGTGGGAGCACGAATGGACAGCCCTCAAAAAGGCAGATCCTAGTGTTAAGGCCTTCCTTACCCATTATGACCCTCCAGAGCCCCTGGAACCGCGACAGGCCTTGTTTGGAGGCCGGACCAATGCTTTGACATTGCGTTATGTAGCTCAACCCGACGAGACAATAGGCTATGTAGATTTTACATCCCTATATCCTCATGTAATGAGTTCCTCATTCTATCCTATAGGGCATCCTGAAATTATTCACAGCGACTTTGACGAACCCCAAAATTATTTTGGTTTAATCAAAGCGACTGTCTACCCTCCTAGGGGGCTGTTTATACCTGTGTTGCCTTACAAGGGTCCTAAAGGAAAACTTTTCTTTCCCCTTTGTCGCACATGCTGTGAAAACCACAACCAGGAAAACCCCTGTGATCACACAGATCAAGAAAGAGCCCTGACCGGTGTATGGGTCACTGTAGAATTCTCTAAGGCTTTAGAGAAGGGGTATCGTGTGGCCAAAATCTTTGAAGTGTGGAACTTTTCCAGGAAATCAGACACACTTTTTAAAGAGTACATCAAAACCTTCTTGAGATGCAAGCAGATGGCTTCAGGCTATCCTGCATCGGTCACAGATCAAGAAAGTAAAGACCAGTACATTCAAGACTACCATGACAGAGAAGGCATACTTCTTGACCCTGACAGAATAGAGGTCAACAAAACCAAAAGAAATGTGTCGAAATTGTACTTGAACTCCCTTTGGGGGAAATTAGCGCAGAGATGCAATATGCTAACAACTTCGATCATTAAAGACCCCGAAGAATTTTTGGAATTTGTTTTTTCGGACCAATACGAAATTTCACATTTTTCCTTCTTGAGTCAAGACATTGCCTTGGTGCAATGGAGGCGCCACCAAAAGTGGGTTCTACCCCCGGGTAATGTAAATGTGTTTCTTGCAGCATTTACCACAGCCTATGGCCGCCTTGAACTGTACACCCTCATGGAACAGCTTCAGAGGCGGGTTCTTTACCACGACACAGACTCTGTGGTCTATGTAAGCAAACCGGGGGATTGGACCCCCCCACTTAGCAACTATCTTGGGGGTTTAACGAGTGAACTCGAAGAGGGTGACCATATTACAGAATGGTCCTCATGTGGTCCAAAAAGCTATGCTTTTAGGACTAAAGCCAATCACGTGGTGTTGAAAGCCAAAGGCGTGACTCAAAACTATGAAAATGCACCGCGTGTAAACTTGGAATCAATCACGCGCTTGGTCGAGGGGTTCGTAAAGGACAAGAATAGTGACTTGGAGATTTTGAGCTCCTACAACAAAATAGTGAGGGATAAAAAGGGGTTCCATCTAAGAAACGCACCACTCACTAAAAGATTCAGGGTAGTCTATGACAAGAGACAGCTATTGCCTGACGGTACCACATTGCCCTTTGGCTACTGACTTATGCTACAAGCCCCAGTGTGTCTTAAAGCTTAAGATATTATGACTGCTGTCGAGGGTTTTGACCCCCGGCTACAATTGCCTTTTTCAGCATTAATTGCCGGCCCTTCAAACAGTGGCAAAACTTTTTTTGTAAAAAGTATTTTAGAGAATTCTGAACATGTGTTATCTCAAAAGCCTGACAATATTGTATGGTGTTATTCATGTTACCAACCTCTGTATGATGAATTATTGAAGACAATAAAAATCAAGTTTGTTGAAGGAATACCCGATTCTCTGTCTGATGATGAACTTCTCCCCCCACATGTAAATAATCTGCTGGTTTTGGACGATATGCTATTTGCTGGTAGCGAACACCCTGAAATTGCACGAGCTTTTACCCAATATACTCATCATAGAAACCTGTCCGTGCTTTACTTGGTCCAGAATGTGTTTCACCAAGGTAAAAATAGTCGGACCATTAGCTTGAATGCCAACTACATGGTATTGTTTAAAAATCCTAGAGACAAACTGCAAATTAGCACTCTAGCTCAGCAGATGTACCCTGGACGGAAATCATACTTTATGGAGAGCTATGAGGACGCTACCAAAGAGCCATTTTCTTATTTAATCGTGGATTTAAAAGCAAATACTCCAGAACACCTTAGGCTACGTACAGGGCTGTTTCCGGGGGAGAGGCCTGCTGCATACCTTCCTAAAAAGTAAACGCTATGTCTCTGCGTTTAAAAAGAAACCTCCCCCTCTTGAGAAGGCTAGTAGGTTCTACAGCTAAAGAACGGAAGGCCATCTTGGGTCGCTGTTCTTCAGATCTCATATTAGCCCTATGTGAGATTGCTTTGAATCTTCTCAAAGGACGCATTCCACTCACCCTGAACCAATTGAAAAAATTAAGGAGACAAAAGACAGCGATCAAACTCTTTGCCAATAAAAGGGCCAGTCTTCAAAAGAAAAGACATAGTATACAACAGTCTGGGGGTTTTCTTCTACCTTTACTCAGTATAGCCGTGCCCTTCATCACCAGCCTTATTGCGGCCAGACGTGGTGGTTGAACACGTGGGTGTGATGGCCACTAAAATGTACTTGGTGCCTCAACAAGAGTTGGATAGACTTAAAAAACAAATGCAGGGTCCTGAAGATATCAGACAAACAGCGGAAAATGATTTGGATACGGCCATGAAGGATGTTTTGAACCGAAAAGGATTGAACCCCTATGATAAGATTCAAAAATACACAAACCTAATGCAAAGGTATTTGACTCGGGTAAAGCAAGGGGAGAGAGAGACTAACCATTTAACCCTTTCCCTACCGGACCCTTTAACAGATGTCGAACCTAACGATAGCCATGCCCCTGTAAGGCCTGTACCGTCGATCTTACCTAGTGGCGATAATATGTCGGGTGAAGCTCAAATGCCATTTGAAGATAAAGTTATGCATGACCTACTGACACATGTGCCTTTACGTAACAGGAAGAATGTTAAATACATTATGAACAAGATAAAAGACTCAAAGGGGATAGCTGCTTGGAACGACTCTGGAGAGTTTATCCTTCAGGGCTCTGTGGTTAGGGGGTCCCATATGCAGGACTTGCTTAAAAGTACCACGGCTGCCCACAAGGTTGCTGATGACCGAAGGCCTCCCGGCTGGCGTCAGTTTCTTAAGGCCCTGGCAATCCTCAACATCCCCCTCTCCGGTGTACCCAACCATAAGCTTCGTCAACAGATTCAAGCTTTAAAACAAAAGCCTTCAACGAGATACAGCACCCCTAAAGATGCCCCAACGACACCGGCCCCATATGAAAGCGATGATGCTAACTCATTTACTCCCATGAACGTCTCAGGACCTTTTCCTAAACCCGATCTCTCGGCGTGGTTAGACTTTTGAAAATGACTTTTGAATGACTATGATTAAATTCAATAAATTTTTTATTTGAAAAATAAGCAAGTTAACATTTGTGGCATTCTTGAAACATATGACGTGAGCATACGCCTTGATTACGCGTTCTTAAAGGACACACATTTGAACACTTTTGATATTTTCTAACAAAACAAGATACAAGGTTATCATTACTTCTTAAATCATCCTTATAAAGAGACATAACATCTTCAAAAGAAACTCCCCGGGCTCTTTGGCACAGGTAAAATACACAGTGGTGACCGCATGTAGTGGAAAGGTTATCTTGCACTTGTTTGATGTTGTAGTAGATCTTTGTACCGTTTAGGGTCAAAAAATCTTTAATAGATTTAGGGAAATGTGAAAAACCGGGGGGAAAGCCATAGGAATCAAAAAAAGTTGAGATTTTTCGTCCACCTTCCTGTTCTAATGTCATAGCTAGCCAATGTTCACCAGGCATGTGTTTAGGATGGGTATTGACAATAAACATTGCAGGCCTCTCAGACCATATCTCCATAGGTAATTCATCACAAGCCAACACTCCACAAAATTGTTTTCCAATCAAGCGGCTCATGAGCCCGTCCAACTCTTGGGTATTCATGTCTTTGTTCAAAGGTCCTTAATAATAATCCACTAAGACCTGTCTTCGGGCATTCACTTCCAAGATTGAATCAGAGCATGCGTAAACAATCATGCTAACTGTACAGGCTAAAGGTGTACGGAAACGCATTTCCAGCCTGAGGTTACCTTGGGACACCACAGACAGATTTCCTGAGGTGTCATCATCAGGTGATAAATTGAAAGCATACAATGTGTAACCCTCTGCAAAATCATTTCTGTCAATAGGTAAAGAGAGATCTTTTAGATGTCGCCCTGTAGCCAGGAATAGATTGTAAAATTCTCGCACAGATATGTTGTTATTAAATTGTGGTTGGAAAGCCTTCGCCGGAACCTGACGTCCGTCCTGACAGAGCGCTACATACTCTGCATTGAAGTGCTGAAAATTAAAGGGTTTTTTATCTAAACTGCCCGTATTAGAGGCGTGATCAACCAGACCTATAACCACATATCTAGGTAAAGGGCCTAGAAATAGGTTTTCTTGACTGCAGATTCTACTGCCCACAGGTATGCTAAAGGTTTTCATGGTAATTCTTTGGAGAGGGTAAAGGGCATTTCCTTTCATCAAAGCATGTGAGTGACCCAGGCGCACGGCCGGAGATACAGATACTTTTTTAATAAAAAGGGTTGCCCCCAACACTTTCAAACTAAAATCCCCGTCTTGGGGAGACATCAGGCAAAAATCATCCTTGGCCCTGGTTAATTTTAATCTTAAATCAACCGAATTTAAGAGTAACCGTTCTTGAAAGAAAATGTCAGAGTGTATAGGGCCTAGCAAATGAAACTCTCGAGATTCGGCGCAGTAGCGAGCTCGTGCCGCTAGTCCTTTGTTTGCACCGGTGGAAGGGTCTGTCGATTCCATAGAGGCTCCTGCAGTATCCTTGCTAAACAGCCCGGCGCTAAATTGGGTTTTGAGAGTGTCTTCGGAGTAGTTTAGTAAACACTCCATGATGGCTCTATAAGGGTATGTAGCGCTGCTTTGACTGATTAGGCGTTCACCCAAAGTCACATCAACTTGGGAGAAAATGGTGGCCAAGGGGTAATTAATGAGACTCACTTTGGCATCGTCTGCAATATTAGACCCATCTCTTTTGGTCACTTTTAGACGTAAATGCACCAAGGTGTTGTTGAGGTCCAGATAGTTGTCACCATGGCCTGGTATGAAAAATTCGATAGGCCCGTTATCGGTAATAGCAGAGAGAGGGGCTATCTCCACATAACTGGATCTATCTATTGAATGCTGCGTTAACGGTGCCGTGAAAAGATCAAGTTCTGTCTTTATAGCTTCAGAGGACATTCGATGTAAAAGAGCCATGTCACTTATTCTTTTAGAAAATACTTCCTAGTATTCTTTTAGCCTGTTTTGGTACAGACCTCCTCACTTTACCCCGTCTTTGACTTACTGAGGTTCTTTTAACAGTTAACCGACGCTTTTTAGGTGCAGGTCTACGCCTTAAACCAGGAGGTCTCTTTTTTGGCCTTCGAGACAATATCATAAGCCCCGAGCCTTCTTGATGCTCCACCTCTGGTGACGCCCTTCGGGTCATAGCATTGGCTACAACCTCACTTACTATATTTTTAGCCGCTGATTTTAAATGTGGTTTGGCTATGCTGAAGCCTCTCTTCATAAACGGTAAAACCATCCTGAAGAGGTTACGGAATATACCTCCTATCCCCGAACCATACATTGTCGGCGCTCCATGATATCCTGGTAGTCCATTACCCACTTGATCCACATAGTATGAAACATAACGGTTAGGGTCGAGCTGATGGAGCTCCATAACCCTTTTATTTGTATTATGTTTATAAATATAATACAGCTATTATATATGTAGAGAGGTTTTGGTGGGTCTAAAGTGGAGTTTTACAATCGTTTTACCATAAGTAAATTCAATGTTTTCGTTCTGATCCGTTTTAAGCTCAACCAGAATGTTTTCAATATAGTTCTTGCTGACATGTACGTAGTGCGGCTTGTCATAATTGACAGTGACGATGTCCCCATCCTTGCCGTCTATATGAACTGTTCGCAGGAGGGGGACACAGCTGTCTCCGACCCTTTGATAGGTTATGATGTCGGTATAGACAAATATGTTGTAAAAGCCTGCATGTATATCCGCAGGGAATGGGAATAATTTATCGTTCACATACGTCCATTTATTGGGACCCATCCCCAACATGTAGGATAAATTACCGCTGGTCTTTATACCTCCGTTAGCAGGCCCTGAGATTTGTATCCTTTTATGGATTGGATTGTAGAATAGGAATATTTCCATCTTGTTCAGGGTTAGGTGTTCATTCAACTCTGAGACGATCCTGTCGACGGTTCTATAGAAACCTTTTTTAAGCTTAATAAGTTTCGCAGGTTCCGAGAACCTTTTGCAATAAAAATCACGGTCCTTAGCTTTGATATTATACCAACTATGGGGGTATGTAATCTCGCTGAGACCTACTTCCCAAGCCTCTGATAACTCTATAGGCTTTGGAAAATTGGTTGTATACTTCGAACTCTGATTATTACGATATATCTGTGCCGACGCATTACTGGGGAGAGTCAGGTAGAAGCCGCTGTGTTCCATGATGCCCAACTGTGTACACGCGAATGATGCGCTAGTTATCATGACTAGGGGTTTAAATTAACCCCCGTTGCCTCCACCACATCCTGCTCCAATACCCAACTGTTGAACTTTTGAGGCCAGTTTTTCCAGCGGACCAGCAACCATTTTTTACCCTTTTCTCTCTTCTGATCTAGAATCTCCTCCACGTGAAAGACTTTGTCTTTACCCAACTGGACCTTCTGTAATTCCTTCTCATAAAAAGATCCCTCTATAAGATCCCCGTCATAATCTTTTAATTTGTAGACCGGCGGAATGCGTGGCAGACATTCGGTAACGGTAAACAACTCCGAGCTAAAGCCTTGTTCGTATTTTTTGTCGAAAACACCCCTCAACTTTGATATACGCACCAAGTCACCCACTAGGAATTTAAAAGTCATTTTTTTCTTACGGCGAAGTGGGAACAAACCATACATATTTTTAAAGACTTGAAAAGAGTTTTCCGAAGAGACCTCCGAGGGCTTCATACGTATAGTCTTATGGTAGCTGTGGTTGTAACCGTTTACTAAATCCTGAACTATGTCTGTATATCGGTTGGTGTTGTGAGCTGTAAAATAGCGCCACATCCGCTCTTTCAAAGTCCTATTAAAGCGTTCCACAACCGAAGCTTTCAAATCAGAGCCTGTAGCAAAATGTACTATATTATACTTATTCATTAGCTTCTGAAATGTTTTATTAAAAAATTCTTTTCCGCCATCCGTCTGCACTTTCTTGGGGGCGCCTCCTGCCTTCAAGATCGATTCAAAGGCCCTGGTCACCTCTGCCCCGCTCTTATTTTTTAACACCCTTACATAGGCTAATTTAGAGAAAATATCTATAACCGTTAGCATGTAGCGATTTCCATCATTTTTATCGGCAAGGGACTGCATGTCACATAGATCCGCCTGAAATTGGGATAATGGATGCGTAGAAAAAACTCTATTTCTTGGAAAATGTTTTCTTACAGGTTTATGTAGAGTGTAGGCATCTTGCTCTGATAACCATTCATTCACTTTAGCATCGCTTAACAGACTCCCTGTTTCTTCGACTATAGCTCTCTGTAAACGCTCTTTACCACCATAAGACCCGGGGTTAGAGGGATTATAATATATGTTTTTCAACAGCTGCTCAGCCATCCTTCTTGCCTCTCTGAGGTACAATAACTGTAATGAGCCACTTTCATATAACGACAACATTTCAGTTTGTGAATTTTTATTTTAAGAATGCAACAATTATTACGTATACAGACAATTCAGGATTTGTTGCAAGATACAAGTCCCCGTTTTCTCAACAATCACAGCATGCAACACCCTGTATATATTGTTTAGATTTACAGGTTTGTTTCGCTGAATTTTTAAAACACACACGTCTGATATATAAGTATATAAACAACAAATATGATACACATTCACATTAAAGGGTGGTTCAAACAAATAATGTAAAATCTTAGCCAAAGTTATTTCTAGTTCTTCAGAATCCTCAACAAGCCTTGATACCATATGTGACCATTGTAAACTCTCGCCCGTATGTCGGACATGTTTCATGATTTGCTCCATTTTTAACACACGCTCTACAATAACCCCTGTATTGTGGGTTGTGTAGAACTTTACATTGTTCACTTTATTTTCAATAATCTGATGCATAACATTTGTAAGGTCTCTCAAAAGAAAAAATGTATTTATTCGCTCAAACATCGTAGACACATAGTTACCCATAGCTCTAAATAAACAAAATGTCACTCGGTCTCTTGGGATTTATTGAGCCAGAAAAGCATCACATCAGCCATCACAGCTTCCCTGTATTTGTTGTCGTCCACCAGGGTGTGTCGGATTTCTTTGAGTTTCTCATGGATGAAGAGGGCCTCCTTCAGTTCATGTAGGAAGGCTTCGGTTACCCCGTAAACTCTAGGGATAGACGGCGCAATACCCATAGACTCCAGGGCGATGACCAGCGCTGGTATAAAACGGCAGGACCACAGTCTTTTCACCAGCTCCTCAAAATGATTGAAAAAGTAGTATCTAGGAGGGTCGTAGAGGCAAGGATGACGACGCTGGCTGGGATGATTGATCTCACAGCCGATGCATTTTTCTCGTATATATTCGCCAATCACCACGTTTAAAAGTGTAGCTACAGAGGCCTTGATTGTATCCACAAAAACAGTACTGGCCACCCCATCAAACACATCCTCAGGCTGGGTAAATGTCGGTGGTGTCACGGGTCTTGCCAGGGGTGCGTAGAGTGTAGGGCTTCGTGGCATAGAGTCTTTAGTGTCGGGCCCCCATGACGTAGTGGCTTCCTCGTAGATGGTCTGGAGATCCATGGTGTATGCTGAAATGAAGAACTGTCTGCTTTTTTTTCTTTTTATTGTAGAACAAGGCCCTTGGGTATCTGGGGGGGCGGGGTTAAAGCATCCGCTTACTTAGTTTTCTTCTGACGCTGTATCTTCTTGAGGCTCTTTTGCATCGTAATCTTTACGATTCGTATATATTATGCACTTCTTTAAATGAACAAGGCTCTGACGCTGTTGGCTCTGTACAAAGAGAGCATCCAACGGTTGCAACATTTTCAATTCCAGTACATCCCAACTGTTAAAAGGAATAAGCAGACGCAGTCGGGTATCCCCAGTCAGGCCACCACCCCTAAGTTTGTGGTTTCGGATTGCCTCGGTGCCGATATAGAACTCCACGCTGCCGCACGGTCGGCCATTCTTTCTTTGTATTTTCACCCTGTGAAATATTTGTCCTGAGGAGTCCGGGGTACCTTCCCAACGGGTCTCGTGGCCCGTGAACACACTATACCCCTTGGTGATAAGGCTCAGTTCAGGACACACAACCTTGCGAAAAACCGACCAGTCTTCAACACCATATTCCAAGCCTACAGTCTGGTCTGTATATTCTTCTCCTTCATCTACCGTATAGAGGGTCACTCTACAGGCCAGGTAATCAAACCGATACCCCCACTGCTGGCCATTAGACATCAGCACTTGATCTGTCAGAGCATGTGCTGGCGGTATTTGGGTTCTATACACATTTAAAAAACGTTTTTTTGGCGCATCATATATTGCTGGTTGATACTTTGCCCTTTCTCTATGGGCAACCCGAAGGCCTGTTTCAGTTGTTACAGTCATCACTGCTTTGGTACCGATCCCAAATTCCATGGTTATTCTTAAGATCTTGTGCACTCTTAAACAGGTATTGTTCAGCGGCTTTATAAGGGGCCTTAACCAACCCAAACCGTGAGAAACAGTAACAGGTTGACCTGACACATGGTCACTTACTCAACCCAGGGCATGCACCCTTCTACATGACATAGGGTCATAAATCATTACATAGGGTCATAAATCAGGCTTGGGTCATCAATCATTAACGGCCTGTCAAAGGGACCCTTACTCACCCCATAGCCCCCACCTAACCAGGCTTGTCTATCAGGCTTGGGTCATCAATCATTAACGGCCTGTCAAAGGGACCCTTACTCACCCCATAGCCCCCACCTAACCAGGCTTGCCTGACCAGAAGACATGCACACGTCATCACTACATAGGGTTCACATAGAGTTCACATAGGGTCATCAATCAAAATATTGACCCGTGACATCTACTCTATTCTCTCTCGTAGATATTATAGGCAATATCTGCTCTGATCATTCAAAATCACAATAAGCAACAGACAAGGTGATCTGATTTCTCCTTTGTTATTTGTTTACCAATTTCCCTGATCACTTCATCTCATTATACGTGGACAATATTTTACTATATCTAGACATTGTATCTCAATCACTCCCAAATGCATTGAAAATCATAGATAAATTCAGCTTCATCTCAAGTTATTAAATTAATCGACCCAAATCTGCCTTACTTCCTCTCAAGACCCAGACGGAGGACTCCATCTCTGCTTTTGGAATCCCAATAATTTCCCATTTTAAATATTTGGGTGTAATAGATTTTCTTCCTTATATAAAACCATTGCTAGAAACTTAAACAGAATGTTCAAATCAATTCAATCCGAGTAGATGGACTAACATCCATGTTGCTTTAACCAGCAGAATATGTATTGTCAAAATGAAAAATGGCCATGGCTGGATTTTTGTAATTCAATTCTTCCCATGTCTCCCCCTTCTGGCTTTTGGGATAAAACCCATAGTGGGATTTAAAAAATGAATAAGGCAATGTATGTGATCCCAGATTAAATTAAGAGGGAAAGAAGTAGGAGGACTATCTCTACCAAAGTTGAAATTGTATTTCCAGGCACTAGCATTTTGCCCCATCCTAAATTAGTTTAGACATTATTCTTACGTTCCCTGACTGAGTATATAGAGAAAAATTGTGTCTCCTATTGCCTTGGAAGAGGTGGTCTTCACTGATATACCTCTTAACCCTTCTCCTACAATTTCCGTGGCTCCGCGGAAATCAAATAACATAAAACAAAAATCGCCATCAAAATCCGTCTGTTTAAACAATGTAAACTACGCTTTGGTCCTACTATTGCTCACACAATCTCTATTTTGCACGACATTTTAAAACAATGTAACTTGATATCAAAATGGCATGCCCATACTCCAATATTTCACAATAATACCTTGCAATATGGAGGGTGGCCTTTTGCATCGACCCAATGGTTCAAATGTGTAATCTGTACCCTTGTTGATATCATGGATAGTAATGGTTTGAAAACATTCCAAGATTGAAATACACATAAACATTAACAGGAAACTTCTTTTTTTCTATATTTACAACTTAGGTCAGCAATGCTGTCCTATGGAGTCCCTTGGGAAACCCAAATACCGAACCATCCAATTATGTGAAATATAAATAAATTATCTGGGCTCCCAAAAGGACTGATGTCTATAAACAACTTTTGGAAAGCTCATATTCTGGGCAAGCCATTAAAAAGTATGGGTTAGATCTAAGTGAATCTGAACAACCCTTTATTGGAACAGAATATGGAAACGTGACCATGGCATCCAGTAATCTGAACCATCAATTTATAAACTAAGTTTGTTCACAGAATGTATTTACCAAGGAAATATTTTACGACGAAATTGGCCCCAACTCACTGTTCACTGTGTCCCCTAAATCAGGTAGGCACTGCAGTTAAATGCTTCTGGGACAAAGTTACAAAATTCCTTTCAAAGTACATTAATGTAAATATTCAATGCTTTGCATGTACGGTGCATTTGGAAAGTATTCAGACCTCTTAATTTTTTCCACATTTTGTTACGTTACAGCCTTATTCTAAAATGGATTAAATTGTTATTTCTCCTGATCAGTTTACACAAAATACCCCATAATGACAAAGAAAAAGCACATTTGACTTGTCCCAAAGTCACTCCTGTGTTGTCTTGGCTGTGTGCTTAGGGTCATTGTTCTGTTGAAAGGTGAACCTTCACCCAATTCTGAGGTCCTGGGCGCTCTGGAGCAGGTTTTCATCAAGGATCTCTCTGTACTTTGCTCCGTTCATCTGACTAGTGTCCCATTCTCTGCCGCTGAAAAACATCCCCACAGCAGGATGCTGCCATCACCATACTTTAACGTAGGGATGGTGCCAGGTTTCCTCCAGACGTGACGCTTGTCATTCAGGCCAAAGAGTTCAATCTTGGTTTCATCAGACCAGAGAATCTTGTTTCTCATGGTCTGAGAGTCCTTTAGGTGCATTTTGGCAAACTCCAAGCGGGCTGTCATATGCCTTTAACTGAGGAGTGGCTTCCATCTGGCCACTCTACCATAAAGGCCTGATTGGTGGAGTGCTGCAGAGATGGTTGTCCTTCTGGAAGGTTATCCCATCTCCACAGAGGAACTCTGGAGCTCTGTCAGAGTGACCATCGGCTTCTTGGTCACTTCCCTGACCAAGTGCCTTCTCCCCCGAATGCTCAGTTTGGCAAGACAGCCAGCTCTTGAAAGTCTTGGTGGAGGTCACTGTGTTCTTGGGAACCTTCAAGGCAGCAGAAATGTTTTGGTACCCTTCCCGAGATCATTACCTCGACACAATCCTGTCTCGGAGCTCTACGGACAATTCCTTTGACCTCATTGCTTGGTTTTTGCTCTGACATGCACTGTCAACTGTGGGACCTTATATAGACAGATGTGTGCCTTTCTAAATCATGTCCAATCAATTGAATTTACCACAGATGGACTCCATTCAAGTTGTAGAAACATCTCAAGGATGATCAATGGAAACAGGATGCACCTGGGCTCAATTGAGTCTCATAGCAAAGGGTCTGAATACTTATGTAAATAAGGTATTTATTTTTCATACATTTGCAAACATTTCTAAAAAGCTGTTTTTGCTTTGTCATTATGGGGTATTGTGTGTAGATGAATGAGGAAAACAATGAATTGAATCCCTTTCAGAAGAAGGCTGTAACGTAACAAAATGTGGAAAAGGGGATTGGGTCTGAATACTTTCCGAATGCACTGTACTGTTACTTAACGATGATAGTTTCTTGAATCTCCTAATTAATCAGAGACAATTACTGCTGGCAGGCAGCACTGCTGCAAAACAGATGTTGGCTATTAGATGGAAATCACCTCACTCTCTCTCAATTCAACAGTGGATACAGTTACCACTAGAAGTTCAATCATTAGAATTATCCACAGCGAGATGTTGGGCGTGGAGACTCATTTTTGTTTTTATTTTCCTTTGCAAACCAGGGTTTATTGTTACTTTTTGATTCTATGATATGATCAAAATGATCAATACTTTATATTTCTGTACCTTTTTTGGGATGTTTTTTTCTTTTTGAGCATTAGCCAACAGGAAAATGCAAACAGAGTATGAGATTGTATGAGTTTGTGTAGTGTACCTGTAGCCCTCCCCAAGGAAAAAATGATCAAATAAACATTTTGTCCAATCACAAAAAAAAGAACATTTTTTCTATCTTCTAAAAAGACCTAATCTTTTGTGACAACTGATGCATCCTCTCTCCTTCAGTGTAAGTGAAAGTGTTGAGTCATTGATCAGTTTGCATGCTGTACAACCCCAGGCAGTATCAGTAGCCTAGTCAAACTGTGTACTGTGCCCAGCTTTGCGTGCTGACAAACACAAAGTAGACTGCCTGTTCCTGATCTTGCAAATCTGTGTGGCACCTTCAGCATTCAAATACTAAAATGGCTTGCGTGTTGTTAGGTTTTATTAGTTGAGTGACAACCTATGTCATTGGCTAGGTTATTGACATCTATGCGCTGCTACCGGAGACACAACTGTCATCTGGCTATAGCCTACCTGCTAAGTCTTACAATATAATTGATTGTTCAGGTTTACCATCAGCAATAGTTTTGGTAGTTTTGCTTTAAACAATCAGTGTATATGGTCATTTTTAAATGTAGAGGGTAAAATGTATAATTTCACAATGAGGACACCAATCACTCTGAATGATGAGGAGCTGCTGTTCTCTCCTTTCCTAGTGAGTAAAGTCTCTCCCTGTTGAACACAGCTCTGGAACACACACTCAGACACCCCTCCTCTCATCAGATAGCAGCAGTGTGTTTCCTTTATTTATGCCCTCAGAATATTTTAAATTGTTTAAATAATTAATACAGTGTACCGAAATATATGTTTTATCCAAGCTTTCTGCATTTGGTACTGCGCAGCACAATGCACAAAAGCGGGAAAGTCTCTTGTGTGATTTTTGCATATAGAACAATTTGAGAATTTGACAGATGTTCTTATTGAGTGTGTGAGAGGGGATGTCTCTGGTGATTGTTGTGGTACAGTCTGTGGATGTGTGTTCTGCTCAGACACAGCTACAGGAGATGTGCTGACTGCAGCACACTGGGAGAAGATGGGAATGGTTTTATTGGGGTGGCTGTGGCAGAGAGGTAGACAGTTTGCTGGGTTTGATTTACAGTACCGTACAGGCCTCATACACACTTGTGCTTAAATCCATACGGACACTATAGTGATCTATAATGTCTATAATCTTACAGTTTTAGAGATTTTTGACAGCTAATGTGAAGCTACGGTCTTGTGTAGTTTTGTGGAGTCCCTTATCGGTCTATGTACACAGGAACCCACGTCTCCCGCGGGCAGCCCCCCTCACTCCCCCCACGGGAACGGTCTGGACCGGGCCCCTACCCTGAGGAAGGAGTTACCAGGGTCCCCCAGGAGCCCCGGAGAGGTCCCGTCCTCCCCCCTACCATGCAGCCCCACACCGGGCAAGGCCAAGGACCCAGCACAGGTATTATACATTCGTTGTCAAGCATTAACATTGTGCCCAACATCAACAAATGAGAGAACTATCCCTTACGTATCTGTATGAAGGTGTATCATGACTGTATCTCGTTACCTCTCTTTAGGTGGAGAAGTCTGGGTCTTCGTTGTCTAAGTCGAGCACCCCGTCCCCGTCTCACCATGAGGCTCTTACCCCCGGCCCCGCCGGCCCCAGTACGTCCTGCCTCCGCCTGGTCAGCAGGGCTGCCTCCTCCGCTGACCCCCTGGGTGAGTCACACACCTGTCTGTCTTGTCTGTCTTTCATACCTTCTGTCTGTGCCCCTGTTATTATACCCCTGCTATACCATCCTATTAATCTATTGTGATCATATAGCCATGTAATACCATAATTCTACTTTTAATCTGCTCATAATACCATTATAACTCACCACTACTCCCTACTGTGATGATGTGCTCCTGTGGTACAGTTGATCAGCTAAAAGCAATAAAGACGGGTTATAGTATAAGATATCACCAACACAACTCTCCGTAGACCCCATCTATCTGACCTCTCTGGTCCTCAGTGATGGATGTTCTCATCCACCCTCTCTTCACCCCCCTCCCCTAGCTCTCCGCAGTCCTCTGTCTGTGCCCTCCAGTTTGTACCCGGCTCAATTTGGGGGGGGGTCCCACGCAGGCGTCAATGGGGAGCTAGCCAGTCCCGGGGGCTTCTCGCCCCAGATCAGCGCTGCCACCAGCGCCTACACCCGCAGCCCCTTGGTGAGTTCTTTAGCACACCTTACTCACCTCTCTGTTTAAAACAGGTGTCCACAACTCCAGACCTCAAGGGCTGCATTGTCTATCATCTTTGTCTCTTCCTGGCACTTAATTGATCAATTATGTCCCAAATTGGCCAGTTAGTGCACCCACCTGGTTGCCCGGGTGTGAATCAATTACTAATTATAAGGAAACAAATCAAGTCTAAACACTGTGGCCCTGAAGCATGAAAGATATGCATCACTGGTTTAAAACAAAACAGCCTTATTCTGTTTTGGCAATGTTTTCTGTGGTAGTAACTGGTTTGAAAGCCTATGTTGGATGAATTGTCAAGATTTCACTGAATTTGATTGAGATTTTTACTGAGATTGAACTGTTACAACACCGGATTATTATTTTAGTAATCCTCCTCATGTCTTTGGTCCTCCTCCTAGGCTCTCCAGGTGGCATATGAATCTCGGTCCCACCTCAGAGCCCCGGGGCTGTCCTCCTCACTGCCTGGTGGATCCTCTGGGGGAAAACCGTATGTCGCTCCTCTCCTCCATCCAAACATAGAGAACTGTTGTTGTTGTTGTTTTAGCTGGGGCAAGCAGCAAGCTCTCCCAATTTAGATATAAAATTACACAACAACCTTGGCGTCGCTATGCTATTGATTGTAGGGCTGGGACGATACCAGTATCGCAATATTTTGTTTTCATGTCAAAAATGAAAATAGGAAGCAAACCAAACTCTTTGGTCCTTTAAAAACCTGCTATGTAAAATATTGTGTGTTATAGCTTGGAAAATAAATAAATGTGACTTTTGATGACAACATATTGATGTTTGTTTCCATCATTAGGTCTGTTTCCTAAAGAAGTTCAATCCACGTTGTGTTTTGTTCCCTTGCCCATGATACTAACGTTCTCAATACTGGTATTGTCCCGGCCCTAACTGATTGGCCATTGGAAATAGCACTCTTACTCTGGCCCCTGTAATACAATCTTCCCTTTTGCATTCTGCCAACGGCTATTGTGTAAAAACAATTAGCAATGTTTGGGTGAATATTTCTCAATTGCCATTCCCATTGCAGTGTTGACAGTTTTCAATGCTTTTGCATGACTGTTTGTAATAATATACAGATTTCTATTTCAGTGGATGGCACTCGTTCCATTTTCTCCTACTTCCCTCCCTCTGTTTACCTCCTCTCTCTCACCCAGTGCCTACTCTTTCCATGTAAGTGCGGATGGACAGATGCAGCCGGTGCCTTTCCCTCCAGACGCCCTGCTGGGCCCGGGCATCCCGCGGCACGCCCGGCAGATCCACACTCTGAACCATGGAGAGGTGGTGTGTGCCGTTACCATCAGCACCTCCACACGCCACGTCTACACCGGCGGCAAGGGGTGTGTCAAGGTGTGGGACATCAGCCAGCCTGGCAGCAAGAGTGCCATGGCCCAGCTCGACTGTCTGGTGAGTGGACACAAACTTTAAAAGGCTTAACCAATCATATTGATTGTTTTAGCTGTTCAATACATATGTTCTCTCTTTCCACCAATCAGAACAGGGATAACTACATCCGCTCATGTAAGATTCTCCCTGATGGGCGGACACTCATCGTTGGGGGCGAGGCTAGCACACTGTCAATCTGGGACTTGGCCACACCCACTCCCCGCATCAAGGCGGAGTTGACGTCTTCTGCCCCGGCCTGCTACGCTCTGGCCATTTCCCCCGACAACAAGGTCTGCTTCTCCTGCTGCAGCGACGGAAACATTGTAGTCTGGGACCTGCACAACCAGACCCTGGTTAGGTAAGGAGAGGAGAGGAGAAGGGGGTAAAGAGGAGAGGGGGATAAATAGGAGGTTAGGAGGGGTAGAGAGGTGGGGGGGGGACATCAGGGTCTGGGACCTGCACAGCCAGGGCAGCAGAAGAGAGGAGGGTAGAGGGGGAGGAGAGTGCATAAGAGCAGAGTGAGAGGGTAGGGCAGGAGAGTGGAGAGGAGGGGAGAAGGGTAGAGGGGAAGAGAGCAGGGCAGTGGGCTAGATGACTATGGATCACATCTGAATGGCTCTGGGTTGATGTTGATTGTATCTCTGTGCTCCCCAGGCAGTTCCAGGGCCACACTGACGGGGCCAGCTGTATTGACATCTCCAACGATGGGACCAAACTGTGGACGGGGGGGCTGGACAACACAGTACGCTGCTGGGACCTGAGAGAGGGACGACAGCTGCAGCAGCACGACTTCACCTCACAGGTACTGATGAATCACCTGAGACGTTGTGACTAGCTAATGCTAGGTATGACCAACTCAGGACTGTCTTTCTGAGAATACTTTACCTTAATATGAGTGTACCTATCAGCCTCTATTTCAGACCAGTCACTCTGCTCCTCTCTGTTGTATCATATCTCCATGATGATGCAGATGATAATCTTTGTCAGATGAGCTCCGTTCAGTCGTGTAATGAGCTTTTCTCTCTCTCTCATCCTCTCCCTCCCTCCAGATCTTTTCTTTGGGCTACTGTCCTACAGGAGAGTGGCTGGCAGTGGGCATGGAGAGCAGTAATGTAGAAGTGCTGCATGTCTCCAAACCAGACAAGTACCAGCTTCACCTCCATGAGAGCTGTGTGCTCTCCCTCAAGTTTGCCTCCTGTGGTACGTACAAGCTCAGAACTCTGACTGACACTCTCCTAACTTGCATAATTATGCTAATGAGATGTATAGTGGTTGGATACATCAGCTAACTCTGAAGTATAACGTGTGTGTGTTTCAGGCAAGTGGTTTGTGAGCACAGGGAAGGACAATCTGCTGAATGCATGGAGGACACCATATGGAGCCAGTATTTTCCAGGTGAGAGAGAGAGGCAGGATAGCCCTCTGGCTAATACTCATATGGTATTGCACCGTCAGTGAACCCAACACTAACCCTATCCCACCCCAACACAATTTATTTTCCCTATCCCACGACCAACACAAATCCATAGCCCAATCTTCTAATATTCTCCTGTTCCCATCAGTGTGTGTGTGAGTGAGAGCACTGGCATAGCACAACCCCCCGCAGCCCCTGGGGTGTTGGGGGCCCCCTGGTTTTCCATCAGCCCCGTGGCAAAATGTGTAGAATTTCAGGAAATTGGCTATAGAACAGCAACATTCACTCTCTGCCCCATGGCAAAAGGTATAGAATAGCATGAGATTAGCTATAGAACTGCAAATTCTCTCTCTGGCAAAATTAAATGTGTAGAATTGCAGGAAGTTAGCTTCTTCCCACTGAGAGTGGGACAGAGGTTGAAAGACAAGTTGTTTATCACAGATATGATTCAAGGTGACTTTCTGGGCTTTATCAGACAGAACAGACTGCATCACACACACACTTTAGGCTTTATCTATGCGGTATGTATGAGTGTGATGAGCTACAGGAAGACCATTTAAAGGGGAGGTATTGTGTTGTGTGTGGGAGGGAGGGAGGCAGTATGGCTGTCATTGCTGTTTGCTAGTCTAGTGCAGGGAGGGAGGAATCTGCAGCCTTGGCTGGTGTCTCCTTAGAGCTCTGATGAGCACAGATGCTATCTTTATTATCCAAATGCCCCTCAGTTCCCTCTACATGACGTCTCACAATCTCCCTCTCTATCTCTGTGTCTCTCTCACACTATGATACCCTTTTCAGACATATGGAATGTGGCACCTTGAAAGCACCTCTGCTACGGCATGTTTGTTTGTCTGTAAGGGTACAAATACAACAGCTTTTGAAATGCTGACACGGAACCTTCTCTGGAAATTCGAAGCTCCACTAAAATGTCTTTACTTGTCTATAAAGGAAAGCCACTTCTAAAGTGGGACAAACATCAATCATTAGGCGAAATGTAAATAATAATCTTGAGATGCCTGCTCGTAACCTGTCTGCCTGCGCGCAGACCACTCTCCTAAATGTTTTTGTTAAAATTCATTAAATACTGTGACTTTTAGTAGAAAGAAAACACATCTAGCTTCCCCTCCATAAAAAAAACAGCATAAAAACAAATCAGCAATCAGGAACGTTTATTGTCGTCAGGGAAACAATACAGAACATTCTATGCCGGAGCAGAATTCTACTGTCTGAAAAGGTACAGATGCTTCTGATGGTGCACTTTTTAAATTGTCTTAAAAGGTTATCAGTTGTTGCTATCGAAACATTACTGTAGTGGCGTTCTGTCTATAAAGGGTATTATTCTGCTACTTCCTCTCTTGCTTTCTTTCTCTTGCTCGCTTTTACTCCCAATTCATCTCACTCTCGCTCTTTCATGTACATACACAAACCCCCCTTTCTCCTCCCTCCAATTGCTCTCACTCAACACTACCTCATCCCTTGTACCGATCCATCCTCTCTCCCTCCTCCCCGTCTCTCTGTAGTGTGAGCGTGTCTGTCAGTCAACATGGCCTCTCTCACCAATGGCCTGCTGATTGACAGCCCTGGTGATATGAACCTGTCATGTGGAGGAGAGAGGGGATGCAAGGAGGAGGATGAGATTGAAAGAGGGGGAGAGTGGAGGGAGAGAAGTGGAGGGGGAGAAGTGGGAGGAGGTAGAGGTTTAAAGGATGGATGGATTGAGAGAGGAGCCGTGCTAGTAGGGAGCCATCTGGGGATAGGATCATAGGTCTGATGCAGACAGAGACGGATCCTGGTGGAGACAGAATAGAGGTACAGTAGTAGGGATTGTTTATTCAGTTATTGTAGAGAAAGTCCATGTGATTAGTGATGCTGAGAGCACAGCTGAACCACGTAGGGTTAAAAGGATAATCCACCCCCAGAAGTGAAACATGAAACTCCTGTCAGTTTGAGGATAGTGTATGTTCTATGAGTGTGTAAAATAACTATTTTCACCATGATTTAACTTCTAAGTGGTCCGTCTATGAAATCATGAAATCGTGTAGGAACTTGTCAAACCTATAAGGTTCTAATCACTGGAGATAGGGGATAAGACAATATCACATTTCATAACACTTTTAAAAAATGTATGCGCTCACTACTGTAAGTTGCTCTGGATAAGAGTGTCCGCTAAATGACTAAAATGTAAATATAAAACAGTTACCTGCACTCCAGATCGCCAAATCAGCCAATAGATGGTATGGGCATACTTGTCTAGAACAGGGGTTCTCAAAGTGGGGTCCGCAGAGGTACTGCAGGGGGTCCGCGGCCAGATCTCAAAATATATAATTTTTTTAATATGTTTTTTAAATATTTTATTATACATTGCATTTTTTTATGAATATTACTAACAGATTAAACTACTTTTGGCCAAGGGATCTGTGGAATATGTTTTTAAAGTGTGTAATAATTAGAGGTCGACCGATTAATCGGAATGGCCAATTAATTAGGGTCAATTTCAAGTTGTTTTCATAACAATCAGAAATCTGTATTTTTGGACACCGATTTGGCCGATTTTTTTTTACACCTTTATTTAAATCTTTATTTAACTAGGCAAGTCAGTTAAGAACACATTCTTATTTTCAATGACGGCCTAGGAATGGTGGGTGCCTCGTTCAGGGGCAGAACGACGATTTTTACTTTGTCAGCTCGGGGGATTCAATCTTGCAACCTTACAGTTAACTAGTCCAACGCTCTAACCACCTGATTACATTGCACTCCACGAGGAGCCTGCCTGTTATGCGAATGCAGTAAGCCAAGGTAAGTTTCTAGCTAGCATTAAACTTATCTTATAAAAAACAATCAATCATAATCACTAGTTAACAACACATGGTTGATGATATTACTAGTTTATCTAGCGTGTCCTACATTGCATATAATTGATGCGGTGCGTATCGCTGCTCCAATGTGTACCTAACCATAAACATCAATGCCTTTCTTAAAATCAATACACCTGCATATTTAGCTAAAAGAAATCCAGGTTAGCAGGCAATTTTAACCAGGTGAAATTGTGTCACTTCTCTTGCATTCATTGCACGCAGAGACAGTGTATAGGCAGTTTGGGCCACCTAATTTGTCAGAATTTTACATAATTATGACATACCATTGAAGGTTGTGCAATGTAACAGGAATATTTAGACTTATGGATGCCACCCGTTAGATAAAATACGGAACGGTTCCGCATTTCACTGAAAGAATAAACATCTTTTTGAGATTGAGATGATAGTTTCCAGATTCAACCATATTAATGACCTACGGCTTGTGTTTCTGTGTGTTATTATGTTATAATTAAGTCTATGATTTGATAGTGCAGTCTGACTGAACGTTGGTAGGCACCAGCAGCCTTGTAAGCATTCATTCAAACAGCACTTTCTGCATTTTGCCAGCAGCTCTTCGCTGTGCTTCAAGCATTGCGCTGTTTATGACTTCAAGCCTATCAACTCCCGAGATTAGGCTGGTGTAACCGATGTGAAATGGCTAGCTAGTTAGCGGGGTGCGCGCTAATAATGTTTCAAACGTCACTCGCTCTGAGACTTGTAGTCGTTGTTCCCCTTGCTCTGCATGGTTAATGCTGCTTCGAGGGTGGCTGTTGTCGTTGTGTTCCTGGTTCGAGCCCAGGTAGGGGCGAGGAGAGGGACGGAAGCTATACTGTTACACTGGCAATACTAAAGTACCTATAAGAACATCCAATAGTCAAAGGTTAATGAAATACAAATGGTATAGAGGGAAATAGTCCTATAATTCCTATAATAACGACAACCTAAAACTTACCTGGGAATATTGAAGACTCATATTAAAAGGAACCACCAGCTTTCATATATGTTCTCATGTTCTGAGCAAGGAACTTAAACTTGAGCTTTTTTACATGGCACATATTGCACTTTTACTTTCTTTGTTTTTGCATTATTTACACCAAATTGAACATGTTTCATTATTTATTTGAGGCTAAATTGATTTTATTGATGTATTATATTAAGTTAAAATAAGTGTTCATTCACTATTGTTGTAATTGTCATTATTACAAAGAAATTTCAAAAACGCCCGATTAATCGGTATCGGCTTTTTTTGGTCCTCCAATAATCGGTATCGATGTTGAAAAATCATAGTCGGTCAACCTCTAGTAATACAAAACAATGTAATATTATTAATCTACAATGTATGTCTTTAACCCTGGGCAACATGGGCCTGGCTCACAGGGATATGTGTATCCACAGTACTCCTAATTATCCACTTTTCAACTCAATACTATTCCCCCAATGTTTTAAAAAAATTTTTTAAACATAAATGCACTATAATTTAAGCTTTAAAACTGCAATGTTTTCTCTTTGCCTCATGGCAAAATGTGTAGAATAGCAGGAAATTAGCTTGAAAAGTGCCAAGAGGCAGGCTTTTCAAATGTTCTCTCCCCGGGCCCGAGACCTGGTTTGTCCAGCCATGGATTTCAGACGTCTGATTATGAGGGGTCCCTGATGAATTTGCTATCACAAAAGGGGTCCCCGGCCACAAAAGGCTTGAGATCCCCTTGGTCTAGAGCAGTTCCATCCGCTTATTTCGTCATGACAAAGTATATATCTCGCTTAGATGTGCTCAATCTAAACAGTGTACCAAATTATTCATATCAGTTTTTCCATCAAGTACCATTATGCAATCAGGGTTGCCATGACCATAGTTTTCTAGCAGTTGGGCTACTTGAAAACAATGTCACGGGTGAAAATGTATTGATTGCATAGTCACTTTAACTATACATTCATGTACATACTACCTAAATTGGCCTGACCAACCAGTGCTCCCACACATTGGCTAACCGGGCTATCTGCATTGTGTCCCACCACCTGCCAACCCCTCTTTTTACGCTTCTGCTAATCTCTGTTCATCATATATGCATAGTCACTTTAACGATACCTACATGTACATACTACCTCAATAAGCCTGACTAACAGGTGTCTATATATAGCCTTGCTACTCTTTTTTTCAAATGTCTTTTTACTATTGTTTTATTCTTTACCTACCTACACACACACCTTTTTTTCACACAAATGGTTAGAGCCTGTAAGTAAGCATTCGGCACATGTGACAAATAAACTTTGATTTGATGATTGTGGGTTTTTGGGCTACTTCTAAATTGCACTGCGTCAGCCATGACATTTCTCATAATAAAAAAAAAATGGTATTATTATTTTCACTGTGACAGTGTGACCTGCTGCTGCTGACTATCATGCAGTGAGGCAGGCTGTTGCTGATTGAGTGAGTGGGGGGCAGGGCCAGAGAGGTGTGTCGGCCCTCCATTTGCACGTTCCCGTGCGTCTCCGCCCTATGCACAAGTGCCCCAAAACTGGGGGAGTGAAAATTATAGAGGGTGTAGGTAGGGGCTAATTAGACACTCCGATAATCACTTTGACCGAGCCAGCAAAGTTGCAGGCTTCAGAGCGAAGTTTAATCTCATAAATCAAATCAAATGTTACTTGTCACATGCTCTGAATAAAACAGGTGTAGACCTAACAGTGAAATGCTTACTTACAAGCCCTTAACCAACAATGCAGTTAAGAAAAATAAGTGTTAAGTACATTTTTAAATAAAAATAAATGACTAAAGAGCAGCGGAAAAATAACAGTAGCAAGGCTATATACAGGGGGTACTGGTACAGAGTCAATGTGGAGGCTATATACAAGGGGTACTGGTACAGAGTCAATGTGGAGGCTATATACAGGGGATACAGGTACAGAGTCAATGTGGAGGCTATATACAGGGGATACAGGTACAGAGTCAATGTGGAGGCTATATACAGGGGGTACTGGTACAGAGTCAATGTGGAGGCTATATACAGGGGATACAGGTACAGAGTCAATGTGGAGGCTATATACAGGGGGTACTGGTACAGAGTCAATGTGGAGGCTATATACAGGGGGTACTGGTACAGAGTCAATGTGGAGGCTATATACAGGGGGTACTGGTACAGAGTCAATGTGGAGGCTATATACAGGGGATACAGGTACAGAGTCAATGTGGAGGCTATATACAGGGGATACAGGTACAGAGTCAATGTGGAGGCTATATACAGGGGGTACTGGTACAGAGTCAATGTGGAGGCTATATACAGGGGGTACTGGTACAGAGTCAATGTGGAGGCTATATACAGGGGGTACTGGTACAGAGTCAATGTGGAGGCTATATACAGGGGGTACTGGTACAGAGTCAATGTGGAGGCTATATACAGGGGGTACTGGTACAGAGTCAATGTGGAGGCTATATACAGGGGGTACTGGTACAGAGTCAATGTGGAGGCTATATACAGGGGGTACTGGTACAGAGTCAATGTGGAGGCTATATACAGGGGGTACTGGTACAGAGTCAATGTGGAGGCTATATACAGGGGGTACTGGTACAGAGTCAATGTGGAGGCTATATACAGGGGATACAGGTACAGAGTCAATGTGGAGGCTATATACAGGGGGTACTGGTACAGAGTCAATGTGGAGGCTATATACAGGGGGTACTGGTACAGAGTCAATGTGGAGGCTATATACAAGGGGTACTGGTACAGAGTCAATGTGGAGGCTATATACAGGGGGTACTGGTACAGAGTCAATGTGGAGGCTATATACAGGGGGTACTGGTACAGAGTCAATGTGGAGGCTATATACAGGGGGTACTGGTACAGAGTCAATGTGGAGGCTATATACAGGGGGTACTGGTACAAGTCAATGTGGAGGCTATATACAGGGGGTACTGGTACAAGTCAATGTGTGGGGGCACAGGTTAGTCGAGGTAATATGTACATATAGGAGTTAAAGTTAACACCTGTGCCTATATATACACTCCAAACACCGGCTTCTTTGGCATTATCACTTAAGTATGCCACGGGTGTGACAAAACCAGTTATTTGTGCTGCTCTAATTATTTTGGTAAACAGTTTATAATAGCATTGCTTCGTGCCTAAGAACAGCTCTTAGCTGTGGTATATTGGCCATATACCACACCTCCCCGGGCAGGGTAGCCTAGTGGTTAAAGCGTTGGACTAGTAACCGAATCCACGAGCTGACAAGGTACAAATCTGTCGTTCTGCCCTTGAACAGGCAGTTAACCCACTGTTCCTAGGCCGTCATTGAAAATAAGAATTTGTTCTTAACTGACTTGCCTAGTTAAATAAAGTTTCAAATTTCAAATTTAAAAAAATGGCATCATTCAAGTGTGTTTCACCCAAAATTGATGGGTTTATTGATCCCCTCCCCATTCCCTGGAAGTCACCCTCAGGCTGCATTTCAAACTCATAAATGACACACCCTCCTCCACTTACCCTCGCCTTATGCCTTTAAGGGAATCCCCGTGGCCATCTTTGTCATTGGTCCAAATGATTAGCCAAGCAAGGGAAGTTGGCAACGTAAGCCCCTCAGTCCCTGTTTTTAGTCAGCTTTGTGAGTGTACAATTATGTTCACTCCTGGCCTGAAACGCCCCATAATTCAATTCACGATGATTGTACATCCGCTAAGAAAAGTCCACCAAAACTTAAAACCAACATTAATATGGAGAAGTCAACATTCAAGCGTAAGTAAAAACAAATGTAAATAAGTTAGAAATTGTGCTACTAATGCACATGATGGCTCAAACACGTAATGATGTTTTTGTTTGGTTCGCTTTTGGAAACGTTAACTTGCGCACATAACGTTCCCCGACATCATACTTATACATTGTAATTTTAGATTACCTGATATAGTAGGATGGCTAATATTCGATGTCTGCGGATATGCGTGGTCTTCTAGCCAAGATATGAAATGCAATCATAATTGACTGTCGCGCATATAAAGCACCAACAAGCTACCGGTGGCTGAGAACACAATCGTTGCGGGCCGAACGAGTGATGAATTTCCGGACTAAGGCGGTCCATTTAAAATGAATTCCTTCCTCCCCTTGCAAGTGTAAACTCGTCAAACGTCATGGTACGTCATCAGAAGTGTCCACTTAATTTGAGGACTGAGGGGAGAGGGTGTGTCTTAAGTGTTTGGAATGCAGCCACACTCTACGGTCCAAACACTTAAAAGACACACGTACACTTACCCTCGCCTTATGCCCTTGGGAGAATCCCGTTTGCCATCTTGGGGGTGATCCAAATGATTCGCCAAGCAAGGGAACTTTGCAACGTAAGCCCCTCAATCGTCGTTTTTAGTCGGCTTTGTGAGTGTACAATTATGTTCACTCGGGGAGGTGCCAAGATGGCGGCTTGAACAGACGTTTTTTTACCGAGCTCCGTACCAAACTTCAGAAAGATTCTGAAAGAAAAAAAAGTTTACAGTCATTACTATTTTTATTTGTTCAAGATATAAGACCTTTCCTTGTGACTGGAATAATAATTGGATAATTTATTTCGGCATGTCCATGCAAAGTCATGACAAAAAAAGAAAGGAAGAAGTTAGCCGTTCTATTGCTAATCAACAAGAGAGAAACGTGCTTATAGACAACTGCCATAACTATGCTTGGCCTATGGATAATATCATGCTTTTGAATGCTGTTGAAGATGACGAATTCCCCTCTTTACCGGTTACTCCACCCTCCAAAAAACCCAACATGAACTCTGACATCGTGGCGACCCTCTCCTTACTCATCAACTCCAGGTGTGACGCCATTGAGAAAATGGTAGGCGTGAAGGCTTGAAAAAGACTGTGTAGTTTGCATGTGGTGAAATCAAGGATGTGAAAACGAGAGTGGCAAAAGTTGAAAAAAGGGTGGAAAGGGTGGAAAAGAATAACAATGTCTACAATAGACTGATCTGGAACAATACACAAGAAGATGGAACCTGAGACACTACGGCTTGCCAGAAGTGGAGAATGAAGATGTGTGAGAAGAGGCTATCCACATCTGCCAAGAAGTTTTGCCTGCAGAGAAGAACAGAGTTGGTGATACCATCGAAGTTGTGCATCGCCTCGGCAAGAAGCAACAGCAAAACGATTCAAGACCAAGGGGTATTATCATCCTCTTCACTGCCAGATTCTAGAGGGATGCTGTCTGGAAAGCTGCTAGGAAGAACGCCTTCCTTCAGAGCCATGGTATGCGTTTCGCCGCGCATCTCAGCCCAGAGGACATAGAAAGAAGGAACAAGTTGTGGCCAACGGTCAAGATAGTACGAAATGAGGGAAAGGCTGCTTACTTCGTTGGAGGACGAGGCTTCATCAACGGTTCAGAAATCCATATTCCTCCCTAAAATCTCACCAGAAGGAACAGGTTGATGGTTTCAGCCATGGTATTCTCATTTTCCTTATGTTGTTTACCTAACAAGCATCAGGTGACTATTTTTCAGGAATACATAGGTATTTCAATTAATTAGTTTGTTCTTGTATGACCAGAAGACCTATTTTGTTTACAAACTTACGAAGAAGATTAAAAGCTGTATTTATTTTTCATATATACAGTAACTAAGATAATGTTTTAAAGGGCATACCGGTCTGCTCTGACTTTACACGGTTATTGCTCTATTTAGTTATTAATACTTATTTCCAAAAAAGGTCTCAGGAACGTTTATATGTAAAACTTTTTTTATTTTATGATCAGCTTTCATATGCACTTAAAATAGTAGGTACCCTTTTATTTAAATTATTATTTGTTATTTTATTTCTCAGAATAGTTCCTGATTACACTAAAGAGGGTTTTTAGTCTATTACTACAAGAACCTTTGGTTTGGTCTCGAACATAATTTCAGTTGAGTTGAATTTCAAAGCCAGATAACGTCTAGCTTCAAAGGTTATGGAATAAGCTATTTTCACTTTAAATTGACTTAAATGGTGCAGATCTCGGTTCCTTATCGTTTACTTTCACTGATCCTACGTCTGACTCATCCTACTACAGTTTATACTTTTTTATAATCTTTGTTGTTTTGTCTTTGTCTATAGTTTCTCTTAGTGCTAGGGGGTTACGAAACAGTGAAGCGCAAGGCCTTATTTCTATTTGCTAAACCATTTCGAACAGATTTTTGCTTTTTTCAAGAGTCTCACTCAATTTCGGCTGATGCCAACTTCTGGAGGTCACAGTGGGGCAATGATATTTGGCTTTCCCATGGATCTGAACGCTCCGCCGGTGTCACTACAATGAAAAATACCTTTGGTAATATTCTACACTCGGAATGTGACCCCTTTGGTCACTTTATTTGTCTTGTGATCCGTTACAATGACATTACGCTCATTACTGTAAACTTCTACCTGTTCTTCTCTATGGGTACAACACCAAACATGAGAATGATGAATTACTTGAATCTATAGAGAAACATAACCAATAAAGTATATCTAAATTTCCCAATTCGTTATTATTGATAGGAGGGGACTTTAACATTACTATAGATAATTCAACTGATATATGGCCCCTGGGTAGGCCAACCAATCAGAATTTGGGTTTAATACTTTTCATGGAAAAGTTTGATCTTACTGATATATGGAGAGAGAGGTTTCCGGCCGACAGATCATTCACTTGGAGTAACAAAACAGGTTCCAGACAATCCAGAATAGATTTTTGGCTTATATCCAAATGTATTGATAGTGAGTGTGTTACTAGAAATATTTGTACTACTCCCCTCACAGACCATAGGGCCATAGGGCCATTTACATAGGGCCATTTACAATATTTGCCCCTGATATTAACCTTGGTAGAGCATCCTATTGGAAGCTAAATAGCTCATTATTAAATAATGATATAGTTAAATTTGAGGTTAAAGATCTGCTCTCACACTTTTGGGAAAGGGCTTGTGAAGAAAAATCTTATTGCAAGAACTGGGAGCTCTTTAAATTTGAGGTGTCCAAATACCTTACAAAATATGGTAGTAATCTTGCTAAGACCAGAAGAGCTGAGGAGGAAAAGGTGATCATTAAGATAACATCCCTTTCTCAGAAGTCCCCAGCTGACCTCTTGGGGGAAGACAAGATGGAACTAATTGAGTTACAAAATAAACTGGATAATATATAAATTAAAAGCAGAAGGAGCCTTTATTAGATCTAGGAAAAAATGGATTGAGGAGGGAGAACAGAATTCATCCTATTTCTTTAGACTTGAGAAATTCCACTCTAAAAATAACACTATCCATAAGTTAAACATTGATGGTGTTATTACAGATGACCAAAAATTATTCGCTAAATACTGTAGCAATTTTTACAGAAAATTGTATAGCTCTACGTACTGTCAGTAATCTACAAATATGTTCACTCTATCAGTGATATAGAATCTAAACAGTGTGATGAACCCATCAAAGTTGAAGAGATTATAGTCTATCAAACATCTAAACAGCAATAAATCACCAGGTAATTCTACAAATTATTTTCTGAACAAGTAGCTCCCTTCCTATTTGAAGTCTTTTTAGAGAGTATTAAAAACAATGTTCTCCCTCCTACAATAAGTCGGGGGTTAATAACACTGATACCTAAGCCTAAAAAAGAAGTGCTGCTCATCGATAACTGGCGTCCAATTTGCCTTCTTAATAATGACTATAAGATATTAGCCTTACTACTAGCAAAAATAATTAAAGAAGTCCTGGATGCAATCATTGATGAAACACAGTCTGGCTTTATGAGGAACAGACATATTTCTAAAAATGTCAGACTAGTATTAAACATACTTGACTACTCAGACCTAATAACTGAGGATAGTTTCATATTATTTTTTAGATTTTTATAAAGCATTTGACACAGTAGAGCATCAGTTTCTCTTCCACTCCCTTGAGAGACTTGGCTTTGGGGATTTGTTCTGTAAGGCTATTAAGACTCTATCAAATTGAAATATGGCACCGTACCTAGATTTGAGTTAAAGAGAGGAATTAGGAAAGGTTGTCCTATTTCTCCGTACCTGTTTTTATTAATCACCCAACTTCTTGCAAATTCTTTAAATAATAGTCCTGTACAAGGTATTTCCATAGCTGGTAAAGAAATTATTATAAGCCAGCTGGCTGATGATACTACACTTTTTCTGAAAGACGCTAACCAAATTCCCAAATCGATCAATGTGATACAATCCTTTTCCAAAGCGTCTGGTCTATATCTTAACATTAATAAATGTGAACTCATAGCTGTCAAAGATTGTTTGACACCTTCATGTTATGGTATTCCAGTAAAAGAAGAACTTACATATTTAGGCATAACCATTACAAAGGATCAGAAATCTAGAGGCTTACTAAATTTGAACCCTCTTATTAAAAAAACCCAGAAGAAGCTAAATCAATGGCTACAGAGGGACTTATCTTTAAAAGGTAGAGTCCTAATAACCAAGGCCGAAGGTATCTCTAGACTAACATATAGTGCTCTATCTTTATATCTTGACAGTAAAATAAGCAAGGAAATAGACCAGATGCTTTTCAACTTTCTTTGGAGAAACCGTACCCATTACATTAGGAAAACTGTTGTAATGAACACTTATGAGAATGGTGGACTGAATTTTCTGGACTTTACTACTTTAAATAATACTTTTAGGATCAATTGGATAAAACAATTCCTAAGAAGACCCACTTCTATCTGGAATTTTATTCCTCATGTCTTCTCTACTTTTGGTGGCCATAACTGTTGTTTTGCAATTATAATATTGACAATATTCCATTGTAACTTTCTGCTTTTCATCGGCAGGTTTTCTTGTCATGGTCCTTAATTTATAAACACAATTTTTCTCCACACAGATATTATATATGTAATAATCGGAATACATTGTATTAAAATACTTCTTTGTTTTTAGAATATTGGTTCTGAAATAATATCCTATTGGTGAGCCAACTGGTAAATGCAGAGGGTCTTTTACTCAGTTACATGGAATTCTTATCACTTTACAAGGTCCCTGTAACACCTAAAGATTTTGCAATTGTTTTAGATGCCATTCCCTCAGGGGTTGCTATATTATTCAGGAACGTGTCAAGACCTGACCCTCAGAGCCTACCTTCTATTGACCCTGTTGACTCATCAGTAGGAAAGATTTGTTTCTCTTTTGGTCCATTCAACAGAGCGATACGAACCTTGTTTCAGCAGGATGTTGTATCTATACCCTATGTCATGCCTTATTGGAATGGATTTATTGATTATATCTGTTGGGGGAACAAAATTGGGATGTTTCCACACACATACCTACTTGTTAACAAAATTAAGGAAGTTTCCTTTAAAATGATTCATAAATATTATCCTGCCAACCACTATATGAAGAATAAGGAAAACATCAACTCAAATTGCTCCTTTTGTAATGAAACAGTGTTTAATTTACAAACAGAAAACCACATTTTTGTACCCCACAAAAATAAATTGAACTGTATTTTAAGACGGTTAAATGCTCTACTAACAAAAAAGCTGGTAGAATTGTATGTATATGTATGTCCGTTAAGGTCCTTGTGTAATTATAATGTGATAATGTGCCCCCAAGGTCGATTGTCCATTGTTTGTAATCTATGTATGCTTGTGTTTCCTCATGTGCTTTATGCATTGATTTGTTGTTAATAATATATATATATATATATATTAGAAAAAAAGCTTGTGCAGGCCTTCAAAAATATATGTGACAACTCCTCTCTTGCTGCGAAAAAAAATAAGGTCATAGTTTTCAGGCCTTTTGATCGGGTTTTGCGTAGTCATTCGCTGGAGAATTTAACTAGACCTGGCAACCCTAAACCCAACACGCCTTGTGTGTCTGTGTGAAAGGGCCATTGTTACCATAGCAACGTCTTCACCCTGGGCTCTGAGGTAGACTGGGAGGAAGGAACTGCAAGTTGAACAAGGTTGAGATTGTAGTCTCGTAAATTGCAGTTTCTTTATGTGATTATACAGGTAGCTAGCTACTTCGCATGCTGATATTGACGTTGGTATTATTGTGTGTAGCTACGTTTGCTGACTAGTAGATACCTAGCTAACTAGCCAGTGGGTTTTGTAGTCGACTTGATCTGCAACAGATTTCCACAACGATTTTCACATGTTGCTACTAACCTTGTTATAATGACAAAATGAGTAATTTGTCAACAAAAATATTGTTCTCACATATTCATTATTTAACACTGTAATCATGTCACCCATTTGTGGTTTTAGGTGGATTGTTCCTTTAAGAACCTGGGTTGACTTTTTGAAATGTTTATTTAACTAGGCAAGTCAGTTAAGAACAAAGTGCCTTTGACCACTGCGCCACTCAGGAGACATCACTCTGCCGGTCAGATGAAGAAGAATGAAAGTTACAGGCAGTCTGTTATAAAACATGTATTGTGTAGCAATTACTATTACTGGAATTATCTAAAACCCTTGTAATGACTTGGTCATTTTCAAAAAAGTAGAGAATGGTCAATAATACACCAGAAAGACCATAATATATTATTTACTATTCCGATTGTGTCCAAACAAAAACATGTTATTTTGTGCCCTATTTTGATTCAATTAATACATCTAGGCGGTAATCAGTGAGGCTGGTGGGAGGAGCTATTGGAGGATAGGCTTATTGTAATGCCTGGAATGGAACAGAGTCAAACATGTGGTACCGATCCAATAATCCATTCCAGCCAATACAATGAGCCTGTCCTCCTATACCTCCTCCCACCAGCCTCCTCTGAAAATACACACTAGTGTTATTAGGGCATTTTGAGCTATAAGGAGCCAACTCTGTAGTGGACCAACATAGAGACAAGCCTGGTTTATACCTAGTGCTTATGTAACAGTATAGCTTCCGTCCCTCTCCTCGCCCCTACCTGGGCTCAAACCAGGGACCCTCTGTACACATTGACAACAGCCACCCTCGAAGTATCATTACCCATCGCTCCATAAAAGCCACGGCCCCTGCAGAGCAAGGGGAACAACTACTTCAAGGTCTCAGAGCGAGTGACATCACCGATTGTAAAGCTATTAGTGCGCACCCAGCTAACTGGCTATCCATTTCACATCGGTTACACTTACATGCGTCCTTTGTCCAGATATTCTTTCAAAATTATTGATTTATTTTAAGACATGATTTTAGAGGGAGGGATAATGATGATTTAAATGGTTTCACTGTCCAGATCCATCTACACAATGTGTCTGGGTATCTTACAGGAGGTGGTCAGGAAGACCTGATCACTATTTTTTATTTCACCTTTATTTAACCAGGTAGGCTAGTTGAGAACACGTTCTAATTTGCAACTGCGACCTGGCAAATACAAAGCAAAGCAGTGTGACACAGACAACACAATTACACATGGAGTAAACAATAAACAAGCCAATAACACAATAAACAAGTTAATGACACAGTAGAAAAAAGAAAGTCTATATACAGTGTGTGCAAAAGGCATGAGGAGGTAGGCAATAAATAGGCCATAGGAGCGAATAATTACAATTTAGCAGATTAACACTGGAGTGATAAATGAGCAGATGATGAGTAGAGAAACTGGTGTGTAGATACTGGTGTGCAAAAGAGCAGAAAAGTAAATAAAACAAAAACAATATGGGGATGAGGTAGGTAGATTGGGTGGACTATTTACAGATGGACTAGGTACAGCTGCAGGGATCGGTTAGCTGCTCAGATAGTTGATGTTTAAAGTTGGTGAGGGAAATAAAAGTCTCCAACAATTTTTGCAATTCGTTCCAGTCACTGGCAGCAGAGAACTGGAAGGAAAGGCGGCCAAATGAGGTGTTAGCTTTGGGGATGATCAGTGAGATAGATAGATAGATATATATATATATATACACCACAATCAGTTTAATGCATCTTTTAATCATCTACACCTGTCTGAAAATGTGGGCACAATCAGAATGTGGACAAAGGACATGTTAGAACCAGATATACACGGTGCTATACAGGCATGAGGCGAGTGAGACATTAGCTTCCTGAGTAGAGCAGTGATGTGTGGTGCCATGTGGGACCCACAGGGAGATCTCTCCTAATCAGTCACTCACCCACCGCTGTGGAAGTGTGTTCCTTCCCAGACATATCTGTGTACCTGAGTAAACACACATCTGTCTCTCTGTCTGTTTCATACTGTCTGTGACTCCGTTTTGTTTAGTTTATTAATTTGACCATTTAAAAAAAACAAGCAAACATAAAACTTGAAAAAGCCATACATGCACATAGATAAAATCGATGATAACACACAAAGTCTGGGACTTATTTCCATTGTGGTACTCGAGACAAGATGGCTAGACAAGATCCAACACAGTATGGCAGTGCCTTATCAGTTTCTCTCTGTTTAATCTCGGTTTCACTCCCTTGTTTAAGACATGTAGCTGTGTGGAGCTGAGTGTTATTACACCTACTGATAATGACCAGGCTTTGGCAGGTCCACCTCTGGCCAACATCAGAGTTCATGGATGACTCACTGATTTGTAACAACTTTTTTATTTTCTTCCTCTCTCCATCTCTTTCCCCCTCCCGCTCTCCTTTCTTCTTCTCGCTCTCTCTGTCAGTCCAAGGAGTCCTCGTCTGTCCTGAGTTGTGACGTGTCACCGGATGATAAGTACATAGTGACTGGTTCTGGAGACAAGAAGGCCACCGTGTATGAGGTGGTCTACTGAGAACAGGAAATAAGTGTGTGTGTGTGTGGGGGGGGGGGGGGGGATTACCTACTTCAGGACTACAGCAGGGCAGGTGGGGGCAGCTATGGCTCTTTTGTACAGTAGCAATCTCCCCAGCTCCAGCTCCCAAAGGACCCTACTACAACACCCCCCTCATCTCAGCTAGCTGCTCATCCCAGCATGTACACTACCACCATAGCCCTGAGGATGAGGCAGGGTAGAAAGAGGGAGAGATGTGTAGAGCGCAAGAGAGAGGGAGAAGGCTAGAGATAACAAGAGAAGGAAGGGGAGGGAGAAAAGGAGGGTAATTAGTGCTGTTTTCTGATTAAGAGCTCAGCAGAAGGGAAACCCCAGAGGAGGAGCACGCCACTCTGGGAGCTGCAGCGAGGAGCACTGATACCAGACAATCGATTCATTAGTCAGACAGTGGAACCCTTAATGATGCCAACGCTGCGCCACAGCTCCCCAGCAAGGGGTGTCAGGAGCTTGGGAGAGCTATCACCGTGAGCCGGGCTGGAGAAGTGCTGGAGCTCTGCCCCAGAGATATACCCACAACACAGATATACACACACACACAGCCCTGCACCCAATTAAATATTCATAGCAGCGCTCCCCGTCTCACTCCCCTAATATCTATTTTACTTTTGTCTCACAAAGGCCGCATTTAATGAGGAGCGGAGTCAATCTGAGTCTCAGCGGGCCCCTGTGCCACAAACACTAAACAGAAAGGAGCAACACTGGGCTATGCTGTTCATCTTCATGCTTACGAATGGCTTGTTCTCCTGACACCACTCACCGTTTAATGCTCATTTAACTTCCCTGTTTAATACTACATGCTTCAACGTGTAGCAAATAAGGAAATTGATGATATCCACGTATATTGCAAAACCCTGCTCCGATAGAACTTGTCACAGAGCTTAATGTGTACATTTGTTTTAAGTCACGCTCAAGCTACTTGAATAGTTGTTGCTTTATATTTTAAGAGGGTGCTGTGTTTGCCTACGTCTGTACGTTGGCCTTGGGAGAGCAAAATTAAGCGATACACTACACAACCTAGTGACACACAAGTGGGTGAGGGAAATATATTTGTCTTTTTTTGATCTGTGTCCTTCTCCTTGGTGATGGTGACAAGCAGTGGACTGTACTGCCCTTTTCACAACACCACAGGGGTCCTAAAACTGGGCTACCATTTTGGGGAAGGCTTGTTCCGACTCCTGTTTTTGTTCCCGTTTCAAGCAGAAGTGATAACTGTACTTATGTAGGTTTTCAGTCATTAGTGTGTAATGCTATTTCAGTGTTTCTGTTCAATCTATAGTCGGTCAGTATACAGCAGCAGGTGTTAGGTCATGTCGCTGTGTTGGGGAAAGGTGAAGAGACATTAGGAAGTGTACAGTATATGGTGCCTGCCTCCCCACCCCCACTCATTGCCTGTCAGCCATAGACAGTTTCTCTCAATTCAAAATCAAATTTGATTGGTCACATCCACATATTTAGCAGATGTTATTGCGGGTGAGTGTCTCTCAGCTCACTGACCACGTTTACATGCGTACATGTATTCCAGATTGTAGCTCATATCCCGCTTAAGGTCTTATTTGGGATCAGTTATTTACATGCACCTTTGATATCCCTATCATGAGTATCCCTGTATCTATGAATAAACAGAATATTCCTCATTTTAAGTTCATATGGGTTAAATGGAATAGTAACTGAAATCTGGACACTGACTGTAGGTCTATAACCTCACATGTAGTGTAACATAATATTAACTCCTGCTGAATTATGCATTTCTTGCAGTAAAATTATACAATTAATGTAAATTGTCAGGAACTAGAGTGAGAAAAATGATCTCTTGGGGAAAATGCGTGTAATGCTTTTTATCTTGGTCACTTATGCAAGCAGACAGTATTTCAACCACATGAAAATATGCACCAAGACAAACTGAAGTCTTTTTGGAAACTTGTTTCATCAGCTTTTCATGTCCTTAAAACCAGTCAAACTGATCACATTTGGACATTTTGCACAGGACCAATCATTCCACTGTTTAAATTATTGCATTTTCTCCCCGGTCCCTAAATGAAAGACAACTTTACTGGTGTTAATTAGATTACTAATGCATTCATTCTATCGGTGTAAGACATTCTGGTGTGCACTACTTTAGTCTTCTCGGGCAACAAGTTATGACAGAAGAGAAGCTGCATGACTAACTAGTTGGCAAATGGTTTACCGAATGTTGGAAATCATAATCTGGCCTACTAAATGTCAGAAATTTGTAAAAATAAGGGTGAAAGTATACGGTCCAGCACGGAGTCTAAGCAAAATAAATTATGTAATTATTATGGTAGCCTTTTTGAAGTCACTTTTTGAAGTGATTTGTTTGACAATCAGATGAAAATATCACCACACCCATGATATTCGAAACGGGATAAAATGTTTATATGCCACAGTATCCCGTCGAAGATTAGCACATCCCAGGCATCTTATCTGGTTCTCAGAACCGGGATACAAGCTTTTTCGGGTTATTGTAAAACATATCCCATTATATGCGTCTACTTAGAAACAGAATACTTAAGTATCCAGAATAATGGGATATTGGTGTGCATGTAAGCGTGGTCACTGTCAGTAAAACCTTCACAGCCCCTGCTTTCTGTTACGACAGTTAATGACTTGTTTTAAGTGCTCGATTCAATCCGTAGCGCGATTGATATTTAAGGGTCATCTTCGATTGAGCTGACATATGCCGTGTTTACCGTTAATGAAGTATCCTTGAAAGTGGGAACATTGCGGTTCAATTTCTACCGTACTGTACCACAGCTCTTCAGCGCTACGGATTGAATAGTGCTCTTATTTAATGACTTAAAGCCAATGAAATTAAAATGTAATAAATGAATTGTTTTCCTTTCTAATGAATTTCCCATGTGTTCTACAAGAAATACTACGACTGGAAAAATAAATGGTTCATCTTTTAAGTGCCTGCTGAGTATTCATTTTTCTTATTGAATGCAGTTTAGAATGTTGGAAACATGCAGTACAGTATGAAAACACCAAGAACCATACAAAATAGTTTATTGGTCTCATTACATCACCTAGATCTACTCTTGCCCACATCATTCCCCCAGCCCTAACGTCTTTCACCTAGCCCACAGGTCCATTCCTTGGCCAGTACACACCGGCTCCCCATCTAGAGAATACCTCCATCATCCCATAAATCACCAGCTCCTCCAGGTAAATGTCTAGGCCAGGGCCACTTCATCCCACTCCTAATGAGTACATTATAAAGACATGGGCCTCCATGACATCGCTGCTATACGCACCATGTACTCTTCAGACCGTTCAGATTTACAGGGGGGCACACAGTAGCTTTGAACACATTGTGTTATCATTATCCATCTGTACACAGGCAGAACTCCCCACTCATGGAACATGTCCACCTTTGGATAGGAGACCTACTCATGGTTGAGGCTCCTGTTCTGAGCAAAGCTGTACTATAGAGAATGAATACACAGGGTGTGTGTAGGGAAGGGTTGAGAGGACACTGAAGTAAGAGGAAGGTCCTCCTCAGCTTCCAGTTAAGGACACAATGACATTAAAAGCAGCAGACAGTCAGCCAGACTCATATCAAAGCTCCCACTAGCTGTGTGGCTGCAGTCATCTTACCAACCTTTCCAGACCCATCAGCCCTGTATGGTGGTTAGTCACAGTCCTGCTGCTCTTGGGAATATGCACTTAAAAGTTACTCAACTACAATGTACAAACCATCATACAATTTAGTTGTTTTTCCATTTCTTTTTCTCCCCGGGTCTAAGCAAATCTGACCCACGAATGTCCTTTTTTTTTTGCCTTCAGAGAGCTTTATTTACAGTTGATATATACTGAGTTCAAAGGTCACGATGCAGTAGTGAAAATACCTGTCTATGTGCCCTAACAAATACAATAGAAAACATGTAATTGTTCAGTGTTGATGTAAGTAGCCATTTCCCTGAAATTGCAGAATACTGTGAACACAAATTTTAGTTTTGTATTCTGGATAGTGTTCTGTCCTTTTATCATGTATTACAATACAATCATATTGCTGCTGAATCTAACCACCTTTAGTCATTGGAATCTCACAGCAAACTGTCTGTCCGCCATGCCATCTGCTAGATGAGTACAGACAGACAGTGATACGAGCAGAGACTGGGTAAGGCTACACACAAAACTGTAGTCACCCACACACACACACACAGCCCTCCGTCCAGCCCCCCCCCGCCCTCCGTCCAGCCCCCCCCCCCAGCACTCACAACCCACTTATCTCCCTCTGTGCACCTTCCATGGTCCTACTGCTCATCATGAATTCTAAGGCTAAAAAAATATGTTTTTTCATTTTGTAAAAAAAAGAGAGAAAAAAGGTGAGGGAAAATCAGAGGTCTTTGGAGGAATCCCACGTTTTGTGTCGCTAGACTACCAGCTTTTTCGGAGTATATTTTTTTTAAGGTCAAAGTTCCAGATATTCGACTTCACCCTCATCTGCATCCTTTACGAAAGTAAATAAAACAGAGTACAATGTGTCTCTGGTCTCCACGACGCCCACCACTCTCTTTACAGTCCATTGGTGAGCCAAGGGAGCCTCACCCCCACTTTATCCAATCAGAGTGCTTCCTCATCAGTAGATGACTTCGTACACAGTGGCCTTCTTGTCACCCGAGCCTGTCACAATGAACTGGTCATCAGGGGAGATGTCACAGCTGAGCACAGAAGACGACTCCTTTGACTGGAGAAACAAAAATTGTAAAAAAAATAATTTAAAGACTCCAGTTACAGACACACACAGGCCATATTCAGAGACAATATCATTATAAAAAAGTGATTTATATAATAAATGGCTTAATTAACTAGAAATATAATTTCTCTAGTGACAAAGTTTAAGGCACAAACCAGTAGTAAATCAAAGCGGGGACCTACTTGGAATATGCTTGATCCATAGGGTGTCCGCCATGCGTTCAGAAGGTTATCTTTGCCTGTGCTCACAAACCATTTACCTGCAGAACCAAAGACACACACAATGGGAGTTTGTTGCATACCGGGAGAAAGAGACGTCTGCTTTGTGAGCCACAGTCATTTCAGGCTAACCTTACCTTAAATAAGTAAGTATCTTAAATAAGTCTCCCTCCCCTTTTCTTATTTTCCTACTAGCCTTTTGGTCATAGATACTTTACTGAAGGAAAATGTACTTACTATGAATGGGATATGTGGTTGTCCCACCTAGCTACTTAAGATGAATGCACTAATTGTGTGTCGCTCTGGATAAGAGTCTGCTAAATGACTAAAAATGTTATTTTGTCCTCAAGATCACACAAGAAAACATTTGAATGGAACAATTAGCAGTGTGGTACGTACCACAGTAGGCAAACTTGAGGGAGAGCACACAGCTCTCATGGAGGTGCAGCTGATACTTGTCTGGTTTGGAGACATGCAGCACTTCTACATTACTGCTCTCCATGCCCACTGCCAGCCACTCTCCTGTAGGACAGTAGCCCAAAGAAAAGATCTGGAGGGAGGGAGAGGATGAGAGAGAACTAGCTCATTACACGACTGAATGGAGCGACAGGTCTTGTATATTAGGCTGTGGATACAGTTTGACAAAGAAAAGTACATGTTTAGAACTGATAATTGATCACATGGTGCAAGAATGAACGCAATGAATTGATTAGCGAATGTTATCGATGGACACAGCTTTGTAGAACCAAAACAAACACCCGCCTCTGCTCAACACTCGAACAATTCATTTGGGGAGCTGCTGCAGTTCAAACGATATTGTGCTAATCTCCCTCGCGGCAGTCAAGCCCGAAAGCATTCCGCCAAAAGTCATTCACAATCTAGTCCTTTGTGGCCACAACTAGACCTCGTTTCAAAGCCATCAATAAATAATCGTATGTACATTGATACTTATAAAAGCGTGCTTCAAACAGTCACAAATGACAGCTACAATAAGCCTCCAACAGTGAACTAGAAGCTTGTAGAACCATAATTCCAGTTAAGTTTGCCGGTAGGGGGGGTCCTGCGTGCTCTGGGCATTACTGAATCAAACTAAATGAGTTGAAAGATGTTACTTTGACTGAATGAGTTGAAAAGATTGGAGTCAGTAAAAAGATCCAAACTTCCAATCACTACTGAGAGCCGCTACATAGGCAGCGGAGTGGGCAGCAGTACGTAAATTTAAGAAAAAAATACTTCACATGCGCATAAATCTCCATATTTAGCTACGGCAAATCGGGTTCCAGAAAATGCGGAAACGCAGCCACTCCATATGTATTAACAAGTGAAGTACAGTACTGGGGCTGTATCCACATAGCATCTCAGAAAAAGCTTTAGGAGTCGTGTTAAGACTAAAAACACTCAAAGCTCAGAGTAGGTTTTAGGATGATGTTAAGACACTGCTCAGACAAACTCTGAGCCAGGAGTAAAATCAACACAGGTTTATCTCAGCTGGTAATCACAACAGTTACTGCAAAGAAAAGATAGTGATGACGCTCATTGACATTGTTTCAAATGGGGAATAACTAATCGCGATAAGGCATCGCCAGCTGTGATCTCTATAGCACGTTTCAAAACATACATAAGTCTTCCAGGTCCCCAAACCGTCACTACCACCACCATACTTGACCGTTGGTACGAGGTTCTTACTGTGGAATGCAGTGTTTGGTTTTCGCCAGGCATAATAGGACCCATGTCGTCCAAAACGCTGACTCAAGTTTGCCAGGAAGCACCTGGATGATCACCCTATACAGATTCAATATGTTACTTTTTGGATCCAGCGTGGTGGTAGTGTGATGGTTTGGGGATGCTTTGCTGCCTCAGGACCTGGACAACTTGCCCTCCTTGAAAGAACCATGAATTCTGCTGTGTATCAGAGAATTGATACAGAGTAGAATTCATGGTTAAGCTGAAGCGCAGCTGGGTCATGCAGCAAGACAATGATTCAACTCACAAAAGCAAGTCTACATCAGAATGGGTGAAAAGAAACCTGGAATTGCCTAGTCAAAGTCCAGACCTAAACCTGATTGAAATGTTGTGGCAGGACCTGAAATGAGCAGGTCGTACTCGAAAACCCGACAAATGTTTTGTTGAGTTAAAGCAGTTCTGCATGGAAGAGTGGGCCAAGATTCCTCCACGGTGATATGAGAGACTGATGAACTATAGCTGCAATGACTGCAACCAAACGCACAGGGGTGTTTTTCACACAGGGGTGTTGATACTTTTTCATTTATTTAATAAACAAAGGTTGGAAACAGGTTATTTGTTCACCCAGGTAGCCTTCATCTAATATTAGGTTTTAGTTGAAGAGCAATTAATATCAAAAATAGGTAAAAAATAGAAAATAAAGGGGCCAACCTTTTTTTAACTAACTGATGGTTGTTAAGTGATTTAAAAAAATAATATTACCATTATATTAACACACAACTAAATTGCTTTGGCAGAGTAGGCATCAAGTCACTTGCCGATAATGTTATATAAATCATTTAAGGTCTAGAATTTTAATCGAACACAATCAAAGTTGCCATTTTTCTTTACAATGTGAAATTGCGCTCTAAAAGGATAACTTGAAATAACACACATGTAGTTTAATTAAATAATCAAAAATAAGATTTATTATTTATTAACCTTATGGTTCTAAGTATCTAGGCATATCTTGTGAAATCATTGTCTAGAGCACAAGAGATAAGTCTACTGTTGTACACAGACCTAGATTGTATATGGATTGATCATATAAAAATATCAAAACACTCTTTGAACAACTCCAAAGCAGTTGCATGTGGCGCAGGAACCACTGACTCACTGCATATTTCTATTATCAAGACACCTGCTGGTAACTTAACTGTTTAGGACAGCTCATGAGGTGTCCTAAATACATGTTGACATGGTGGGACTGTTATGACTAAGGAGGCTTCATGCAGAAATTTTATTTTCACTCATAAAAGTAGGGGTAAAATGTATATTCTCAGTATATTCTTAGAATCAATTTTATACTCTGAGACACTGAATACTGGCCCTGATCTAGTCTCAGCTGGTGTCAGTACCTGTGAGGTGAAGTCGTGTTGCTGCAGCTGTCGTCCCTCTCTCAGGTCCCAGCAGCGTACTGTGTTGTCCAGCCCCCCCGTCCACAGTTTGGTCCCATCGTTGGAGATGTCAATACAGCTGGCCCCGTCAGTGTGGCCCTGGAACTGCCTGGGGAGCACAGAGATACAATCAACATCAACCCAGAGCCATTCAGATGTGATCCATAGTCATCTAGCCCACTGCCCTGCTCTCTTCCCCTCTACCCTGCTCCCCTCCTCTCCACTCTCCTGCCCTACCCTCGCACTCTACTCTTATGCACTCTCCTCTCCAGCCCTACACTACCCTCCTCCTCCTCCTCTCCAGCCCTACACTACCCTCCTTCTCCTCCTCTCCAGCCCCACACTACCCTCCTCCTCTCCAGCCCTACCCTCCTTCTCCTCCTCCTCCTCCTCCTCTCCAGCCCTACCCTACCCTCCTCCTCTCCAGCCCTACACTACCCTCCTCCTCCTCCTCCTCCTCTCTAGCCCTACACTACCCTCCTCCTCCTCCTCCTCTTCTCTAGCCCTACACTACCCTCCTTCTCCTCCTCCTCCTCCTCTTCTCCAGCCCTACACTACCCTCCTTCTCCTCCTCCTCTTCCTCTTCTCCAGCCCTACACTACCCTCCTTCTCCTCCTCCTCTTCTCCAGCCCTACACTACCCTCCTTCTCCTCCTCCTCCTCTTCCTCTTCTCCAGCCCTAAACTACCCTCCTTCTCCTCCTCTTCTCCAGCCCTACACTACCCTCCTTCTCCAGCCCTACACTACCCTCCTTCTCCAGCCCTACACTACCCTCCTTCTCCAGCCCTACACTACCCTCCTTCTCCAGCCCTACACTACCCTCCTTCTCCAGCCCTACCCTACCCTCCTTCTCCAGCCCAGCCCTCCTTCTCCAGCCCTGCCCTACCCTCCTTCTCCAGCCCTGCCCTACCCTCCTTCTCCAGCCCTGCCCTACCCTCCTTCTCCAGCCCTGCCCTACCCTCCTTCTCCAGCCCTGCCCTACCCTCCTTCTCCAGCCCTGCCCTACCCTCCTTCTCCAGCCCTACACTACCCTCCTTCTTCAGCCCTACACTACCCTCCTTCTCCAGCCCTACACTACCCTCCTTCTCCAGCCCTACACTACCCTCCTTCTCCAGCCCTACACTACCCTCCTTCTCCAGCCCTACACTACCCTCCTTCTCCAGCCCTACACTACCCTCCTCCTCTTCTGCCCAGGATCTGGTTGTGCTGGTCCCATACCACAATATTTCCCCCCTCTCCTAACCTCATCTTCCTCTTTACCACCTTCTCCTCTCCTTACCTAACCAGGGTCTGGTTGTGCAGGTCCCAGACTACAATGTTTCCGTCGCTGCAGCAGGAGAAGCAGACCTTGTTGTCGGGGGAAATAGCCAGAGCGTAGCAGGCCGGGGCAGAAGACGTCAACTCCGCCTTGATGCGGGGAGTGGGTGTGGCCAAGTCCCAGATTGACAGTGTGCTGGCCTCGCCTCCAACGATGAGGGTCCGGCCATCAGGGAGGAGTTTGCAGGAGCGGATGTAGTTATCCCTATTCTGATTGGGTAACAGAGAAAATAACTCCAGTAATTATAGGGTGCAAATGTGTCTGTGTGCAACATAAAATTCACAACTATTAATAATATGACCGCAGCAGAATTAAGTCCTCTAAGGATTGCAGCCGCAGCAGTACCAACAGAGTAAAACATTACCACCCAGCAACATTTCCCTTCAAGACAACTTGGTACATACATTTTTCATGTACACTATAAAGTATAAAAAATAAAAAATAAAATGTCTATCACTATAAGTTGTGACCACTGTTTGAGTGAGTCCTTCCTTTGCTATCTCTTTGGTGTCAGTGTGTTTGTGTCTCTATACAGAGTGTGTCTCTCCACTCACCAGACAGTCGAGCTGGGCCATGGCACTCTTGCTGCCAGGCTGGCTGATGTCCCACACCTTGACACACCCCTTGCCGCCGGTGTAGACGTGGCGTGTGGAGGTGCTGATGGTAACGGCACACACCACCTCTCCATGGTTCAGAGTGTGGATCTGCCGGGCGTGCCGCGGGATGCCCGGGCCCAGCAGGGCGTCTGGAGGGAAAGGCACCGGCTGCATCTGTCCATCCGCACTTACATGGAAAGAGTAGGCACTGGTGAGAGAGAGGAGGTAAACAGAGTGAGGAGAAGAACAAAAATATTACTGTATACACTACCGGTCAAAAATTCAAGAACACCTATTCATTCAAGGGTTTTTCTTTATTTTTTACTATTTTCTACATTGTAGAATAATAGTAAAGACATCAAAACTATGAAATAATACATATGGAATCTTGTAGTAAATAATTGTTTAAGTATATTCAAATACATTTTAATTTGTCCAATTTCCTTCCTTCTTAATGCGTTTGAGCCAATCAGTTGGCTCAAACGCCAATCACAAGGTCAGAGTCTCAAATTGTGTCCCGAGTAGAACAAGTCCAGTCAAGACCAGGTCGTGCATTCTAAGAAGAGTCAAGACAAGTCTCAAGTCAAGCAAAAAAAAAAAAATGCTTTACATACAATGACTTGTATGTACAACTACAAATCTGTCTATTTGTTGAAGCTACCAGACAGGCCGTTTCAGTATTTTGGCTAACATTTTGATATGTAAGAATTAAGTTTAAAAACAAATTCCAAATGCAAGCTTCATAAGTAAATGATCAATTTACCATAAGACCAGTAGCTAGGCCTATGCTAGTAATTGTTCATTGACGCTCCATTGCTGGTGAGCTTGCAAAGTAACCAGTTAATTTAGTCACCAAACAATATTTGGAGCTGGATATTTATGTCAATCTTTTCTCCCTACAATTTGACGTTTGCGCTGCACCAGATCCTATAGCGGCCCTAAACATTTCGACCCGCGACCCCCAAAAAGCAGCGGTTCAAAGCTCACGACCCCCCCCCCCCCCCATGCACACGAGTGCACATAATCACCTGTCATTAGAGACATAAATGGCAAAGCATTTTCAAAACGCAAGACACAGAAATACAAATCCGGTTGTAAAATGCAGTTTCTGAAAGTCATTCATGTTAGCAGCCAATATTAACTGGATATCAGGGATATCATTTCACTTCTCTGTCCAGAGCAAGCAGAATCATAAGGCCTAACTGTATGCAGCGGGGGTTGCAGGATAGGGTGGAAAGCACGGTCTGTCAGCGCCTCGTCCTATCACTTGAGGGCCGCCTGCCCGCCGAATGCTCGTTGCCAACTGGGTAGACCCTCTTCCTCACGAATACCACAATTCATTCGCCAGAAACATCTTCATACCATAATATTGAAGGCAGTGCGATGTTACAGCCATCTTTAGACCTATAGCCAGTAGCCACCCAAACTAGGCCTATCTGAAATTTTATCAATGAAATTGCCAGGTAGCCTGTTATTGTTCTTGCAAAAATGTGTCTGTAGTAGATTTCTAAACGGTATTTTATATGAATAATATAAAACGTAGGCCTACTCTGTTTTTGCCAGAGAAAAGTAAACAAGAGCTTTCTGGACACTAATCTATGGGTGCCTATGCTGATGACTGGTCAACAATCAAGACATGCAATTTTTGTGTTCTGAAACACAGATGAGATGTTTGAGACAATTTGGTGCAATACATTAGGCCTATATTAGAAATCAGATCAAATGGACAAAGATACATAGAAAATACAAATGGTTGCCTATTAAAATATATGAAAAATATATATTTATTCCATTCAATTTCACACTCGCGACCCCCCAAAAACCATCTCACTTTGAGAACTGCACTACCCTGACATGTGTTGATTAACAGTTAGCTGGTCCAATCAGAGAGCAGAGTTTACAGAAAATCTGTTTCACTTCTTTTGCAAGTCGATGCAGCAGCTACTGTCTCTGGCTGCGTGGAGAGTAATCAACAGAGACACCGTGACACAAAATGAGTGACAAAACTTTACGAAACCTGCCCAGATCATTTCAAGTCAGTCTCAAGTCAAAGCCGAGTCTTGAGGCTCCAAGTCAAGTCATTATTTGCTATCAAGTCGAGTCTCAAGTCAAATTTGCAATTAGAGTTAGAATAGAGTCCAAGTCATGCAACTGAGTCCACACCGCTGATTATTCCAACCTCCGTGTGAAAATATATATAAAAACACAGGAAAATGTGTGCAGTTTTTTGACTGCACTGGGCCTTTAACAAAGCTGAAGCTTGAGGTTACCCTCAAGACAATAAAAGCCTACAATAGCAACAAACGAGTATGAAGACATAACAGTAAAATTTTGCTGTGGTCAGAGAATTAGAGGGTGTGATGACCGTATAAGTGGCTGTGGTAGCAGCGGCAGAGAGAACTGTAGAGAACAGTACTCACGGTTTCCCTGAGGCAGTGGACTGCAGGCTGGCGGGTAACCCTGGTACCCTCATGTGGGGGTGAGGAGACTCATAGCCCACCTGGAGGACACAGACAACATGTTAGCTCAGGCATTTGACAGAGCAGTTACAACTGCAGTTACAACCACATACTAGAAATGTACTGTTTCCCCAGTGAATAATCAGTCCATACCACGAAGAGATATAACTGGTTTATGAGGTCATATCATTTCATTTTCAATAAAAGCCTAGTGCATGAACAGAGACACAGTTGAAGTCGGAAGTTTACATACACTTCGGTTGGAGTCAATAAAACTCGCTTTCCAACCACTTCACAAATTTCTTGTTTAACCAACTATAGTCTTGACAAGTCGGTTAGGACATCAACTTTGTGCATGACAAGTAATTTTTCCAACAATTGTTTTCAGATTATTTCACTGTATCACAATTCCACTGGGTCAGAAGTTTACAGACACTAAGTTGACTGTGCCTTTAAATAGCTTGGACAATTCCAGAAAATTATGTTATGGCTTTAGAAGCTTCTGATAGGCTAATTGACATCATTTGAGTCAATTGGAGGTGTACCTGTGGATGTATTTCAAGGCCTACCTTCAAACTCAGTGCCTTTGCTTGGCATCATGGGGAAGTCAAAATAAATCAGCCAAGACCTCAGAAAAAAACGTCTGGTTCATCCTTGTTATCAATCTCCAAACACCTGAAGGTACCACGTTCATCTCTACAAACAATAGTATGCAAGTATAAACACCATGGGACCATGCAACCGTCACCTCGCTCAGCAAGGAGACAGGTTCCGTCTCCTAGAGATGAACGTACTTTGGTGCGAAAAGTGCAAATCAATCCCAGAACAACAGCAAAGGACCTTGTGAAGATGCTGGAGGAAACAGGTACAAAAGTATCTATATCCACAGTAAAACGAGTCCTATATCGACATAACCTGAAAGACCACTCAGCAAAAAAGAAGCCACTCCTCCAAAACCGCCATAAAAAGGCCAGACTACGATTTGCAACTGCACATGGGGACAAAGATCGTACTTTTTGGAGAAATGTCCTCTGGTCTGATGAGACAAAAATAGAACTGTTTGGCCATAATGACCATCGTTATGTTTGGAGAAAAACGGGGGATGCTTGCAAGCTGAAGAACGCCATCCCAACCGGGAAGCACGGGGGTGGCAGCATCATGTTGTGGGGGTGCTTTGCTGCAGGAGGAACTGGTACACTTCACAAAATAGATGGCATCATGAGGTAGGAAAATTATGTGGATATATTGAATCAACATCTCAAGACATCAGTCAGGAAGTGAAAGCTTGGTCGCAAATGGGTCTTCCAAATGGACAATGACCCCAAGCAAAATGGCTTAAGGACAACAAAGTTAAGGTATTGGAGTGGCCATTACAAGGCACTGACCTCAATCCTATAGAAATTTGTCGGTAGAACTGAAGTGTGTACAAGCAAGGAGGTCTACAAACCTGACTCAGTCACACCAGCTCTGTCAGAAGGAATGGGCCTAAATTCACCCAACTTATTGTGGGAAGCTGGTGGAAGGCTACCCAAAACATTTGACCAAGTTAAACAATGCTACCAAATACTAATTGAGTGTATCTGACCCACTGGGAATGCGATGAAAGAAATAAAGGCTGAAATAAATCGTTCTTTACTATTATTCTGACATTTCACATTCTTAAAATAAAGTGGTGATCCTAACTGACCTCAGACAGGGAATTTTTACTAGGATCAAATGTCAGGAATTGTGAAAAACTGAGTTAAATGTACTTGGCTAAGGTGTATGTAAACTTCAGACTTCAACTGTATATATATATATATACCTCAGAAAAAAACGTCTGGTTCATCCTTGCTATCAATCTCCAAACACCTGAAGGTACCACGTTCATCTCTACAAACAATAGTATGCAAGTATAAACACCATGGGACCATATATATATATATATATACAGTTGAAGTCTGAAGTTTACATACACCTGGTATATATATATTCCGTTTCCCTCTCGCTCTCTTTCCGTTTACCTTCCCTCCATCACTACCCCATCCCTCTCTCACCACTGGTGATCGTCCATATCCGGCTGCGGCGGCGGCGGCTGCAGAGCCGTTCATCTGGGGGGAGACCAGATGGAGCCCCGCCCCATAGGCTGCCGCTGCCCCCGCCAGCTCCCCGTTCACTCCTGGAGGGGGCAGGCTAAATGCCCCGGGGGGATACGCTCCCTGCACCGCCAGAGGGTTCCTCAGACCCAGAGCTGATGGGGAGAGGAGAAAAGGGGAGAGAGGAGATTAGATTAAGAATCGGGGTCCTGCCGAGTGGGGCAGTCATCTAAGGCACTGTATCGCAGTGCTAGAGGTGTCACTACAGACCCGGGTTCGATCCCGGCCTCTATCGCAACCGGCTGTGATTGGGCATCCCATTGGGCGTCTCAATTGGCCCAGCGTCGTCCGGGTTAGGGGGGGTTTGGCCGGGGGGGCTTCACTTAGCTCATCGCACTCTAGCGGCTCCTTGTGGCGGGCTGGGCGCCTGCAGGCGGACCTCGGCCGTCAGTTGAATGGTGTTTCCTCCGACACATTGGGTTAAGCTGGTGGGTGTTAGGAAGAGCGGTTAGGTGGGTCATGTTTCGGAGGACGCATGACTCCACCTTCGCCTCTCCCGAGCACATGATGAGACAAGGCTGTAACTACCAATTGGATACCACCAAATTAGGGAGAAAAAAGGCTAAAAAATGTTAATTATTTAAAAGATTAAGAATCGATAAAGCGACAAAGCAAATTAACCTTCAAAAGAATCCGGGCCTCCCGAGTGGCTCAGTCGTCTACGGCACTTTATCGCAGTGCTAGCTGTGCCACTAGAGATCCTGGTTCGAGTCCAGGCTCTGTCACAGCCGACCGCGACCGGGAGACCCATGGGGCGGCGCACAATTGGCCCAGCGTCGTCCGGGTTAGGAGAGGGTTTGGCCAGCAGGGATGTCCTTGTCCCATCGTGCTCTAGCGACTCCTGTGGCGGGCCACCAGGTGTATGGTGTTTCCTCCGACACATTGGTGTGGCTGGCCAGGTTCCGGACATTGTGTCAAGAAGCAGTGCGGCTTGGTTGGGTCGTGTTTCGGAGGACACATGGCTCTTGACCATCGCCTCTCCCGAGTCCATATGAGTTGCAGAGACGAGACGAACTTCCAATTGGATATCACGAAATTGGAGAGAAAAGCAACAAAACAAATTGAAAAGCTAGAATCCAACAGAGACCAGTAGCTGATGTTTACCTTAGAACTATGAATACAGAGATGGAGACACAAAGAGAAGTTTGTATTGCTTTGGGAAAGGACATGATTACCATTCCCATTAGTGTGGCTGATAGAGTTAACACTGTTAGAGAAGACAGAGACCCTGTGTAAACAGCCAGCCTGGGAGCCAGCTCTGATCCTCTATGTAGGGTTCCACATCAAACAGGCTCAAACGCATAGCTCTCTGCCACAGAAGTGAGAACATCACAAGAGCACTACTACACTCTGCTGGCTGGTCTGCCACACAGCAGTGTGGAGCCACTTGACTACTGAATGGGAGCTGCTGGGAGGGGAGATTGATGCATTGCAATAGACTGACACAGCATAATTATGAAAGTGCCAGAGTCCTCTCTTAAACTCCCAGCTGAAAATCCACACAACTGCACATCTCTCAAACACATCAGGTAACCCATGTGAAGGGCATTTTGTATAGCTCTAATGGTTGGAACATGGCTTACCATTTTGATTAATGCATGGACTCAAATACTGAATGCAGATGGAAACTGTAGGCTGCTTCAGTCAAAATCTGATATTAAAAAACCTAGTGAAAACTTCAGTACACATGTGATCCATGATGTTCTTGGTTTTACCCAGAGGGTCAACGCCAGGTTTGCCAGGGACGGGCCGGAACTGTGGGGGTGCACTGGGGCCGGGGGTGGAGGAGTCCTGGGAACCGTGGGGGGTGCCTGGCTTCATACCTGGGGTACTGGACTTCTCCCTCTGAGACACACAGAGAGAGCGAGACACAGAGAGGCAGAGCGAGAGAGAGAGAGAGATGGGGGAGAGGTGGAAGGAAGTAGAGAGAGCGAGATGGGGAGAGGAGGAGGAGGAGGGAGGTAAAGATTGAAAAGTGTGAAAGAGAACGTGAGGGTGTGAGAGAAGAGATCATGTGACGTGAATGTGAGATATCCTTCCATCACACCACAGTTCTCAGAGAGACACCAGGTGCTAATGCTGTGGAGTTACATGAAGGACACCCAACATGGAGAAACCACTTGGAATGGAATATTTAACAGATGGCTTCTGTATCACTGCTGTTCTATGTATCTAGAATCTATGCTGTAGAGAGGTCATGTAGAAATGCAGTAATTCACTAAGGCTCAGTAAGGCTAGGGTCACATGGGATGTGAGCGTCCTTGCCACAGAGTTGAGGCTGAATGGAAGGACCATCACTGGAACTAAGTGTGTGGACTGAGCATACCTCACCATACATACAAGCACTCATCTTACCCCGGGCATAACTGTATGAAGCTGTGCTTTTGTCTCACAATAAAGGCATGTAATGGACTGATGCGGAGCATACCGGTGGCTCCCGGTCCTTGCTGCGGGAGGGGGAGGCTTGGCTGCTGGAGGAGGCCAGGGACGCAGGGCTGGCCTGGGGAGGGGCGTCTTTACGAGACGGGGGCAACTTGTCCAGGCCGTTTTCTCGAGACGAGTAGGAGTGGACACTGCGCGGGGACGAGGGGTCCTGGGGGGGGGGGGGGGGGGGGGGGGGAGTGTTTCTCTCATCAATCTGAATCAGTCAATTATCAGACTGATTTAGGGGATTTGAACTGAGATGCAAAGACAGGCCAACTCACCTCATCCACCACCAAATTATCATCACTCTTATCCGCATCGCTGCCCTGCAATCAAAATGTGGGATATTAGTTAAAAAATGTGCACGTACACACACCCACCTAATTACTGAATTGATGTGACAAACGCACACATATTGCAAATCAACTTTTCAGCGATGCAGCATACTAACATAGTCCGTCATGAACTCCTTCTCGTCTGCCCTCCTCTTCTTCCCATTGCTGAGGTAGTCTGCTGTACGGCCCTTATCCCCGTTGGACATAGAGCTCTGAGGGAGGGAGAAGGAAGAGAAGGTGATGAGACGAACTGTATAAACCATGTCAACTTCATAACCACCCTGGCTAAATGTGATGACATTTTTTTTTAAATAAAAAAAATAATCAGGGCTCAGTGTCTGTGGGAGATTGAGGATCGAGATGAAGTGTACTATATTGCAGTGTACTTGGCTGTAGGGAACTCTGGTGTAGCGTTCTCACCGGTCCCGCTTCACGGTCTACGTCCATGATGGGCAGCATCGCCCCGCGTCCCCGCAGCCAGCCAAAACAGAGCAAACACAATACAACATGACTATCACCATTCTCACACGTGATATTTTCTTGAAATGTCTATTTCTTTAGTATATCACTATCAATTTCACACATTATTAGCCCAACCCAATCAGCTCCAACAATCTAGCCAAGCCCCAACCTAGACCAAACCCTACACATCTCATTTTTCAGTCTAATCCATCCCTACCAGTCCCGTCCTTCTCCATCTTGCTCCCCTTCCTGTCCCTGTCCAAGCCCATACCTCTGTGGTGCTCTGCGGCGGCTGCAGCAGCGGCAGCCTCCAGGTGGGCCCTCTCGTGGCCCTCCTTGGCAGCCAGCTGGGCCCCCAGGGCCCCAGACAGAGCCAAGAGGCTGGACCCTCCGCCCAGCGCCAGGCCAGGGTGAGGGAGGCCCCCAGGATGTGGCCCCATTTGCATACTGTGCAGACCCTGCAAACCCTGGGCCACATGCTGGGAGAGGTGCTGCGCCTGCAGCTGTTGCTGAAAGGATGAGAAAGAAGGAGAGAGAGAAGACAATGCAGGGTTAGAGCTGGGCTGGATGGGGGCTGTACAGGGGCTGAAGGGGGAGAGGTATACAGAAAGATGTCTGTCTCCAGTGATGCAGGAGCCCATGCATGGTGCCATCCAAGATGGAGGGAGAGTGGAGGGAAGGAGAGTCTCCCTAGGAGAGAGAAGACTGCCACAAAATCAATCCATGGAGTGCATGATTGTGAAAAAGATGTGAAAAAAGCCAAGAAAATCAGAATCTCTCAAATAATTGTATTTCTTCGCAAAACACTAAAATATTTTTCTCAGGCTGTAAAAATCAATGCAATGTGCAATTTGAAAGTCCTCTGGTTTGGTGAGGCCATTGGGTTGTCTCTTGGCACACAGCAGTAGCATTGTGCAGAGACACAAACAGTGTCATCTTTCATCCCTCTCTCTTCTCCCTCTCCATTTCCTAACACTCATCTCAGCCCGTTCCAGTCAGACCTGCACTAAGTGACCAATTTGTCTGTCTGTGTGCGTGTTTGTGAACCTGTGTGTGCATGCTGGGAGGAGGGGGAATTGGCTACCCACAGAAAGCACAAACAAAATAACCGAAATAAAGATTTATGAGAGGATGAGTTAAACACTGTATGAGGTAGAGGAGGGAGTCTACGTACCCCTATCGATGCATTTAACTCCCCCATAGTCACCTGCTTGGCGCGCTCCATGGCCTGGACCACCTGTTGTTGGTGCTGTGGGACAAGCCAAGGTGACAGTGAGATGGGGAGAGGAGAAACTTAAATAAAAGTCTGCATTTTAACAAAATGTAAATACATTCAATACAAAAATGTGGTATATATATATATAGCAAGAGTTGGAACCGGTTCAGGGAACAGAACCGAAAACTGGAAAATAACAATTATTTTAGGAACAGAACCCAAACCAAAAACAAAATTGATCAATACTGTTCCCGGAACAGAACCATTATTTTAAAAGCATGTGAACCGGTTAACACTAAAACCGCCATAGGCCAACACCCACCCAATGTTTGATTTTGTAAATAAATTAAAAAACAGCCCCAAAAACAAATTTGTCTAGCTCCTTCCCTGACTACCTAAATATTTGTATTTTACACTGCTCATTTGTCAGAATTTTGAAATTAGTCTTTTTACTCCCCCCCCCCCCCCCCCACGCCTATTCTTAACTGTAGATCCTTAGTACCCAGCCAGGCGCTAATGGGTCCCTCTCTCTCGCCTCACTGAATGAATGAATGAATGAATGACAAATGGATGAACGGGAAATAATTGTGCACCTTACCCTATAATTTATTTTTAAATTAAGCCTAACTGAATGATAAGGAGGGTGAAGAGGATGATTTAATTTAGAAAGACAATACTCTAATGAGAAGTTTGTTATGCCCATTTTATCAGCGGCAAATCATTTGCTCACACGTCTTGTGGGTTGATACTATTCTCTTTTACGTTTTACTTCGTAAAAAGAAGCTGTTATGGGACTGTTTTATTTACTCAAACTTTATTACTAATAACATCTATTGTAAGGGAAACGAACATGTGCTACATGTTGCAGTGGGCCTTTAGAATAATGCTTGACTATCCAGCGACGCAAACGATACCAGCCCACTGAATGAATGACAAATAGATGGAATGGGCGATAATTGTGCAAGTTACTTCACTATTAAATTTAAATGAGGCCTTACTGAATGATGTGGGTGAAGAGGTTGATTTAATATAGAACAATAGTGTAATGTTGAGCTAATGTTATGCCTATTTATCAGTGTTTCATTTGAATACCTTGACCACATGGCTTGTAGGTTGATACCATTCTCTTTTACATTTTACTCTGTAAAAATGACCTGTTACAGGACTGTCAAATTTATTGTAAGGGAAACCAAAACATGCTGTGTGTTGCACAGCTCTTAAGAGTCTTTCTTTGTCTCATCCCTTGTAAATGCGAAATACATCAAGCTGAGCAATGTGCATGTTAACAGTATTTGAATAAGGCTAAACATATCCTTGACTCTATCCAAGGTAATGAGCAGGAAAGAAACGATGACAGTCAGCCTGCACAGCTGGCTGAAGAACTACTAAAATAGTGATTTTGTCAGACAGCATAGGCAACAGCTCTATAGAGATTAGACGATGACTTGGAATGAACTAATCATTTTAATAATGAAATAATTTTAAAGTCATGAGAATAAATGGTTACTAAGTGATAAGCAGTAAATGGGCAATCGCTATCATCATAGGACTTATATTCATGTTTTTACTCTGTGTCACAGCATCTGTGTTAATGTATGTGTCTGCTTCCTGGTGGTACTGTACGTCTGAATGTTATACTGGGACTTCTTTGTTACGAGGAGCATGTGCACCAGTCTGTGGGTGGATGTCAGAGATATTGAACGTGTTACTGATGTGTTAATATGCATGACCGTGTGTATGTGTGTGTCACCTCCTGTGACAGGAAAGGGATGAGTTGGGCACAGATCACATTCAGGCGCTTGGCGATCTCCGTCTGCAGAAAAAGAGAGGGAGAGTGTGTGAGGGAGGACACTGTTTTTGTGTGTGCTCATCAAAGCAAAACACACCCCAAAACCTTAGAAGGGCTGGCTGCGAGGGCGAGTGTGGTAAATATTTCAGCTCCACACATCTGGTCCATGCAAATCCAAACACTGCCAGGGAACCCAGCTAAAATATTCATGGCCAGCATCTGTGTGTGTGCCTACCTGCTGGGGGTCAGTGGGCTTAGCCATGGGCGTTTGCCTCTCTGATCCACACAGCTCTCCCTCCCTCCCCTCATTAACTTAGCGGTGGCCCCCAGCAAACCTGTTAAGACCAGTAATGATATTCATGCAGAGATCATGATGACAACATCATTATGACTGGGGGTCATTAGTCTTGCTGACAGCTAGCCTCTCCTCTCTCCTCTCGCTCCGGCCGGCCACACACCATTCTCTACTAAGTGATTTATTGATGCTGTGGTGAACTCCCACCCACAACCTCCTTCACACTCTTCTTCCTCTCCTTCTTGCCCCCCCCATCCGCTTCCCTCTATTCTGCAGACAGGCAGTGCCCACCCTTCAGCATTCTCCTCCAAAAATCCATCAGCTCCCTCCCCAGGGAAACACAATGATTTCTTGTTAGAGAACGCCAACTACTGAATGTCATCTTCAGGAGAAAGGGAGCCAGGGAGATTGGAGAGAAGGGCAGCATGGTGGGAGGGAGAGAATGAAAATGAGAGCAAGAGAAAGAGGATAAAGAGGGGAGAACAAAATGGGAGAGTGAAATGAAAGGGGAGGCTCTTGTGCACTTGAGGAATTGACAGCCAATGAGGCAGGATGCATAAGGAGAAGGAAGAGCTAGAGAGAAAGAAAGAAGGGAGGGTGATTTGTGTGGCTTGTCAAAATCAGAGCGATTGAGATAGCGAAACGAAGGAAGAGAACAGACGCTCCGAGGGCAGTGACCTGATTTAAAGTGAAATTCAGCAGCATGGACTGTATACCTGCAGGAGGGAGGGAGGGAGGAAAAGACTAACAGAGATGGGCAGAGAAGGAGAGAGAGAGAGGAGGCAGTGAGAGGGTTAGAGAGAGAGAGAAAGAGGGAGATCCAGAGGAGGAGAAAGTTAGAGAAAGAGGGAGATCCGGAGGAGGAGAAAGTTAGAGAAAGAGGGAGAGAGGGTAAAGTCAGCAGCGGTAAGAGAGAGAATGTTTGAGGGGAGTAAAGAGGATGCTCCAGCTGCTTTAGGAAGGGCACATCTCTCCTCTTGTCTGTCTAGAAATAAGAATTCTGTTTGCAGATCCTATTAATGCAACAGCAGCAGTGTCATGGGTCCACCCATGGCGGATTAGCATTTTGTGCTGGAGGCCAGTTCACTAGATTCTCCCAGCAGCATAGCATACATAACTCCTCTAGACCCAGATTGACTAGAAAGGGAGGGAGGGAGAGGGGGAGAGATGACAATGGAAGGCAGTTGTACTCACCTGTTTGTGCATTTCAATATTAAGGCCGTAGGACATCTCGTAATACTGTAAAAATGAGACGTAAATCGATGGTTATACATTTGCATATATGTAGATCTAAAAAGAAAATACACCTTTCAAGGCTAGATGAATGGGCGAGTCATTTTGTGCCCTCAGCTCCAAGCTATGCCAACCTGGCATGTGAGCCCAGAGATGGTGTGTCAATCAATCGGTTCAGAACAAGGATGGAAAATCATCATCGGGCAGAGCTCAATACATTTTAAAAAAAGACGTCCCTTGTGACATTCTGACATGTCATTTTCAACAGGGTTGATTGAGAAGTAGTGAGTGGTTTGTCAGCTAGGTGTAAGAAATAAAGAGATGGAAGCGCATGCATATATATATATATATATATATATATATATATATATATATACAGCTGGCTGTTTGTTCTGCCGCTGTGCCAAGATTCAGAGCTGTTGCTAGGCAACTTGCACTCAAATTCAGAGCCCAAAAAAAGAAGCGAGAAATGGGTAGAGTGCCAGGGCTGTGCCAGGCTACCACATAGCTCCTTTTGCAACAGTGGGGCCTGGCACCACAGTCAGCTGTGGTTAGGGGGCTCTCTGATCACGCCTCGTCTGAACACCGCCTGCTCTAAGGGAATGTGGAGGATTACCCATATTTGGGCTGGAGACAACACGTGTGGTCCATGTGGTTTCCAGTGGGTGTGATGTTTAGTCCCTTGCCAGATTCTGGCATCAGTGGTGTTGTGTAGTCAACACACACACACAGTCTAACCCGAGACAGTTCCAAAAAAGGTCCAGTTGCCAGGACCACAAATTCCATCTAGACACAAATGCCCTAGAGCACACAAAAAACGATATATACCCCAGCCTAAACATCAGTGCCACAGGTAACTACCAAAGCTGTGAATGAGACAAGAGACAAGGCAAGAAGGTCCTTCTATGCCATCAAAAGGAACATCAAATTTGACATAACAATTAGGACCTGGCTAAAAAAATATATATACTTGAATCAGTTATAGAACTCATTGCCCATTATAGTTGTGAGATCTGGGGTCCGCTCACCAACCAATAATTCACAAAAATGGGACAAACACCAAATTGAGACTCCGCATGAAGAATTCTTCAAAAATATTCTCTGTGTACAATGTAAAACACCAAATAATGCATCCAGAGCAGAATTAGGCCGATATCCACTAACAATCTAAATCCAGAAAAGAGCCTTTCAATTCTACAACCACCTAAAAAAGTAAGTGATTCACAAACCTACAGAGAGATGAACCTGGAGAAGAGTCCCCTAAGCAAGCTGGTCCTGGGGCTCTGTTCACAAACACAAACAGACCCACAGAGCCCCAGGGCAGCAACACAATTAGACCGAAGAAAATCATGGGAGAAAAAAAATAAAATAAAAGTAGGGAGTCTAGGAGGGGGCTGAGCGCGTACCCTTGTGAAGGTAGGAAACACCTCCAATTCGCTGATCCTCAACACAGGGGCCCCCCACAAGGGTGCGTGCTCAGCCCCCTCCTGTACTCCCTGTTCACCCATGAATGCGTGGCGATGCACACCTCCAACTCAATCACCAAGTTTGCAGACGACAACTGCTCCGCCCACAACTGCAAGGCTCTCTAGAGGGTGGTGAGGTCTGCACGCACCCCCGGGGGCAAACTATTTTCCCCCCAGGACACCTACACCACCCGATGTCACAGGAAGGTCAAAAAGATCATCAAGGACACCAACCACCCGAGTCACTGCCTGTTCACCCCGCGATCATCCAGAAGGCGAGGTCAGTACAGGTGCATCAAAGCAGGGACCGAGAGACTGAAAAACAGCTTCTCTCAAGGCCATCAGACTATTAAACAGCAATAACTAACACAGAGGCTACTAACCTTTATTTAACTAGGCAAGTCCGTTAAGAACAAATTCTTATTTACAATAACAGCCTACCAGGGAACAGTGGTTAACTGCCTTGTTCAGTGACAGAACAACACTTTTTTTACCTGGTCAGCTTGGGGATTCGATCCAGCAACCTTTTGGTTACTGGCCCAAAGCGATTAGGCTACCTGTAAATACAATTGTAAATACAACCCATATTTATGCTAATTAATTTCCCCTTTGTACATCGTTACAACACTGTATATAGACATATGACATTTGAAATGTCTTTATTCTTTTGGAACTTCTGTGAGTGTAATGTTTACTGTTAATTGGTTTTGTTTATTATCTACTTCACTTGCTTTGCCAAGTTTGTTTCCCATGCCAATAAAGCCCTTGAACTGTCTGCCTGCTCAGTGAAACACAATTAAATCTCAACTCTTCTCCTGCAGACAAGAATCATCAGCATGGTGTTTGTTACAACACCCAAGGTGGAGTGGATTGAGTGTGTTGTTGACTGTGTTTGAGGGTCTCACCATAACATAGTGTCTCTGGATCTCAGTCTTCTCTGTGGCCAGTTTCTCACACTCCATCTTCAGGCTGTAAGGAAGAGGTTAAGATTTACAAGAGAACAGATACTCATATCTATATAATACACACCCTGTTCAAAAGTGTTCATACAATATAATTCAAAAAGTTTTCCCACGCCCACAAAGACACACAGAGCCAGAAATACACACACATTAACTAACACACACATCCATGTTTAGTAGGCAGTGCAGACACCTGCAGATAGATGTGTGCCAGCAGAGATAGGATTGGGCAGGTGACAGGACATTATCGCTTCAGAGCACACCAGGAATAGTTGAGCTCACACTTAGCGCTTGCCTCCCAGCCAGACCAGAACTGACTGCAGTCTCTCCCAGGACCAAGGTGTCATTGAAGGGCAGGGATGGGGCGCACTTCTTCCTCCCAATCTCTTTCTCTCTCTCCATTTGTCCACCTTCACCTTCTAATTGCCCTGTGTGTCCCCTCCCTCTCACTATTTATCAGTCCCCTCCTCCCTCTCTTCTTCCTTCCATTTGTCAGTTTCTCCCTCTCTGACCCCTCCTCCCTCAGTCCTTCTGTCTTTGCCAAGTCACCCTGATGTGACCATGACCCACCATGGGACCCCAGGAATTCTCAGCCAAGCACACACACAGCACTCCTTTAAGGAACTAGCCATCGACCTCCCCTTCCCCGTGTCCTCTACAACACACATCCCCTTCCCCCGTGTCCTCTACAACACACACCCCTTTCCCCCGTGTCCCCCCCCCCCCGAGTCCTCTAACGAACACCCCCCCCCCACACCCCGTGTCCTCTAACGAACACACCCCTCCCCCGTGTCCTCTAACGAACACACCCCTCCCCCGTGTCCTCTAACGAACACACCCCTCCCCCGTGTCCTCTAACGAACACACCCCTCCCCCGTGTCCTCTAACGAACACACCCCTCCCCCGTGTCCTCTAACGAACACACCCCCCCGTGTCCTCTAACGAACACACCCCTCCGTGTCCTCTAACGAACACACCCCTCCCCCGTGTCCTCTAACGAACACACCCCTCCCCCGTGTCCTCTAACGAACACACCCCTTCCCCGTGTCCTCTAACGAACACACCCCTCCCCCGTGTCCTCTAACGAACACACCCCTCCCCCGTGTCCTCTAACGAACACACCCCTCCCCCGTGTCCTCTAACGAACACACCCCTCCCCCGTGTCCTCTAACACACACACCCCTCCCGTGTCCTTTAACACACACCCCTCCCCAGTGTCCTCTAACACACACATCCTCCCTCCTCCCCAGCCCAGGGTTGTATTTCACCCCAGCGGGCATGCTGCTGACTTGTTTGTGTGTAGCAGATTTATGCGGGGGAGAGCAGTGAGGGCCTGGGAAATTAGAATATGATTAATACTGCAACATTACCAGGCTACAACAGGTAATAACAGCACATCCGCTCCCCTTCAGAAGGCCGGCGCTGCCACCCATAATTGACTCATTTATCACCGCCAGGGAGGAGACGGGAGAGGGAGGAGATTGAGGGATGGGAGGGGCGGGTGAGAGCTCGGGGGATTAAATTCATTCCCCTGATAGATTTTATTATAGTGGAGTAGCCCTCCGCAGAGGTCCCCATGGCAGGATTTCTGAAAAGTGACAATTCTATCCGTATCCGTTTACCTAGACAAGGGCCAGGCTGGGCGTTTCCGAGGGTGACTTTCCTCAAGTTGTGTGGAGGGAAACATGCTAACATCGATGACATATACAAACACCGATCCTGGATTTAGGAATAATTGATCTCAGATCAGGGTAAATATACTATTTTCATAATATTTAATGGATTTACAACATGTAGTGGTTGTAGTGGTGAGTGGTGAGCCCTTACTGGGGTTCCAGAGGACTCTGGAGTGCTGAGGGGGCAGGAGAGATGGATTCTCAGACAGGCAGGTTATCAGGAGTTGAGAAGACTGGTTCTGTATTCCATGCCTTGACAGACTGGGGTTCAGTGGAAAAGTGCATTCATTGAGGTCAATGTCTAATTAAATCCCACAGGTCACAGCCAACGCCCAAGAACATGGCTGACGTTTTACATTCTCCCAAACAATTGTGTAATTTTGTTATGTGTTTTGCGCAACTTATTTTTTAAACTGATTGTGTACTTCATGTTGCTGCTACCGTCTCTTATGACCGAAAATAACTTCGGGACACCAGAAAAGCATTACTCACAGCGGACTGGAAGAAACTTTTTCCTTTAACGAGTCCGAAGAGAAGGATATCCTGCTTTCATTGGAACAGGCCCAGATCCATACTTTTGCATGAAGAAAAGACGCCGGAAAAGGAGACGCCGGAAAAGGGGACGCAGACTGGGGGATCCTTCTGAGAAGCAGGAGGCGAGCGAGTAAACTCCCAATGCCTTCCATTCTACTTGCCGACTTGCAATCGTTAGAAAATCAAATTGATTAACTATTATTAAGATTATCCTACCAACGGGACATTAAAAAACTAACATCTTATGTTTCACCGAGACGTGGCTGAACGAAGAAACAAACAAGAGCTGCCGGGATTTTCCATGCACCGGCAGAACAGAGACGCTACCTCTGGTAAGACGAGGGGTGAGGGTGTGTGTCTATTTGTCAATAACAGCTGGTGCGCGATGCCTAATATTAAAGAAGTCTCGAGGTATTGCTTGCCTGAGGTAGAATAATTTATGATAAGTTGCCAACCACCATCTACCAAGAGAGTTCTCATCGGTATTATTCGTAGCCATCTATTTCCCACCACAAAGCGAAGCTCGCACTAAGACCGCACTCAACCAACACTATAAAAAGACCATAAGCACATCTAACACTCCAGTGTTTAATTGCTAAATTGTAATTATTTCGCCACGATGGCCTATTTATTGCCTTACCTCCCTAGCACACACAGATATATATATATATATATATATATATGACTTAATATTCTCTATTGTGTTATTGACTGCATGTTTGTTTATTCCATGTGTAACTCTGTGTTGTTGTTTGTGTCACACTGCTTTGCTTTATCTTGGCCAGGTCGCAGTTGTAAATGAGAACTTGTTCTCAACTAGCCAGCTGGTTAAATGAAGGTGGGAAAAAAAGCAAAGAAGAAAATGCTCACCCAGAAGCGGCACTCCTAGTGGCCGGGGACTTTAAAGCAGGCAAAATTAAATCAGTTTTACCACATTTTTACCAGCATGTCACATGAAGCAACCATGGGGGGGAACAAATCCTAAACCACCTTTACTCCACACACAGCGATGCATACAGAGCTTTCCCCCGCCCTCCATTTGGCAAATCTGACCACAATTCTATCCTCCTGATTTCTGCTTATAAGCGAAAACTAAAGCAGGAAGTACCAGTTCAACACGGAAGTGGTCAGATGACACGGATGCTACACTACAGGACTGTTTTGCTAGCACAGACTGGAATATGTTCTGGGATTCATCCAATGGCATTGAGGAATACACCACCTCAGTCATTGGCTTCATCAATAAGTGCGTTGATGACGTCGTCCCCACAGTGATACATATCCCAACCAGAAGCCAAGGCTAGAGCTTTCAAGGAGTGGGAGACTAATCTGGACGCTTATAAGAAATCCCTCTATGCCCTCAGAAAACCATCAACACCGGATTAAGATTGAAGCCTACTACACCGGCTCTGATGATCGTCGGATGTGCAGGGCTTGAAAACTATTACAGACTACAAAGGGAAACTCAGACGCGAGCTTCCCAGTGACACAAGCTTACCAGATGAGCTAAATGCCTTTTATGTTCACTTCGAGGCAATCAACACTGAAGCATGCACGAGAGCACCAGATGTTCTGGATGGCTGTGTGATAATGCTCTTGGTAACCGATGTGAGCAAAACCTTTAAATAGGTCAACATTCAAAGCCGCTGGGCCAGACGGATTACCAGGACGTGTACTCAAAGCATGCGCGGACCAACTGTCAAGTGTCTTCACTGACATTTTCAACCTCTCCCTGACAGAGTCTGTAATACCTACATGTTTCAAGCAGACCACCATAGTCCCTGTGCCCAAGGAAGCGAAGGTAACCTGCCTAAATGAATACCGCCCCGTGGCACTCACGTCGGTAGTCATGAAGTGCTTTGAAAGGCTGGTCATGGCTCACATCAACAGTATCCTCCCAGACACCCTAGGTCCACTCCAATTCGCATACCACCCCAACAGATTACGAAATCTCAAACACACGCCGCTCTGCCCTTTCCCATCTGGACAACTGGAACACCTATGTGAGAATGCTGTTCATTGACTACAGCTCAGCATTCAACACCATAGTGGCCACGAAGCTCATCACTATGGCCAAACACGACTCCAACACCATCATTAGGTTTGCTGACGACACAACAGCGGTAGGCCTGATCAGCGACAACGATGAGACGGCCTACAGGGAGGTGGTCAGAAGTGTGGTGCCAGGACAACAACCTTTCTCGCAATGTGAGCAAGACAAAAGGAGTTGATCGTGGACTACAGGAAAAGGCGGGCTGAACAGGCCCCCATTAACATCAACGGGGCTATAGTGTAGCCGATGGAGTTTCAAGTTCTTTAGTTTGTTGGTGATGTGGACACCATGGTCCAAACATACCAAGAAAGTCGTGAAGAGGGCACAACAAAACCTTTTCCCCCTAAGGAGACTGAAAAGATTTGGCATGGGGCCCCAAATCCTAAAAAATGTTCAAAAGCTGCACCATTGAGAGCATCCTGTCAGAGGAAAGCCCATAAAACTGTCAGAGACTCCAGTCAACCAAGTTATAGACTTTCTCTGCTTCCGCAAGGAAAGCGATACCGGAGCGCCATGTCTAAGACCAAAAGGCTCCTCAGCAGCTTCTACCCCCAAGCCATTACACTAGAGGTCGACCGATTATGATTTTTCAACGCAGATACCGATTATTGGAGGGCCAAAAAGACCAAAATATTTTTTAATTTAATTTTTTAAATCGGACAATTTATTTATTTGTAATAATGACGATTACAACAATACTGAATGAACACTTATTTTAACTTAAAATAATACATCAATAAAATCAATTTAGCCTCAAATAAATAATGAAACATGTTCAATTTGGTTTAAATAATGCAAAAAAAAAGTGTTGGAGAAAGTAAAAGTGTAATGTGCCATGTAAGAAAGATAATGTTTAAGTTCCTTGCTCAGAACATATGAAAGCTGGTGGTTCCTTTTAACATGAAACGCTATTAGCGCGCACCCCACTAACTAGTTAGCCATTTCACATCGGAAACACCAGCCTAATCTCGGGAGATGATAGGCTTGAAGTCAATGCTTGAAGCAATGCGCAGAGCTGCTGGCAAAATGCACGAAAGTGCCGTTTGAATGAATGCTTACGAGCCTGCTGGTGCCTACCGTCGCTCAGGCAGACTGCTCTATCAAATCATAGACTTAATTATAACATAACACACAGAAATACGAGCCTTATGTCATTAATATGGTCGAATCCGGAAACTATCATTTCGAAAACAAAATGTTTCTTTTTGGTCCTGCCGTACACGTACGCTACGGTCACAAGACACAGGCCTCCTAATTGTCCCTAGAATTTCTAAGCAAACAGCTGGAGGCAGGGCTTTCTCCTATAGAGCTCCATTTTTATGGAATGGTCTGCCTACCCATGTGAGAGACGCAAACTCGGTCTCAACCTTTAAGTCTTGACTGAAGCCTCATCTCTTCAGTGGGTCATATGATTTGAGTGTAGTCTGGCCCAGGAGTGTCAAGGTGAATGGAAAGGCTAAGGAGCAACGAACCGCCCTTGCTGTCTCTGCCTGGCCGGTTCCCCTCGTTCCACTGGGATTCTCTGCCTCTAACCCTATTACAGGGGCTGAGTCACTGGCTTACTGGGGCTCTTTCATACCGTCCCTAGGAGGGGTGCGTCACTTGAGTGGGTTGATTCACTGATGTGATCTTCCTGTCTGGGTTGGGCCGTGGCGGAGATCTTTGTGGGCTATACTCGGCCTTACCATCCTGAGACTAGTTGGTGGTTGAAGATATCCCTCTAGTGGTGTGGGGGCTGTGCTTAGGCAAAGTGGGTGGGGTTATATCCTCCCTGTTTGGCCCTGTCCAGGGGTGTCATCGGATGGGGCCACAATGTCTCCTGACCCCTCCTGTCTCAGCCTCCAGTATTTATGCTGCGGTAGTTTGTGTCGGGGGGCTAGGGTCAGTTTGTTATATCTGGAGTACTTCTCATGTCCTATCCGGTGTCCTGTGTGAATTTAAGTATGCTCGCTCTAATTCTCCTCTTTCGCTCTCTCGGAGGACCTGAGCCCTAGGACCATGCCTCAGGTCTACCTGACATGATGACTCCTTGCTGTCCCCAGTCTACCTGGCCGTGCTGCTGCTCCAGTTTCAACTGTTCTGCCTGTGATTATTATTTGACCATGCTGGTCATTTATGAACATTTGAACATCTTGGCCATGTTCTGTTATAATCTCCACCCGGCACAGCCAGAAGAGGACTGGCCACCCCACATAGCCTAGTTCCTCTCTAGGTTTCTTCCTAGGTTGTGGCCTTTCTAGGGAGTTTTTCCTAGCCACCGTGCTTCTACACCTGCATTGCTTGCTGTTTGGGGTTTTAGGCTGGGTTTCTGTACAGCACTTTGAGATATCAGCTGATGTACGAAGGGCTATATAAATAAATGTGATTTTATTTCAGTGAAATACGGAATCGTTCCGTATTTTATCTAACGGGTGGCATCCCTAAAGTCTAAATATTGCTGTTAAAAATTGTACAACCTTCAATTTTTATTTTACCTTTATTTAACCAGGTAGGCAAGTTGACAAACAAGTTCTCATTTACAATTGCGAACCTGGCCAAGATAAAGCAAAGCAGTTCGACAGATACAACGACACAGAGTTACACATGGAGTAAAACAAACATACAGTCAATAATACAGTATAAACAAGTCTATATACAATGTGAGCAAATGAGGTGAGAAGGGAGGTAAAGGCAAAAAAGGCCATGGTGGCAAAGTAAATACAATATAGCAAGTAAAACACTGGAATGGTAGTTTTGCAATGGAAGAATGTGCAAAGTAGAAATAAAAATAATGGGGTGCAAAGGAGCTAAATAAATAAATTAATTAAAATTAAATACAGTTGGGAAAGAGGTAGTTGTTTGGGCTAAATTATAGGTGGGCTATGTACAGGTGCAGTAATCTGTGAGCTGCTCTGACAGTTGGTGCTTAAAGCTAGTGAGGGAGATAAGTGTTTCCAGTTTCAGAGATTTTTGTAGTTCGTTCCAGTCATTGGCAGCAGAGAACTGGAAGGAGAGGCGGCCAAAGAAAGAATTGGTTTTGGGGGTGACCAGAGAGATATACCTGCTGGAGCGTGTGCTACAGGTGGGAGATGCTATGGTGACCAGCGAGCTGAGATAAGGGGGGACTTTACCTAGCAGGGTCTTGTAGATGACATGGAGCCAGTGGGTTTGGCGACGAGTATGAAGCGAGGGCCAGCCAACGAGAGCGTACAGGTCGCAATGGTGGGTAGTATATGGGGCTTTGGTGATAAAACGGATTGCACTGTGATAGACTGCATCCAATTTGTTGAGTCATAATTATGTTATGTATTACAATGTCATAATTACTTAAAATTCTGGCAAATTAGTTCGCAATGAGCCAGGCAGCCTAAACTGTTGCATATACCCTGACTCTGCATGCAATTAACTCAAGAGAAGGGACACAATTTCACCTGGTTAATATTGCCTGCTAACCTTTCTTTTAGCTAAATATGCAGGTTTAAAAATATATACTTTCGTGCATTGATTTTAAGAAAGGCGTTGATGTTTAGGTACACGTTGGAGCAACTACAGTCCTTTTTCGCGAATGCGCACCGCATCGATTATATGCAACGCAGGACACGCTAGATAAACTAGTAATATCAACCATGTGTAGTTCTAACTAGTGATTATGATTGATTGATTGATTTTTAAGGTAAGTTTAATGCTAGCTAGCAACTTCCCTTGGCTTCTTACTGCATTCGCATAACAGGCGGGCTCCTCATGAGGCAGGTGGTTAGAGCGTTGGACTAGTTAACCGTAAGGTTGCAAGATTGAATCCTCGAGCTGACAAGGTAAAAATCTGTCGTTCTGCCCCTGAACAAGGCAGCTAACCCACCGATCCAAGGCTGTCTTTGAAAGTAAATGTGTTCGCAACTGACTTGCCACATTAAATAAAGTTGTAAAAAAAAAAATGCATTGTCGGTGTCCAAAATTACTGATTTCCAATTGTTATGAAAACTTGAAATCAGTCGACCTCTACATTAGGACTGCTGAACAACTCATAAAAATCGCCACCGGGCAATTTACACTGACCCCCCTTGTACACTGCTGCTACTCGCTGTTTGTTTGTTACCTATGGCCCACCTATATGTACAGATTACCTCAACTAGCCTGTACCCCCGCACATTGACTCGGTACCAGTGCCCCTGGTACAGAGGGGCAAAAAATTATTTTGTTAGCCACCAATTGTGCAAGTTCTCCCACTTAAAAAGATGGCCTGTAATGTATCATCATAGGTACACTTCAACTATGACAGACAAAATTAGGAAGAAAATCACATTGTAGGATTTTTTATGAATTTATTTGCAAATTATGGTGGAAAATAAGTATTTGGTCAATAACGAAAGTTTATCTCAATACTTTGTTATATACCCTTTGTTGGCAATGACAGAGGTCAAACGTTTTCTGTAAGTCTTCACAAGGTTTTCACACACTGTTGCTGGTATTTTGGCCCATTCCTCCATGCAGATCTCCTCTAGAGCAGTGATGTTTTGGGGCTGTTGCTGGGCAACACGGACTTTCAACTCCCTCCAAAGATTTTCCATGGGGTTGAGATCTGGAGACTGGCTAGGCCACTCCAGGACCTTGAAATGCTTCTTACGAAGCCACTCCTTCGTTGCCCGGGCATTGTGTTTGGGATCATTGTCATGCTGAAAGACCCAGCCACGTTTCATATTCAATGCCCTTGCTGATGGGAGGTTCACACTCAAAATCTCACGATACATGGCCCCATTCATTAATTTTTTTTTTTTTTTTTTTTTTTTTTTTTTTTACACGGATGAGTCGTCCTGGTCCCTTTGCAGAAAAACAGCCCCAAAGCATGATGTTTCCACCCCCATGCTTCACAGTAGGCATGGTGTTCTTTGGATGCAACTCAGCATTCTTTGTCCTCCAAACATGACGAGTTGAGTTTTTACAAAAAGTTATATTTTGGTTTCATCTGACATTCTCCCAATCTTCTTCTGGATCATCCAAATGCTCTCTAGCATACTTCAGATGGGCCTGGACATGTACTGGCTTAAGCAGGGGGACACGTCTGGCACTGCAGGATTTGAGTCCCTGGCGGCGTAGTGTGTTACTGATGGTAGGCTTTGTTACTTTGGTCCCAGCTCTCTGCAGGTCATTCACTAGGTCCCCCCGTGTGGTTCTGGGATTTTTGCTCACCGTTCTTGTGATCATTTTGACCCCACGGCGTGAGATCTTGCGTGGAGCCCCAGATCGAGGGAGATTAGTGGTCTTGTATGTCTTCCATTTCCTAATAATTGCTCCCACAGTTGATTTCTTCAAACCGAGCTGCTTACCTATTGCAGATTCAGTCTTCCCAGCCTGGTGCAGGTCTACAATTTTGTTTCTGGTGTCCTTTGACAGCTCTTTGGTCTTGGCCATAGTTTAGCTTGGAGTGTGACTGTTTGAGGTTGTGGACAGGTGTCTTTTATACTGATAACAAGTTCAAACAGGTGCCATTAATACAGGTAACGAGTGGAGGACAGAGGAGCCTCTTAAAGAAGTTACAGGTCTGTGAGAGCCAGAAATCTTGCTTGTTTGTAGGTGACCAAATACTTATTTTCCACCATAATTTGCAAATAAATTCATAAAAAATCCTGTGATTTTCTGGATTTTTTTTCTCATTTTGTCTGTCATAGTTGAAGTGTACCTATGATGAAAATTACAGGCCTCTCATCTTTTAAGTGGGAGAACTTGCACAATTGGTGGCTGACTAAATACTTTTTTTACCCCACTGTATATAGCCTCGTTATTGTTATTCTTATGGTGTTACTTTTTATTTTTTTGCCATCTTGGTAAATATTTTCTTCTTGAACTGCACTGTTGGTTAAGGGCTTGTAAATAAGCATTTCACAGTAAAGTCCACACTTGTTGTATTCAGCACATGTGACAAATAAAGTTTGATTAGATTTATTTTATTTGACATACACCCTTCCCTTGTAATGTTTGACCTTTATATCAGCCCATCTATACCATACAACAGCAGAGGAATATACCGCACAAATACAGGCAAATATATTCAGATTTTTATTGTGAATTTAGCACAGAAGATAGGATCACATTCAAAAAGATGTCACAATTCTCTCCTAGTGTGTATGGGGGGGGGGGGGTGCATTTCATGTAGACATGATTGCCTGTAATAATTAGTCCATGGCTCAGAGGTGATGTGCATAGAAAGGAAGGAGTGGATGGTGTGTAGATTGAGAGAGAAAGATTAATTGCTCCATTCTGAACACCCCCTGATCTGACCAGCATAAGTTCTGAATAGGTTCAAACCCCGAAAACCGTAATTGTTCATATAGTTCCTTTTCGTTCATTTAAGCTGTGAAATCAACATCGTTTTCACATTTAGCTCATTAATTTATCCTACCAATTAGCACAGCTAGAGCAGCTTGCTATGGAACGTGTAAGGTAGTTGTTTACACGTTTAATTGGTCAGTTAAGTGCAGGTTTGAGATGCGACAGAAATTTCACAGGTGAGTAGAGGGGGATGAAAATAACTTCACTGAATTACAGAATGATATACTAAATAGGAGGAACATTTCTTGTGAATAACATAATTAACCAGTTCAAGATATGAAAATAGTGGTTCTGTTCCAGAATACTAGAGGACATGATGGTTTTGTTCCTGGAGAAATGTAGTCATTTCCCAAATTTTGGGGTTTGTTCCCTGAACCGGTTTCAACCCCTGGTAGAGATAGTAGAAAGAGAGAGAGAAACACAGTGTGAGTGTAAGACAGAGAAATAGACAGAGAAATAGAGAGAGAGAGAGAGAGAGAGAGAGAGAGAGAGAAAGAGTGATATGGAGTCTGCTACATGTCAGCATGCTCTGCTCTGCCCATCTCTCCCTCACGGTGACAGCAGATAAGATGATCATCGGAATGCGCTACGAAGCCTGCCAGCACTCAGACAGCTCTGTCAGCAGAGCACCATTACCCCAAGCGCACACACACACGTGCCACCAGACCTACACGAAATACACACGATCACACAGATGCATGTTTGTGCACTGCAGTGCCCACACGCTCGATCACATACACTATACCTCAATCAAAACAAACGTGGTCTCATTAAAATACCATAGTGTACTCCCGGGTGGTGCGGTGGTCTAAGGCACTACATCACAGTGCTAGCTGTGCCACCAGAGACTGATTTCGAGCCCAGGCTCTGTCACAGCCGGGAGGTCCATGGGGCGACGCACAATTGGCTGGTAGGGATATCATTGTCTCATCGTGCACTAGCGACTCCTGTGGCGGGCCAGGCGCAGTGCACGCTGACCAGGTCGCTAGGTGTATGGTGTTTCCTTCGACACATTGACAGCTAGAGGGAAATTAATATACACAACAAATTAACGCATGTAGCAAAGTCTTATGAATAGCGTATGGTGCGGAGTAGGACAGGCCGGCTGGTGCGGAGTAGGACAGGCCGGCTGGTGCGGAGTAGGACAGGCCGGCTGGTGCGGAGTAGGACAGGCCGGCTGGTGCGGAGTAGGACAGGCCGGCTGGTGCGGAGTAGGACAGGCCAGCTGGTGGATGGTTGTTCATATTGTGCTCGGGTACATTAAGGCCATTTACCCCCTCCAGTTGTGTAGATGTTCATTTTACATCTAATTCATTATTAATGAGGTTTTCCTCTGCAGTAACACAGCACATTTCCCCTCCATCTCAGTCCCCCCCTCATCTCGTCCTCTCTTTTAAACCCCCACCCCCAGCTCTCCACTCAGTGTAGCCTTTCAAGGGTGGGCGCAGTGCTCTTTGTACTAACTAGCATGTGTGAGTTTACAGTAAAGACGGTGTGCACACATGAGACTAGTTTACTGTACAGACGGTCCTTTCATGAATACATGCTCAGACCCACCCAGCTCACTTAAGCACCAACCAGTAACCACCAAACACATGCTCAGTCACACACAATCCCACAAAGACAGGCTGTGCCACACACACAAACAACCCTGAACCACAAACCTTGAGACAGACATAAACCCAATGTTCCATCCACTCACACACAGTTGTTTTGAGCACAGACCTGGTATCAAAACAGTGTGATCCTGTCAGAGCAGGAGAGAGAAGTGGGTACTCTGTTCTGAGTGGCAGCATGGTAACAGTACGAGAGCCTATCCTCCACTCTAGACCTCCATACACAACAACATCAACACACTATGTTAGATGTGTGTCGGCGCTGACGTTCGTATGGAAACAGTGTTTCTATGTCACACATTCCCCAGTCAAGACAGATCTGTGTGTGTGTGTGTGTGTGTGTGTGTGTATAGAGAGAATTACTGTAATGAGAGCCCCATGTCAGCAGCTCCCTCCAGTCTGCTGATTAGAGGTTGTGTAAAGAGCAGCTGCAGAACACACACACACACACACACAACTAACTTGGCAGGCACAAACAAGTTCATTTCATGCAGTAGCAAGTGACCCACACATCTAGCTAGGTTTAATGAATGTCTTCCTCTATGGGGTCCGGATACTGTATCTTGTATCACACACACAAAGACCAAGAGGGTCAAACACACACAGAAAGAGACACCAGGAAAGACACATAGCCCATTACTCATAATCCCTTTACCTTGGTCTCTTTCCTGCCTCCTAATCCACTTAAGCAACAACCGTCAGGCTCCAGCCACGATCAATAAGGCCAAAATACTAACCTAAACCCTGCTATTTCTAACCCAGGTCTGAGTGTGAGGCTGCATTCAGCTTGTCAGTCTCTGTCCACTCTGTTGTGTGCGTGCCATGCGTTTTAACCTAGAGTAAGACTGATTAGGCTGTCAGTAATAGGCGAGTGTGTGCTCATGAGATCCTCTGTGGCGAGAGACCTGCAGCTTTCCTGTCTGTCTGCTGAGGGATGCTAAGCAGGTCACCCCTAATCCAATAGACTGGTGTCTGTCCTAAACATGCTTTGCATAACACTGTGTGTGGCTCGCTGCTGTAGAATGCTTAAGTCGAATCTAGAATCTGCCAAAGAATGCAATTTATAGTTGGGGGATAATGAATTCAGTGTTAATCCAGCAAGCTTGATTCTTGCCAATTCATATTTAGTTTATATTAAATGCACAGACTTTTGCCCCTACCTACATGTACATATTACCTCAATTATGTGTACTACCTCGTACCCCTGCACATCTACTCGGTACCCCTTGTATATAGTTTCGTTACTGTCATTTTATTGTGTTACCATCTCCCTTTTCGCAATTGTTTTACTTTTTGGCTCTGCATTGTTGTGAAAGGGCTTGTGAGTCCCCCAATGACTTTTGGGCGATTATGGGATCTCTGTTCTAATTGGGGTTCCAAAGCCTTCTATTTTAAGTTAATTGCAATCATTAATGTCTTTTAGCCAGGTTGCGATGACATAGTAGACAACTCTCTCTGTATTCAATTGAGGCGTCTGATATTGGCAGCAAGGTCATCATGATGCTTTGACAGGGAACATACATTAGCTAGGAGGATAGTTGGAGAGGTGGGTGGCTTTTTCTGGCTCTAACGTGTTGCCTCACTACGCCCTTCTTGACTCGTTTGTGTTTTGGTTTCTGTCCTTTCCATTTAATCCGGTATGTCTGGAAAACACTCCCTCTCCCCATTCAAAGTGTGCCTTAGCAGGATTAGCCCGTCCTTCTTGCAGCAGAGCACATCTCCGCTCCCCAGGGAGCTCCAGCCTCCAGGTGATCCCCAACACTACGCATTTGATAAGGAAGAATCATGTTGAGATTGCCAGAAGGTTGAGTTCGATGTTTCTGAACATACTGATCACATCTGTACACTTTATAATCCACAAAGGGGTCAGGGAATTATCCACATTAAGGTATCACATAGAACAAGAAAATGTGCAGTGGACCCACACATTTATTTATTTAAATTGCTGGCTTGTTTGAGAGAAACGAGTCACTGCCATGCAGCGCCACTGTTTGTATAGGGAGCCTTTCATCCGGGAGCTGGGTAGAGGGAGAGGGGGCCATACAATAGAAGTTAGCTGGAGGAGAGGGTGGATGAGCTGATTCTGGCTGGTCGAATCAAAGCGGGGGACCGTGTGAAGGTGTGCCAAGAGAACAGAGAGGCAGAGCAGGCTGGGAGGCAGGCTGGGACGACACTGACAGCTAGAGGCCCACAGTCAAAGCCAGTCAGGCCAGCTCGGTCTACATTCTTACACATCAACCACACATATAGACATACAGGAAGACACGCCCTGAAATGCACACACACATGTTGGAATATTGTTATGGAGTCTCAATCTTCTGAAAGTCCTTAACAACAGAGCCCCAACCCATCCCCAATGCCCAGCAGCCTACGGAAGGAAAACTCTCTCAAAGCCTTGAAACGCATAAAAAAACTACTCGTATACAGTTGATGACATCCAGAAGATGCACGTTCCAGTTCATCAACAAACGTAAAGGATGAAGAAAGCCTGTGAGCCTCCATCCATTGTTGTGGTTTTCCCCGTTTCCTTTCCGTAGCCCATTTCTCCAATGTACCCTCACTTCTCCTCCCTCTTCCTCCCCCTCAGTACAAGCTGAGGTTGGGTCAAGTGGGCGTTCTAGAACAGATCTAGTATATAACCAACCCACTCCTGCTTCTGGTCATGGTAGCCTAATAAGATGTTAAGCAGCTCTCCAAACCCTCGTGGCCCCTGTGAGCTACATAAGCTGTAAACTAGCACATAAACAAACACGCACACAGAGAGAGAGAAAAGGCTGCCGTGTTGAGTTGGGTACTAGGGGAGGTTGTGTACCTGTGATACTGAGTCTGGAGGAACTGGAACTCCTCCTTGATGCGGTCCAGGGTCTCTGGGTAGGTGAGCTTTAGGGCCTGGGGGGCTCCCGAGGCTGCAGCTGCCGCCGCAGACGCTGAAGACCCAGGGGGTGGCTGGAGAGGTGCCTACGCAGAAAGACAATAAGCACTGTTAGCATATCTTCTCAAAAGTGTGAACATCTTTCAGACTCTATATACAGGTCACTGACAAAATAAACGATACACCAACATAAAGTTTCTTAATAGGGCATTGAGCCACCATGAGCCAGAACAGCTTCAATGCACCTTGACATAGATTCTGTAACTCTATCGGAAGGATGCAACACTATTCTTACACAACAAATACTAGAATTTGGTGTTTTATTGATGGTGGAAAATGCGGTCTCATGCGCCGCTCCAGAATCTCCCACAAGTGTTCAACTGGGTTGAGATCTGGTGACAGACGGTCATGGCATATGGTTTACATCGTTTTCATACTCAAACCATTCATTGACCACTTATGCCCTGTGGTTGCAGCATCAGCATTTTTATGCATGACCCTAAGCATGATGGGATGTTAATTGATTAATCAACTCAGGAACCACTCCTGTGTGGAAGCACCAGCTTTCAATATACTTTGTATGTTTCATTTACTCAAATGTTTCCATTAAATTTGTCAGTTACCTGTACATAACCAGTATGTTTTGTGGTGATTTGGTAATAATGTTATACCTGTACATTTTTTATCACTGCATGTTTACATTCCAAGTCAGGTTTTTAACATCCTTCACGCATGACTCTAATACCAGATGTGTGCCCAACACTAGTCATCTCCGTGTGTGGGTCCTATGAGAGATGTGATTGTATGCATGGGGAACAGTTGTTGTGAGCTGGAGAGCCATGATGAGTTTCCTGGAGCTGAAGAACAAAGCTGAAAGACTCGGAGGGGTGTGAGCACAGAGAGGGGAGGGGGGGGGGTGAAACTGTCGGGAAACCAGGAGAGGCCAGGGGAGACAGGAACCATTGTGATGGGACAAAAAAAGTGTCAGGGCCAGATGTGTGAGGGGAACCGGGAGGGAGGGGAGAACAAGGGGCTCTTGACCAAATTAAGACACTTGTTTAATATTAAGTCATTAAGTCTGGGTTGAAAGGAAGGAAGGAGAGAGGGAGAATAGGTAGGACCCCATCAGGAATAGCACCCCCGGTAGCCTGGCCCTCCTCTCTCTGGAGTAGCACCCCCGGTAGCCTGGCCCTCCTCTCTCTGGAGTAGCACCCCCGGTAGCATGGCCCTCCTCTCTCTGGAGTAGCACCCCCGGTAGCCTGGCCCTCCTCTCTCTGGAGTAGCACCCCCGGTAGCATGGCCCTCCTCTCTCTGGAGTAGCACCCCCGGTAGCATGGCCCTCCTCTCTCTGGAGTAGCACCCCCGGTAGCCTGGCCCTCCTCTCTCTGGAGTAGCACCCCCGGTAGCATGGCCCTCCTCTCTCTGGAGTAGCACCCCCGGTAGCATGGCCCTCCTCTCTCTGGAGTAGCACCCCCGGTAGCCTGGCCCTCCTCTCTCTGGAGTAGCACCCCCGGTAGCCTGGCCCTCCTCTCTCTGGAGTAGCACCCCCGGTAGCCTGGCCCTCCTCTCTCAGGAATAGCACCCCCGGTAGCCTGGCCCTCCTCTCTCTGGAGTAGCACCCCCGGTAGCCTGGCCCTCCTCTCTGGTCCCTCTCTGCAGGGCTTCGAGCAATTAGTTAGCAGGGCCTCAGAGGTAATGCTGCAGGACAGCCAGACAATGGGCCGGACCTTGGGCTAGCGACTGTCTGTCTGGGTCTCTGTCAATGGAGGCCCACCCCTCCGCCCTGGTGCTAAAGCTACATTGAAGGATATACGACAGGCCGTTCACACCACTGCTCTCTTTAATGAGAACAGAAGTGGTGTGTGTGTGTCTAGAGGAAATAATTGAGTGGGTATAGCTCCACTCATGGGCCCTATGCAGAAGAATGTTATTGGTTTATAAAGTGACATTAGTCACATTAAGTAGATCGCCTGTTCGTTCTGCTGGATTCCCTGGTGGAGGGGGAAACTGGAGAAGGGAGAGGTCAAGAGAGAGGACATATGGAGCTCAGCGCTCAGTCCTGCATGTGACTGCACTGTGGATCTGCACAGCACCGCTAAAAGAAGGTGTGTGTTAGTATGACATAGGTAGACAAGAAATATTCACCGTCATAGTAAGGATGAAGCCAGAGCTGGAATGTGAAGCTAACTGAAGCCGGCAAGCTTTAGAAAACCCAGAGTAGATCTAGCTTAAATCGTAGTACACCCCTCAGGTCCACTGAGGTTCAAGAGAGGGGCTGCTCATTGTTCCAGCCTCTAACGAGCTCCTCTCCCCTGCCTGCTTGCCTGGCTGCCTGCGCTCCAACTCAATCTGCTGGCCAGATCCTCCCCCTGAGCATAGGCAGGGGCACACAGACTCCCTCGCTCTCACACACACACCAATTACTCTTCACAGGCCAGAGAAAGGCGCCTCAGGAACAAGAGCGCCAAGGCCATTTTGTAGGAGGCGAGGGAGGTAAGGAGGGGGAGGGGGAATAATTCTGCCCTTCTCTCTCCACCTTCCACTCCCTGTTTTCTTGTTTTTCACCTCAGTGTGTGTGCGCGCTGGAGAACAGGTGCAGAGAGCTTTTTTGAGACAGAAATGGGGAGTGTGGGATCGAGGCTGACCCAGTAGTTGAGTTCGGTGATGGGGGAGATTTATGAAGACAGAGGAAACTGCTGCCTGGGCTTCTGCTAACATCAGCCATTCTGGCTCTGATGCCCAGGTGCTGTTATGATTCAGGCCAACGTCAGAAAAGGTGCCTGCAGGTACACAGCAGACCCCTGTGGCCCCTCACAAAAACAACAATATGAAAGAGTGGAGTGCTGCAGAGCAGACCCTCCCATTAGCTGTCAGTCAGATGACTCACTGATCCCTCAACCTCACTGGTCAGCTGCTCTGGTTTAGTGTGTGATGTCAGAGGTCACACTGCTGACCTGATCACCATTGGATTACCCAATCACCCACCTAGGCATCCAGCCAGATAGGACTCAAAAATGTACTCAACTCTCAAGTACAATACAATACTCCAACTAATCCTGTTTGTCCCTATAGGAAGTCAGGGAATGTGCCAAGCTCCAAGCAGCCATGTTCCACCGTGCCATGAAGAGCCAGAGGCTAGAGAGCACCATCAGGGTAAAGGAACCATAGGCAGTCAGGTGGCTGATCAGATAGCAGCCTTCCTCCCTGAGTCCCCTGGTAATCTGCCCTGGTCCAGCTCAGCAAGGAATACATTGTAGTGATTAAATCAGGCCCCAGCTGGGAGCAGTAGTGGTGGAAAGGAGAAGAGGTGAAGAGGCATCCCGGGACAGTAATGGCTCTAATCAGGCCTAAGTTGTCTTTAATGGGCCTTTAAAATAGGCTGGAGGAAGGCCTACAGGGACACCCCAGCCAGGGAAGACAGCCGCTAGGTGCTGGGCTTGAGCTAGGCTGGGCAGCAGACATGCACACACAGAGACAGACATGCACAGACACACACCCTCTAAGGAACAGTGGGTGTGGCATTCCCTGCATGCAATCAATGTTGTTTTCCTTTTACTCCTTCTAATTAAACCAAATAGCACTAAACCACTATGACCTCACATCCCTTGATTCTCCCCAAAACACACATGACGCAACACGCCCACACACACACACCACACATACATGCCACAAGCGTGCGCACACACACCAAAGGTGAAGCCCCTTGAAGACGTCAGTTCTTTATGTTACCTGCACTTCTATGCCAAGCAGTCTTCTCCCAGTCTCCAACAGCATAAGAACTGGGAACCAATCTAGCCAACGAACCATCCTGCTAATTACACTGTGCCTTCCCACAGAGCCGATTGTTCTGAGTAAACAGCCACCATGCTCCCTCACTGCTGGGGCACTACCTGCCTGTCTGCCCGCCCGTCTCTGGAGACACAGTAGTGGGAAGGAGGGCACGGCAGACCTATCCCCAGCCCCCAGCTGGAGAACCATAGAAGAGTAACAGCCCCCTGCCCCCCTCCACTCTCCACTCTCACCCAAGCATTCCCCTACTTATTTAACAACTGTGAAACATGGCAATATATTGTCCTTGCAGAAAGCTTTTGCAGTTCAAGCCTCATATCAAATTATTCAAATAGTCAACAAACCAGTTATTTGCATTTTAAAGCACCTCTGTGGGTGGATGACGTGCACGCACGCGCACACAAATACACGTAGGCAAACACACGCGCAAAATTGATCACAAGCGCCAGGATCTCTCTGCTGTGATGTGGGAGTGAATGAGAGAAATGCCCCAGTTCTCTCTAACTAAGGGGAGGGCTGCTAGGCACCACTTTCATTTGCGCTACACCTTTCTTTTTTCCCCTCGCTCCTGAAAGCTTGTTATTCAAATGTCCCCGCTGTCAGTGTATATAGGCGGTGCATAACTGTTTGGTTGTCAGCTGTGTTAATTGCTGTAAGTACCTTCCTTTATTAGGTAACTCACCCACAGCCGGTTTGTTCTTTCCATGGCTCAGACTTAAGCGCCACACCTCCAGAGCTGGTTTAAACCTTGCCCAAAAACCTCTCCTCTGGCAGGCGGGCGGCCATCTAATCGAATACTGGAAATAAAGAGCTAAGCAAGCTGGGTTACCCAGCCCATCACTCCCCGGCGCTTCCCTCCCAGCCCATCCCTCCTAGCCCATCACTCCCCGGCGCTTCCCTCATAGCCCATCACTCCCCGGCGCTTCCCTCATAGCCCATCACTCCCCGGCGCTTCCCTCATAGCCCATCACTCCCCGGCGCTTCCCTCATAGCCCATCACTACCCGGCGCTTCCCTCATAGCCCATCACTACCCGGCGCTTCCCTCATAGCCCATCACTACCCGGCGCTTCCCTCATAGCCCATCACTACCCGGCGCTTCCTTCATAGCCCATCACTACCCGGCGCTTCCCTCATAGCTCATCACTACCCGGCGCTTCCCTCATAGCTCATCACTACCCGGCGCTTCCCTCATAGCCCATCACTACCCGGCGCTTCCCTCATAGCCCATCACTACCCGGCGCTTCCCTCATAGCCCATCACTACCCGGCGCTTCCCTCATAGCCCATCACTACCCGGCACTTCCCTCCCAGCCCATCACTCCCCAGTACTGCTGAAGTGGACCTGTCCAGAATCAGCTCAGTGGGAGTCCTGGATCAATCAGGGTCTGATGGGAGAGCAGGAGTCTGCTGACTGGGCCAACAGAGCTCCAGGAGCCTGCTGGCATTACTGGACCTCAGAGGAAGAGGGGGGTGGGGGTGGAATGGATACATGTACAAACAGAACTCTTAATCATTAGGTGTGATTGTAGATCTACACTCTACAGCCAGACCTGTGTAGTGTGGTGCATTTCCATAAGCAGAGTTTGGTTCGGTGAGCTGACTCTGGTGGACGTCTTACTGCCGACATTGTCGTGCGATTCTACATGTAGAATCGTTTTGCAAATTACATCCAGCACTCTGCTCAGAGGTGCTAAGTACTCTTGGCCGGCAAACGCTACCGGTAAATGGAATTGGATGCTAAGCATTGAGAACAGCAGTGCTGACACATCTACTACTAGTCCGCATTATGCTGATTTCCAAGAACTGTAAGGTGGAGCTGGTCTCCTTGGTCAGGCTATACTAAGCAGTCTGCCTGCCACAGCAAAATGTTATCAAATAAATGTCTCACTGCTATGTAACAAAAATGAGGAAATATGTTTCACACATCTGCATGTCAGGTGTTTACCTAAACATTAATTGAACTTCATCCATTGTATGGCTTCCCAACATTTTGAAAAAAGTCTAATAAAATCATAAGAACGACTCTAGCAAGAGCAGATTTCTGGATATATATTCTGTTACATATACAGTGAGTACAGAACATTAGGAACATCTGCTCTTTCCATGACAGACTGACCAGGCAAAATGTATACTCAGTACATTATACTCCCTCTACCATGCTTTTCACATGAAAGGAAACTTGACAAACAACGTTCCATAAAGGATTACATATACACTGAACAAAAATATAAACGCAACATGTAAATTGTTGGTCCCATGTTTCATGATATGAAATAGCCCAGAAATGTTCCATATGCACATAAAGCTTATTTCTCTCAAATTTTGTGCACAAATTTGTTTACATCCATGTTAGTGAACATTTCTCATTTGCCAAGAAAATACATCCACATGAAGGGTGAGGCATATCAAGAAGCTGATTAAACAGCATGATCATTACACAGGTCTACCTTGTGCTGGGGACAATAAAAGGCCACTCTAAAATGTGATTTTGAAACAACACAATGCCACAGATGTCTCACGTTGAGGGAGTGTGTTATTGGCATGCTGACTGCAGGAATGTCCAACAGAGCTGTTGCTAGATAATTTAATGTCAATTTCTATACCATAAGCTGCCTACAATGTCGTTTTAGAGAATTTGGCAGTACGTCCACCAGCCTCACAACCACAGAACACATGTTCTGCCCAGGAACTCCACATCTGGCTTCTTCACCTACGGGATTATCGGAGACCAGCACCCGGACGGACAGCTGATGAAACTGAGGAGTATTTGTCTGTAATAAAGCCCTCTTGCAGGGAAAAACTCATTCTGATTGGCTGGGCCTGGCTCCCCAGTGGGTGGGCTCCCAGGCCCACCCATGGCTGCACCCCTGCCCAGTTGTGAAATCCATAGATTAGGGTCTAATTTATTTATTTCAATTGACTGATTTCCTTATGTACTGTAACTGTACTGAAATTGTTGCGTTTATATTTTTGTTCAGTATAGTTTAATAAATTGTTCCCTGGGTCTTCCAAACATACTTTAATGAAAGCCAATGACTTGAGACAGGCTTTCAGTGTTTCAAGCCTGTTGTGGTTAAAATGAAACAGAATCTGTGCTTTCTTTCCCAACCCAGCGCCCCTCTCCCTCCAGGATGCATAACCATACATTTGAGCTGTGGTTGGTAGCTAGCTCCCCAGGGGATGCAGTGTAGAGTTGGTGGATGAGATGGATTGGGTTAAGAGCTGTAACCACAGCGCCACGTTCTGTTCTGTTCTCCCTTTAGTCCTACAGCTGGCTGGGGTGAGGGCGCACTAAGTTTGTTTAGAGCCCTCTCACTCTTCTGTCAGGGTACTATGGGCATGGTATGGAGAAAACCTGAAGGAGGTAGAATTTCCTCTCAGGAAGTGGCATAAATAATTAAAAAATTACTAGTAGAATCCATTTTAACCCAATTCAACTACTTTCAAATATGTACACGGTTTTATTGATTACATTTATTGATTATTGATTAAATACAGTCTGGTGCTAGCCATCAGAAAGTACACCTTGAATTATTCCACATTGTTGTATTACCGCCTGAATTCAAAATGGATTAAATATATGTTCTCGCACCCATCTACACACAATACCCCATAATGACAAAGTGAAAACATGCTTTTAGAAATTATAAGCAAATGTAATGAGAATTAAATACAGAAATGTAATTTACAGAAGTATTCACAACTGAGTCAATATTTGATAGAAGCACCTGGCAGTGACTACAGCTGAGAGTCTTTTGGGGTAAATCTCTAAGAGCTTTGCACACCTGGACTGTACAATATTTGCCCATTGTTCTTTTCAAAATTATTCAAGCACTGTCAAGTTGATTGATCACTGCTAGACAGCCATTTTCAAGTCAATTTAAATCAAAACTGAACTAAACCACTCAGGAACATTCAACATTGTCTTGATAAGCAACTCCAGTGTAGATTTGGTATTGTGTTTAAAGTTATTGGCCTGCTAAAAAGGTGACTTCATCTCCAAGTGTCTGTTGGAAATCAGACAACCAGGTATTATTTAGGATTTTGCCTGTGCTTATAGCTGTATTCCATTTATTTTTATGCAAAATAAACACTCCCCAGTCCTTGCCAATGACAAGCATACCCATAACATGATGCAACCACCACCATGCATGAAAATATGAAGAGTGGTACTCAGTGATGTGTTGGATTTGCCCCAAACACAATTCTTTGTATTCAGGACAAAAAGTACATTTCTTTGCCACATGTTTTGCAATATTACTTAAAGTGCCTTGTTGCAAACAGGATGCATGTTTTGGAATATTTTTATTCTGTACACGCTTCCTTATTTTCACTATGTAATTTAGGTTAGTATTGTGGATTAACTACAATGTTGTTGATCCATCCTCAGTTCTTATATCACAACTATTAAACTCTGTTTTAAAGTCACCATTGGCCTCTTGGTGAAATCCCTGGGCAGTTTCCTTCCTCTCTGGCAACTGAGTTAGGAAGGACACCTGTAACTTTGTAATGACTGGGTGTATTGATACTGTACACCATCCAAAGTGTAATTAATAACTTTATTTTTACACATCTACCAAATCGGTGCCCTTCTTTGCGAGGCATTGGAAAACCTCCCTGGTCTTTGTGGTTGAATCTGTGCTAGAAATTCAGTACTCGGTTGAGGTACCTTACAGCTAATTGTATGTGTGGGGTACAGAGATGGGGTAGTAATTCAAAAATCATGTTAACCACCACCATTGAACACAGAATAAGTCCATTCAACTTATTGGATAAGCACATTGCTTCTGAACGCCATAGGGATTCCCATAACAAAGGAGTTAAATACTTGACTCAAGAAATGTCAGCTTTTAATTTGTTAGTAATTTCTCAAATTCAACAACAAAAAATCCACTTTGACATTGGGTATTGTGTGTAGATCAGTGACAATCTCAATTGAATAAATGTTTAATTCAGGCTGTTACGCAACAAAATGTGTAAAGGGGTGTGAATACTTTCTGAAGGCATTGTACGTGTTCTAGGGACAAAGGTGCCCCATTAACCTCTGTTCCCCACCCTGGCTCCGACCATGCATCATACTTAGCATTAGGGCCTAATCCCCATCCCTAGGAGGACATGGATGTGAAAGCACTCTCATGGTGGGGTGTATGGTTGGCATGGAGGAGAGACGAGGGTAACTCTGTTTCAAATAGAAACTTATACGATAGGCTACTTCATATAGAAGGCATGTACTGTATTTAGGTGAAAAATATGTATTGATTCCACACAAGTACATTAAAAAAAAACATATATCTGACATGAGTAAAGTTTATAGCACAAATATTTAGTTACCAGTTCAAAGTCAATTCAGATTGCAGTTCCTGGTACTGGGTGTCTAGAAAACCTAATTTATAGACTGCCTGATACTTTTGTTCGAATCAAACAAATCAAAAGCACAAGCATCATCAATAAGATGAATGCCAGAGAGGAAAAACTCATTCTTGAAAACAGTAAGTGACACTTCACTGGGTAGCCTGTTGGTTAGAGTGTTGGGCCAGTAACCGAAAGGTTGCTAGATCAAATCCCCGAGCTGACAAGGTAAAATCTGTAGTTTTTTAAATATATTTTTTTTATCTAACTAGGCAAGTCAGTTAATTAAGAACGAATTATTTTTTGTTCAATGTCAGCCTAGGAACAGTGGGTTAACTGCCTTGTTCTGGGGCAGAACGACAGATTTTTACCTTGTCAACTGGGATTTGAGCTTGCAACCTTTCGGTTACTAGTCCAACGCTCTAACTACTACGCTACCTGCCGTTTAACCCACTGTTCCAAGGTCGTCATTGTAAATAAAAAATGTGTTCTTAACTGACTTGCCTAGTTAAATACACAACCCAAACCCTTGCCTAAAGTTGACTCACCCCTCAAATAGACTGCCGAGTGTGGAAAGGACAAACAAACGTAGACCACTCCATCATCTAGGCCAATACAGCCTACCATTTGGATAACTCGAGGTTGGATGTTCTAATTTGACACTTTAAAGTTATACCAACAACAGGAGACCAGAATTTGTACAGAATGAGTTTCCCTAAAGTTCTTGTTTTGCCAGATTCTGGCGGTATAAATCCTCTCTGTTTATAACAGACCCATGTTGGATTGAGTTTACACCGCTCGTCGTTCAAGTACTAAACGTAAAATGAGTAAGGGTTTGCAATGTTGCAGCATGTGTTACTTTTTGACCAACATGATCACAAAGGAATTCCGGATACAAATAGCATAGATACAATGACAGAGATAAAAATGGACCATAAATCATGTAGCAAGTTTATGGCCCTACCTCTGTATACATTCTTGCTCAAGTTGTTTCCTTTATTTCAAATAAACTTACTTCAATAGACAGAGAAAGGTTAGATAATAATGTATAGATCGCTGAGGTTTTAAAGTATCGCCCCAACAGAATTACCGAACGTTACATGCTAATCGTACTTACCGGAGGTCGGTTTTGAGGAAACATTCTGGGCGCCGAATTCTTTAAAAAAAATCTTCTTCCTCTCTTATGGGCAAAAAAGGACAGAAATGGAGAAGACGTTATATTGTCGGTTTCAGAGACGCATTTGGCTTGGTTTCAGAGGCAGTAATGGCAAAGCTAGTCTCGGCTCGCTAATTCCTTGCTCAAGACTCCCTTTGTTCTGATCTATGTTCAACACACAGACAAATAACATTCGATGTAGTAAAGATGCACCCAGTCCACGACTAAATGTTTAGAGGCCTCGTGACTACGCACTTCGAATGAGTAAAATGGCACCTTTTCTTCTCGTAAATACTCCCCTCCCCGGTGTATTCTCACCTAGAATAAAAAGCAAATGTGGCTAGGTTGTACTATGTGGGTTCTGAGTCGGACACCACCACATTCAATGCAGCCGCAGCCTCTATTGTCTCGTTCGTCGCCCTTCTCCTTTAAAACACTGCTCTCCTCACACTCCCACCTTCTTTTCTGGTCCTCGCCTGATCTTCAAGACATAGCTGACTTGTTTTCTTGAGAGAGAAACTAAAGGGACATTTGCTAGACAGAATGAGAAGGGAGTATCTCGCTATTCTCGTTGATCAAGCCAGCATAGGACTGGAGCTAAGGTTTCGCCTTTCTGTCCTTATTTATGAACAACGCATCTAGCCTACCCACTATAATGAAAGAAGGCCAAATCTGTTTGCTGTTGTTAAAACATTTCAGACCAATGACATACAGTTTGCCAATTGCTCTTGTAGAAATAGTCTAATGATATTAGTAAAGTAAACACCCTTGTTGATTTTCTCACCATGCGTGTACATTTTCTACTCAGTTCGTTCATTCGTGTAGCCATGCAAATGAAGCCCGCTTTGTACTTAAACAATATATATATTTGCGATTCCTACATTAACCATGTTATAATTGTATATACACTACGTGTAGCCTACAATAGAACGTGGGGTACAATGGAATCGTTCAACAATTGAATGAAATCTCCACGTGGGGCTCGACCCAGTCACAATTAACGCTGGTGAAAGTAACCAATGAGTAATCCGAACACCCACGTGGGGGACACCGACCGTTTGTTTATTGGAGGATGCTGGTATTACAGTGCTCCAAACGTCAATCAAGTAGTCTGAACCCGCTGAGAGGACAATTTAACCCTTTAGACGTGATAGTGACGAAGTTGTGGTAGACCTACAGAACAGTGTCTATAAAGCTTATTTCCTCTTCCCACAAATCGTATATCGGTGCACAAATCTTGAATGTTGCATATATATATATATATATATATTTACATATTTTTTAGTATATATTTTTTATATATATTTTCTTATATATATAAGAAAATATATTGTCAGGCCCTATGATAAAATTATATTCTAAATCTGAGTAATGTTCATTTTTGGACATCTCAAATAAACAATGAACATGAGTAAAGAGAGCATCCCACCTCACAAACAAATGTCTTTGATCTCATAATTAGTTAATATTGCAAGTATGGTACAGAAGGAAAGCTATAGCTGTAAGCTTTAAAAATGTTTTTAAAACACACTGCCATTTTTGTTGTCGCTGATTTGAAAACAACACAGCATTGAGACTTGCACTCTTGATGATCCAGTGAGTAATACAATGGTGATTATAGCCTGCATATTTCAGTGTGTATTGTTTGTTCCTTTAAACTTTAAAGAATCAAAAATAGCATTTAAAAGAGGAAAAATTCAGAGACATTTATTGGTATTCTGGTGGCACGACCCCTTTAGCAGGCCTCATAATTAGAGAGACAGATATTGAAAAAGCAATTTTCTGACAGTGGAAATCACAATCTGCCAGGGGTGGAGTTGGAAAATACAGAGTGTGTGAGAGAGAGAGAGAGAGAGAGGGAGTGAGAGAGGGATGAAGGACAGCGGGGATGCTAAGAAAGAGGAGCCAGTGTGAGAGTTAGAGATTGAATGAAAGAGAGTGCCCAAGGGTGGTAGAAAAATAGAGTGAAAGAGAGAGAGAGAGAAATGGGGAGGGTGAGAGAGAGAAATGGGGAGGGGGAGAGAGAGAGAAATGGGGAGGGGAGAGAGAGAAATGGGGAGGGGAGAGAGAGAGAAATGGGGACGGGAGAGAAAGAGAAATGGGGAGGGGGAGAGAGAGATGGGGAGGGGGAGGGAGAGAGAGAGATGGGGAGGGGGAGGGAGAGAGAGAAATGGGGAGGGGGAGGGAGAGAGAGATTTTATTGCAATTTTTCCCAATGAATTTTAATGCAGCTTGCTGGTCTCTCTCCCAGGGTCTAGGATCACATTTATTAGAATAAAAAAAGTTGTGAGGAATGCAATGTATTGCAGGCTTCTGCTTGGAGATGTTTCATGTAGTAGGAGGGCGGGTAGGGCGGGCAGCGTAGGGCAGGCAGGCAGCCAGCAGGATGTATGGGTGTGCGTTGTGTGCTGGAGGAGGCATAATAATAGATGATAGAATGTGATCTGGTAGAAGTGAAGGACACACATTATTGCTATAGGCAGGTCAGCCCAGAGAGGGGGTGATATTAACTGGGGTCTGATTGAGGCCTGCAGATCCCAGTGCTGTCTGATCTGGAGCACAGCACTCCTTTCAAAGTCCTCAATCACCACACCATTGTTATGGAAGAGGCTCTTTTGTTTTCAGGAAAATGTCCTGTTGAAAAGCAACTAGTCCATATGATCAACACACTCCTTTTATATCATACATGCACACATGGTCACGCACCTGCAATATCCCTTGTAATCACAACTTGTAGAACTGCATTTGATACAGAGATGGACTTGTACACAGCAGTAAGAGCAAGGCGAACTACTATTTATGGACAGGAAAATATCAGCAGCCAAAAAAACATCAACAGGGAGTGGTTGAATATGAGGAATTGTGGAGATGCAGCAACCTGTTTTTTGTCTGCAAAAACACATACAATTGCCTAGCTACATTTATCAAATAGAATAGTATTTGTCACATGCTTTGCAAACAACAGGTGTAGACTAACATAGGGAGGAGGGCAGAAACATGGCAGTGTGGTGCCAAGTTAACAACCTCGCCCTCAACGTGATCAAGACAAAGGAGATGATTGTGGACTACAGGAAAAGGAGGCCCGAGCACACCCCCATTCTCATCAACAGGGCTGTAGGGGAGCAGGTTGAGAGCTTCAAGTTCCTTGATGTCCAAATCACCAACAAACTGTCATGGTCCAAACGCACCAAAACAGTCGTGAAGATGGCCATGACAACGCCTATTCCCCCTCGGGAGACCTGCATGGGTCCTCAGATCCTCAAAAATTCTACAGCTGCACCATCAAGAGCATAACTGGTTGCATCCCTGCCTGGTATGGCAACTGCTTGGCCTCCGACCGCAAGGCACTACAGAGGATAGTGTGTACGGCCCAGTACATCACTGGGGCCAAGCTTCCTGCCATCCAGGACATCTATTCCAGGCGGTGTCAGAGGAAGGCCCTAAAAATTGCCAAAGACTCCAGCCACCCCAGTCATAGACTGCTCTCTCTTCTACCGCAACGCAAGCCGTACTTTTGAACAGTGAAATGCTTACTTAAAGGCCCTTCCCAACAATGCAGAGAGAAAAATATATAAAAAATAATAACATGAGGAATAAAAACACAATGAGTAACAATAATCTGGCTATATACATGGGGTACCAGTACCGAGTTAATGTGCAGAGGTACAGGCTAGGAGGTAATTGAGGTAGATATTGTATGTACATATAGGTAGGAATAAAGTGACTAGGCAACAGGATATATAATAAACAGTAACAGCAGCATATCTGATGAGTCAAAAGAGTTAGTAAATTCATGCATTTCACATCAAGTTTTAACATAGAACTTAGCTGTTTCAGTACATCCATCTCAAATGAAAACAAGTGATAGAATGAGGTATCATATTGAACCGATGGGGGACTGGGTACCCCCAAATGCCCCCCACCCCCACATGCTGGGGATGGCCCCTGCCCAGCATGGGGGTGAGTGACAGAGAGACAAGGCTCCAGTGTTGTTATGAGTGCCCCTCCCCCCAGCAGACAAGCCTGGTGTCAGCACAGAGACAGCACAGTGATTTATAGGTCTCTCTTCTCCTGGGAACCCGCCTCCCTCTCCCATTCCCTCCATCCCCCACTCCATCCCTCCATCCCCCCTCCTCTCTTTCCTCCTGGCCCCTGGGGGAAAAGAAGGGGTAATGACCCACATCAGCAGCCACACACAGACACACACACATACAGTGACACACTTTCACGCACTCAGAAATAAACACAAAATACACAGACGCACACACACACACACACACACACACACACACACACACACACACACACACACACACACACACACACACACACACACACACACACACACACACACACACACACACACACACACACACGCGCACACACGCACACACACACACACTCCTGACACAGACTCAGGCACATTAACACCCACAGGCATGTGTATCTGTGAACTCAGGATTCCACTGCTCTCCTTTCATGTTGCATTCCCCGCCCACTCAACAGTCCCTCACATTCCTGATGCAATATGATGCTATATGTCCATACTACACTGGAAACTGAAACAATACACCACATCTGAATCAATGCGTTAGTTGCATACAGTCATATAGGCCTACCAGTATTTAGGAGTGATACAATTTTGTATTTTTTCAAATACTTGTTCATTGCTCTTTGTGGATGCGAACAACAACATCAGGCATCGCTCAACCAAAACTACCTACACATCTCTTTGGAATAAACCATGGGTCACCATAAAAATACAATTCCCTTAGCTTAACAATGTTTATGCAATATGACTATGACATTTTTTGGGGATCTTTGAAGGGGTCATTGTCAATATCTGACACAAGTCTACTGTAGGCTATAGGCCATCATTGTAAGTAAGAATTTGTTCTTAACTGACTTGCCTAGTTAAATAAAGGCTCAATAAAGTAAATATTCTCTTGTTCTCTGTATGATCAATATAACGGATATAGCCTATGTATTTAATACAGTCCAGTATCTTGGCATAAGCAATTCATTTTGAATTCAAACACACTCTGCAGGAAGAAGAGATGTTGGCCTAACATTAACTTGCAAATTACAACTTTTTCACATTCATTCACAGTCATTCATTACATACAGTACAGTGGGACCTGTTCTTTTCTCAAAATCAAATCAAATCAAATTGATTTATATAGCCCTTCGTACATCAGCTGATATCTCAAAGTGCTGTACTGAAACCCAGCCTAAAACCCCAAACAGCTAGCAATGCAGGTGTAGAAGCACGGTGGCTAGGAAAAACTCCCTAGAAAGGCCAAAACCTAGGAAGAAACCTAGAGAGGAACTAGGCTATGTGGGGTGGCCAGTCCTCTTCTGGCTGTGCCGGGTGGAGATTATAACAGAACATGGCCAAGATGTTCAAATGTTCATAAATGACCAGCATGGTCGAATAATAATAAGGCAGAACAGTTGAAACTGGAGCAGCAGCACATCTAGAAAAACCTGCTCATGGGCAGTCCCACCACATAGGCTATTCCCTATTGTACGTTAATCATGGGCTCGCTTGGGCCAGTAGGCTCCATTTTCAAAAAACATAAATAAAAACAAATTATATTTGTATTTAATGCTTCACAATCTTCCCGACCTCTGACGCTTCACACTTGTTATCAACCAGCGTTTCCAAGCAGAGGTAAGAATGCCAAACCATCTCCATCTCGAGTGAGCCCCTCCTATACGTCCTGGATCCTCGCACCAGACCCATCTCAGCGGGGGCGGAAAATCATCAATTCAGTGTTGAACATCAGCATGCACATTAAAAAGATAACTAGTGGTGGAAAAATGGTCTTATTTGAGTAAAAGTACAGATACCTTACTAGAAAATGACTCAAGTAAAAGTGAAAGTCACCAAGTAAAATAATACTTGAGTAAAAGTCTCAAAGTATTTGGTTATAAATATACTTAAGTATTAAGAGTAAATGGAATTGCTAAAATGTACTTAAGTATCAAAAGTAAAAGTAAAAGTATAAACCATTTCAAATTCCTTATTTTAAGCAAACCAGACGGCGCAATTCAATTTTGTATTTTTATTGACGGATCGCCAGGGGCACACTAACACTCAAACAATTTACAAATGATGCATTTGTGTTTAGTGAGTCCACCAGATCAGAGGCAGTTGGGATGACCAGGCAGATATAAAAAAAAACTACTTATGTAGTACTTTAAAGTATTTTTACTCAGGTACTTTACACCACTGAAAATAACCACCTACTTTTCTGTATTTTTTCATATTAGACACAGCGATGTCATTATTAGCAAAGAAAAGTTTATGTAGGCCTATACTATGGAGCTGCTTGTTTGTCAAGACATGAACAGTATTTAAACAAATAACATTTTGGTTAAATAGGCTAGGCCTACAGGAATAAATAAAAATTAATATTGTCGTAATGCGATTCTGTAGTCTGTATAGGCCTAATTGTAAAAAATAAAAAATAAATGTTAATGAAAATATTAATTCCCGAAGCTGTTAATGAGCTATGTCATTTATTTACGAGATTAATATATCAGCTGTCGGGTGGCAAGAGTGTGCAGAGTCTGGCTGCTATAGCCTATTAACTGTAAAATTCACACAATTTCTCTGTATTTATTAACACTGTAAAAAAAATCACATGATTGTATTAGAGCCAATGGGAGCTTTTATTTAAAGACATTAAACAAGCAACAACATCATATTTAGAGTCTGTGACCTAGCTAATGATTAGCCCATTGGTGTAAACAATGCAGAGGAGGCTTTAACCTTTGCCAAAGTTTTTAAAAGTTGTTTAGGAGTCCAAGGGCGAATTTAGTTATTGCACAGGCGCATTAAGTGTCCCTAATGAAATATGCAAATTACCTACATGTTAGAATACGCCAATAGGATCTCGCTAGCTCGTGCTTGGCTCTGCCCATCTCCTTGCTTGTTCTGCCCACTATGATTAATTTGCTCCCATTGAAAACGAAAGGCCGTGATCTATCTTGGGTTAGTTATACAAATCTTTGGTATTACCATTTGCCAAAGATTCCAAATCATTCTGTTTCTCATCTTGGACACCATATATGGGCTTTCTTTGAAAGGAAATCTGTCTGCGATAATAAGCACAGGTTGCCGCCTCCTGTTCATTTGTGGCATTGCAATTGCATTGAAACGAAGGGGAATGATTTGCCGGATCCTAGACACCGCTAAATTATGGACTGTAATATTGAGTTAAGCGAATACAATCATACTAAAGATATTTCTAAAATTATTTAATGTTACCATTTGAACGATAGATCATTTTTATATTTAATAATTCCTCTCGTCATGCGCAGCAAGGTTCTATGGTGTAATGGTTAGCACTCTGGACTTTGAATCCAGCGATCCGAGTTCAAATCTCGGTAGAACCTTATTTTATGAAAAATTGCAACTTTGGATTTCTATTTGACATATTATCAATGGGCTAAATCATCAATGATAATACTGGCAAGTTAGTAGATATCAGTTTGGTGTATTGGTACACCAAATACATGCCATATATGCAAAACACTGAATCATTCGATTTCTTGTTTTATAACAGTAACGTTGTATTACTTGTGATATATAGACCAAAGTATAACAGCAGTGGTGTAAAGTACTTAAGTAAAAATACTTGAAAGTACTAGTTTAGTAGTTTTTTCGGAGATCTGTACTTTACTTTACTATTTACATTTTGACAACTTTTACTTCACTAACTTTCCTAAAGAAAATAATGTACTTTTTATTCCATACATTTTCCCTGACACCCAAAAATACTTGTTCTATTTTGACAGTAAAATGGTCCAATTCACACACTTGTTCACTTCAAGTGAACATCCCTGGTCATCCCTACTGCCTCTGATCTGACGGACTCACTAAACACAAATGCTTAATTTGTATTTGTAAATTATGTCTGAGTGCTATCTGTCAATAAAAATAAAAAAAGGGAAATTGTGCAGGTTTGAAATGGTTTATACTTTCACTTTTACTTTTGATACTTAAGTACATTTTAGCAATTCCATTTACTCTTAATACTTAAGTATATTTAAAACCAAATACTTTTAGACTTTTACTCAAGTAGAATTTTACTAGTTTTCTATTAAGGTACCTTTACTTTTACTCAAGTATGACAATTGAGTACATTTTCCACCACTGTATAACAGCAAATTGAAATGTAAAGTATAGCAGCACACGTTTTACGATCCATGCAACAGGCATAATATATATTTTCACAATATGAACAGTAAAAGGCACATGACTGCCCACTTAGTCTTATTTCATCGCTGCAACTCCCATACGGACTCGGAAGAGGCGAAGGTCGAGAGCAATGCGTCCTCCGAAAAACACAACCCCACCAAGCCGCACTGCTTCTTGATACCCTGCTCGCTTAACACAGAAGCCAGCCACACCAATGTGTTGGAGGAAACACCGTACAACTGGCAACCGTGTCAGCGTGCATGACCAGCCACAGCACAATGGCCAGCTAGAGTACAATGGGACAACAACATCCCGGCTGGCCTAACCCTCCTATAACCCGGACAACACTGCGCTGCCTCATGGGTCTCCAAGTCACAGTTGGCTGTGACACAAACCGGGATTGAACCTGATCTGTAGTGACTCCGCCAGCCTTAGACCACTGCGTCACTCAGGAGGTCAAGATTGACGTTTTTTGGCATGAAGGCCAAGTGTCACGTCTAGAGGAAACCTGGCACCATCCCTACGGTGAAGCATGGTGGTTTGCAGCATCATGCTTTGGGGATTTTTTTTCATTGGCAGAGTATGGGAGACCACTCAGGATCGAAGGAAAGATGAACGGAGCATAGTACAGAGAGATCCTTAATGAAAACCTGCTCTAGAGTGCTCAGGACCTCAGACTGGGGTGAAGGTTCACCTTCAAACAGGACAACGACCGTAAGCACAGAGCCAAGACAATGCAGGAGTGACTTCGGGTGAAGTCTCTGAATGTCCTTGAGTGGCTCAGCCAGAGCCCGGACTTGAACCCTAACAAACATCTCTGGAGAGACCTGAAAATAGCTGTGCAGCAACGCTCCCCATCCAACCTGACAGAGCTTGAGAGGAACTCCTCAAATACAGGTGTACCAAGCTTTCTTTATTTTTAGTATTTTCTACATTGTAGAATAATAGTGAAGACATCAAAATAACACATATGGAATCATGTAGTAAACAAAAAAAGTGTTAAACAAATCAAAATATATTTGATATTCTTCAAAGTAGCCACCCTTTGCCTTGATAACAGCTTTGCACACTCTTGACATTCTCTCAACCAGCTTCACCTGCAATGCTTTTCCAACAGTCTTGAATGAGTTCCCACATATGCTGAGCACTTGTTGGCTGCTTTTCCATCACTCTGCGGTCTAACTCATCCCAAACCATCTCAATTGGGTTGGCGTCAGGTGATTGTGGAGGCCAGGTTATCTGATGTATTACTCCATCACTGTCCTTCTTGGTCAAATAGCCCTTACACAGCCTGGAGGTGTGTTGGGTCATTGTCCTGTTGAAAAACAAATGATAGTCCCACTAAGCGAAAACCAGATGGGATGGCGTATCGCTGCAGAATGTTGTGGTAGCCATGCTGGTTAAGTGTGCCTTGAATTCTAAATAAATCACTGACATTGTCACCAGCACAGCACCCCCCACAACATCACACCTCCTCTTCCATGCTTCACGGTGGGAACCACACATGCAAAGATCATCCGTTCACTTAGTCTGCGTCTCACAAAGACATGGCAGTTGGAACCAAAAATCTCAAATTTGGACTCATCAGACCAAAGGACAGATTTCCATCTGTTTAATGTCCATTGTTCATGTTTCTTGGCCCAAGCAAGTCTCTTCTTCTTTTTGGCGTTCTTTAGTAGTGGTTTCTTTGGAGCAATTCAACCATGAAGGCCTGATTCACAAAATATCCTCTGAACAGTTAATGTTGAGATGTGTCTGTTACTTGAACTCTGTGAATTTATTTGGGCTACAATCTGAGTTGCAGTTAACTCTAATTAACTTGTCCACTGCAGCAGAGGTAACTCTGGTTCTTCTTTCCTGTGGCAGTCCTCATGAGAGCCAGTTTCATCATAGCGCTTGATGGTTTTTGCGACTGCATTTGAAGTTCTTGAAATTTTCACGATTGACTGACCTTCATGTCTTAAACTAATGATGGACTCTCATTTCTCTTTGCTTATTTGAGCTGTTGTTGCCATAATATGGACTTGGTCTTTTACCAAATAGGGCTATCATTTGTATGCCACCCTACCTTGTCACAACACAACTGATTGGCTCAAATGCATTTAAAAGGAAAGAAATTCCACAAATTAACTTTTAACAAGGCACACATGTTAATTCAAATGCATTCCAGGTGACTACCTCATGACATTGATTGATAGAATGCCAAGAGTTTGCAAAGCTGTCATCAAGGCAAAGGTTGGCTACTTTAGAGAAAATAGCCAAATATTAAATATGTTTTGATTTGTTAACCACTTTTTTGGTTACTACATGATTCCATATGTGTTGATTCATAGTTTTGATGTCGTCACTATTATTCTACGATGTAGAAAATAGTACTAATAAAGAAAAATCCTGGAATGAGTAGGTGTGTCCAAACCTTTGACTGGTACTGTACGTAAATATGATATTTCAAAAACCTGTTTTCGCTTTGTCATTATGGGGTATTGTGTAGACTTTAGGATTAAGTTTAGGAGTTAGGTTAAAGGGTTAGGGTTAGCTAAAAGGGTTAAGGTTAGGGGAAAGATTAGCTAACATTGCTAAGTAGATACAATTGATAAGGGCAAAAAATGTTCATTAATTTTAGAATAAGGCTGTAACGTAGGGGTCTGAATACTTTCTGAATCACTTTATAATCTAATCGACGCCACAATCTGAAAGACAACAGGAAGTTGAGACATCCCACTAGCAGATTTGCACGTTTTTTGTCAAGGCATTAAGACCAAAAAAATTATCCCCCAGCCCCACATACATAAACACACACACCAACATGGAGATCTCTCTCTCTCTCTCTCTCTCTCTCTCTCTCTCTCTAATAGAATATCAGTGTGTGTAGGTGTATTATTATATGGTACAGTAACAGTGCAAACATGATGAGCATTAGCAGCATTGGTTAAAAGTTTATATACATATTTATAGGAGAATAAGGAAGAATATAGAATACATAAAGTGTACAGTGCCATACGCTTTAGCAATGAAGGATGTTTACACTATGGAGTAAAGTGCCAGCCATGTAAACCTGGTCTCAGAGCATTTTGTATTATTCAGTATGTAAATCCGTTATGTTTTGTATGGTATGTATTAATTTGTGGATGTCCATCACTCATTACGTATGTTATGTCACGAATTACGATTTGCATTATATGTTACGAATTTGCAAAATGTACTATATGTTATGAATTTGCTAAACGTATGATATGTTATGGATTCTGCTAGGTGGCTAGGTATCTAATGTTAGCTAGCTGGCTAACGTTATCCAGGCTAGTCGTTGGGGATAGGGGTTAGACTTTAGGGTTAAGTTTAGAAGTTAGGTTAAAGGGTTAGGGTTAGCTAAAAGGGTTAAGGTTAGGGGAAATATTAGCTAACATGCTAAGTAGATACAATGTAGCTAAAAATTGGTAAGTAGTTGAACATTTGCTAATTAGCTAAAATTGTCTGTGAGGTTACCAAGCGTAACATATCACACTAATTTGAGTGTCCCGGACTAACATTTACTGTGTTCCATCTAGTCTATGAGTTTTACTTTGTTGCTTAATTTGAGCCTAACAGGATCCAGCACCTCTCAGTTTTGGACTGTTTCGTTCTGGGAACCTATTTGCCAGCATCCGGTACCTCTCCTGGCATGAAACATAATGTTCACTGTTTGCAATGTAAACAGTCAAATAAAAGCGACCAAAGTTAATTAGAGTTGTCTCCTCTGTAATTGTCCTGCTCCCTATAAAAAACATAGCCTAATGTGAAAACTTAGATTTTCAGCCTGTGCCCGGTATTCTAACAATGTTTTCAGATTGGGCCAGCCCTGGTTTATGATTTGCTCAACATTGTAGCCTAGATACCAACTCGTGGCAGTTTCCTGTAGCCTGTCTCTCACAGAACCAGAATGAGATTCACTTTCTATGATCTCTTTCCCCATCTCTGCTCTGGTAGACATGAGCCTGCAACTACCATCTCTCCTGAGTTGTACTTCATAATTTGTTTCCTTATAGAATCATAGGGTGCTGGTGGCGCTTCAGCACCCCTGATAAATTGAAATACATTTGCCGAAGTTATAGCAGTAATAAATGAAATAATTCAGAATACTACACCAGGAGTAGGCCTATAATTTAGCCACAGAGGATCACTCGCTTTTGTTGTTTAAATAGCATAGCTGTGGATGGTGTGCAGCCCAATGACAAGGCATTGACTACATTCGGGAACGTGTGGCAAATCTGTCAGTGAACAGCATGCAGCCAAAACAGGCCTTTAGCAATATTTTTAACACAATCGTGCGATAGCACAGGTTGTAAAGTAAATGGCTCCTGCTGAAACAAAAATACTTATCTGTCTGTAGGCTGCAAAAATATTGTATACCTTTTTACAAACTAAAACAATGGCTGGTGAGTGAGCTGCTCATCACTGGTTGAGTCAGTGAAACTGGAAGCTTTTTAGGACTTTAATTTCCTCATATTGTACAATATGTGTCTCCACACACCTAGGCCTAGGCTATTGATGGATTCCAGACAAGGTCGTTTTTAATGATCTCAGATTTTCAGTTTGTCAGTGTCAAAGTAGCCTGACAATTCAATAATTTGTGCGGTATTAAAAAAGATTATGCTAAAGTTTCTAGTCATATAAAATGACATATAATTGCATGAAATGCGTTTCTAAAAGGCCACATTTTTCTCGGACCCTAGGCTACAAAAAAAGAATGCAAGCGCCTCTACTCTACTGCTCTAGTCTAGACCACTACGTAAATGTGATGATGTGCATGCAATACTTTATTATAATGGCAATTTTCCGGTACCTCAGAGCTCCCCAGGTCACCCCCCTCTCGCGCTCACTATTTGTTCCGGCACCTCCTGATGTACAAATTAAGTACTGCGTGTCTCTAAAAACACCTGAATGACAGAAGTGAAGGATACCTTATATTTCAGTCCAAGGATGTCTTATGACCGTAAAACAACCTCAGGACTTACCCATACTTGCTGGCAATACAATGTTCCATCAATCTTACTCTGGTAGAGTGTGGAATGCCCATCGCAAACTCAAAGAACACATATGAACATACCGATTTCGCGGGTTTCATAAAAAAGACCGTCCCACAGATTTGAACATTCTAAGTACGTCACTTGGGCTCATATCATGGAAATATTGGGTGCGTTTGTAAATTCACTCTAAGCTCACAACATTCAACACACCGTTTGGACGCTGCAGGTTCCGTCGCCTGCCTTTTGGGATTATCTCAGCCCAAGATGAGTTTCAGCGAAAGATCGACGAAGTGTACGAAGGCCTCGACGGAGTTGTGGCCATTGTGGACGACATCATTGTCTATGGTCGAACCAAAGATGAGCACGACCGAATCCTCAGCGCGATGCTGCAAAGGTCCCGCGAGAGAGCAGTCCGGCTCAACCCCGAGAAGAGCGCTACAGAGGTCAGCTACTTCGGACATCTTCTCACAGCAAATGGAATCAAGCCAGATCCACAGAAGATCTCAGCCATAAAATAAACGGAGCCACCAAAGAACAGTGCAGAGCTGGAAACAGTGCTTGGCATGTTCAACTACTTTGCCAAGTTTGCACCCAGCCTCTCCAATGCTAATGCACCCCTGCGTCAACTGCTAACAGCAGGACAGCAGCCTCAGTGAAGGCATGGACATGCAAGTGCACACTGTGTACAGCAACTTACCAGTTAGTGACACAAAACTGAAGCAGATCCAAGCAGAAACAGAAAAGGACTCACAACTCGCACAGCTGAGGAAAGTCATACAGGATGGATGGCCTGAAAGGAGAGGAGAAAATGCCCTCACAGCGTTTCAGAATTCCGGAACCATCGTGATGAACTATCACAGATCAACAGAATAATTTTCAAAGGAGAGAAAATCATTATTCCTACCAGTCTCAGAGAAGAGATTTTGACAAAGATCCATGCTGGACACATGGGCATGGAAAAGTGCAAACAGAGAGAACGGGACATTTTGTTTTGGCCCGGAATGTTCAAACAAATAGAGGACATTGTTGGTAAATGTGCCATATGTCTTGAACGACGCCCTTCAAACACCGAAGAGCCAATGTTACCTCACTGTATCCCAGACTGACCCTGGCAGGTCGTGGCAACCGATCTGTTCACCTGGAACAATGAGGACTACATCGTAACAGTGGACTACTACAGCAGATACTTCGAACTCGACAAGCTTCACAGCACCACATCTGCAGCTGTGATACACAAGCTGAAAGCAGCCTTTGCCAGGCATGGCATTGTAGAGACTTTAATATCTGACAATGGGTCCTGTTACAAATCAAATGAGTTTGTATCCTTCACAAAAGCATGGGAGTTTACACATGTCACCACAAGCCCACATTACCCTCAAAGTAATGGCCTTGCTGAAAAATCCGTGCAGATTGCTAAATCACTCATGGACAAAGCAAAAGCAGACAAGAGAGACCCCTACCACAGCCTCCTTGAATACCGCAACACTCCAGTTGACAACTTAAAATCAACCGCCCAGCTGTTGATGAGCCGCAGACTTTGCTCAAACCTTCCCAGCACCAACCATAAGCATAATGTTAACTTTCACTGCTATGGGGAGGACACACAGCTGTACATTTCAATGAAACATGGTGAAGCCGCAAAATTGCCCTCGCTAGAAGCCTGTGTTTCAGACATAAGGAAGTGGATGGCTGCAAACTTTCTACTTTTAAACTCGGACAGAACAGAGATACTTGTTCTAGGTCCCAATAAACAAAGAGATCTTCTGTTGAATCTGACAATTAATCTTAATGGTTGTATAGTCGTCTCAAATAAAACTATGAAGGACCTCGGTGTTACTCTGGACCCTGATCTCTCTTTTGACGAACATATCAAGACTGTTTCAAGGACACTTTTTTCATCTACGTAACATTGCAAAAATCAGAAACTTTCTGTCCAAAAATTATGCAGAAAAATTAATCTATGCTTTTGTTACTTCTAGGTTAGACTACTGCAATGCTCTACTTTCCGGCTACCTGGATAAAGCACTAAATAAACTTCAGTTAGTGCTAAATACAGCTGCTAGAATCCTGACTAGAACCAGAAAATTTGATCATATTATTACAGTGCTTGTCTCCCTACACTGGCTTCCTGTCAAGGCAAGGGCTGATTTCAAGGTTTTACTGCTAACCTATAAAGCATTACATGGGCTTGCTCCTACCTATCTCTCTCATTTGGTCCTGCCGTACATACCTACACGTACGCTACGGTCACAAGACACAGGCCTCCTAATTGTCCCTAGAATTTCTAAGCAAACAGCTGGAGGCAGGTCTTTCTCCTATATAGCTCCATTTTTATGGGATGGTCTGCCATGTGAGATACGCAAACTCGGTCTCAACCTTTAAGTTTTGACTGAAGCCTCATCTCTTCAGTGGGTCATATGATTGAGTGTAGTCTGGCCCAGGAGTGTGAAGGTGAATGGAAAGGCTCTGGAGCAGCGAACCACCCTTGCTGTCTCTGCCTGGCCGGTTCCCCTCTTTCCACTGGGATTCTCTGCCTCTAACCCTATTACAGGGGCTGAGTCACTGGCTTACTGGTGCTCTTTCATGCCGTCCCTAGGAGGGGTGCGTCACTTGGGCGGGTTGAGTCACTGATGTGATCTTCCTGTCTGGGTTGGCGCCCTCCCCCCTTGGGTTATGCCGCGGCGGAGATCTTTGTGGGCTATACTCGGCCTTGTCTCAGGATGGTAAGTTGGTGGTTGAAGATATCCCTCTAGTGGTGTGGGGGCTGTGCTTTGGCAAAGTGGGTGGGGTTATATCCTTCCTGTTTGGCCCTGTCCGGGGGTATCATCGGATGGGGCCACAGTGTCTCCTGACCCCTCCTGTCGCAGTCTCCAGTATTTATGCTGCAGTTGTTCATGTGTCGGGGGGCTAGGGTCAGTTTGTTATATCTGGAGTACTTCTCCTGTCTTATCCGGTGTCCTGTGTGAATTTAAGTATGCTCTCTCTAATTCTCTCTTTCTCTCTTTCTTTCTCTCTCTCTCGGAGGACCTGAGCCCTTGGACCATGCCTCAGGGCTACCTGGCATGATGACTCCTTGCTGTCCCCAGTCCACCTGGCCGTGCTGCTGCTCTAGTTTCAACTGTTCTGCCTGCGGCTATGGAATCCTGACCTGTTCACCGGACGTGCTACCTGTCCCAGACCTATTATTTGACCATGCTGGTCATTTATGAACATTTGAACATCTTGGCCATGTTCTGTTATAATCTCCACCCGGCAGAGCCAGAAGAGGACTGGACACCCCTCATAGCCTGGTTCCTCTCTAGGTTTCTTCCTAGGTTTTGGCCTTTCTAGGGAGTTTTTCCTAGCCAACGTGCTTCAACACCTGCATTTCTTGCTGTTTGGGGTTTTAGGCTGGGTTTCTGTACAGCACTTTGAGATATCAGCTGATGTACGAAGGGCTATATAAATACATTTGATTTGATTTGATTTGAACCAGCAGCTGCAACCTGAGGTCGTCAGCTACAAGGAAATGCATGGAAAACGTGCACAGAGACAACAACAACAAAAGAGATACTACGACAGGTCAGCTAGACCACTGCCACCACTGATCGAAGGAGAGTCAGTTAGAATCCAGCAGCATGGCCTCTGGAAGCCAGCAGTCGTCATCCAGCCAGCTGACACTGAACGTTCATATCACGTCCGCACCGCAGAAGGAGCAGTGTACCTCCGCAATCGTCGTCACTTACTGAACACAAAAGAACAACACACTGATGAGATGCACTGTTCCCCTGAAAGAGAACGTGATGGACTAAACTCACACACAGCACAACATACACCATACTGACCTGTAACACCACAAGAACTGTTGACTGACACAGAAGCATGCTCAGCATCATATCACACAAGGTCAGGAAGAGAGGTCAAGCCCAGAGATGTCCTAGACCTGTGAAATGTCAAAGGGTGTAGGCAGATCACTGCCCTAAAAGAGTTCCAGACTGTAAACTTGTTATTGAAAGTTCACTTGAAATGCTTTGCTATTGTATTTGTTTGAAATGTTAAGATGTTACTTCTACAGTGAAAGCTGAGTTGCTGAGAATCTCTTGTTAGAAAAGTAACAGTATGTTGGATTATTGTTTCAGAGTTTATGTTGATTCAGTTGGTGTAGTATGTAATATAAATGGTTACTTACCTTGAGTTCAAACTACAGAGCATGTATTCAAAAGAAACCCTTAGAATATGTAAACATTTTATTTTGTTTTAAAAGAAGGGGGATGTAATATTCACATGTGTAAACATACTGAATTGTAATTGGATGCATTTTACCACCATATCATACTGTGCTATGATTGGTTAAGACCACCCAAATGGTTAGGTCATGGTCAGTTTGATCCTGGTTGGCGATACGTGAACATGCCAGTTATAGCTAGCTAATAAAGAGCTACGTTAAGAAATATCCTGTAGTACTGCATTATATTATTTTGTACAAAGTGTACAAAACAAGACAGTATTGTGGTTAACAATTTCAAACAATTTTCATGTTTTCAAATGATTTATTGGACATTTTGATGACCACATTATTGACATTTAGTGAAAATTTATTTGATCACTGCTCTTTTTTGTAGAGTCGCATAACACCCTATTATAATGCAAAGCACATTTCTCAAACTGGCACCATGGGAAAAAAATACATAAAGTATGATCAAAACTGCAGTTATAAAGGTTTCCACAAGGAGTCAGTATAGTACAGCTGATAGAGGATAGTCATTAGGCACAGGGCTTTGTATCGTTACTTTTGTAACTCATGGTCATACATACACACACAGTGAATGAGAGAGAATTAATGAGAGATAAAATAAAATTCTGTCTTCATCTCGTTACAAATTGTTTTTTCACAATAAAATACAAAAAATAATTATCTAACTTTAAATAGTACCACTTTACATTACAATTCCCTTATTACTCTCTAGCTACTTGTGCAATTACAGTTGAACAAGTATTGTAATTACTTATTGATTCAATGTGTTACACTGTACTCACATCAGTAATCCTAAACGTAGCCCTAACCCTAACCCTAGCTTCATGCCCACATCACTGTCCAACCCTCAACCCTATTCCTATAACCCTAACTATCATGTTTAGTTAAGACCCAGATGCAGACAGCGTCGAAGTAATAAGAGTTTATTACAACAACAGGGGCAGGCAAATGACAGGTCAATGTAGGCCGGGGTCAATCATCCAGAAGGGTGCGGTAAGGTACAAAACGGCAGGCAGCCTCAGGCTCAGGGTGGGCAGAACGGTCAAAACCGGGAAGGACTAGAAAACAGATGTAAGAAACAGGCAGGAGCAGGGAAACAAACTCTGGTAGGTTTTATGAACAAAACAAACTGGCAACAGACAAACAGAGAACAGGCATAAATACACAGGGGATAATGGGGAAGATGGGCAACACCTGGAGGGGGGTGGAGACAAGCACAAAAATAGGTGAAACAGATCAGGGTGTGACACTAACCCTAGCTTCATGTCCACATCCCAGCTTAACCCTAACCCTTGACCCTAAACTTGGCATTATGTCCAAAACACAGCTCAACCTTAACCTTAACACTAACCTCAACCCTAACTTCTGAAGGTGTGTGAGGGTCTTCTACTGACTTTCCCACAACTGGTTATATTATTATTATACTTCCCCTTTCCTTCCCTTTTACGACCAACATTCTTTTCCTATAAAAAATGTGATAAGACATATTAATCCCTCATGGGTCCATCATATGATTTTCACAGACTGACAAGGGATCAGTGCAATCTTGTCAACAATAAAATCAGTTTGTGTTTGTGCTTGCATGTGTGCATATTTTCTAATGAGGCACAGAGGATGATGTCCATTAGGAGTCTCAGTTATCACAGGCAGTGGATGACTGTAATTCAGAACAAATGTACCACTTTGATTATGTGTGTGTAGTCAATGTTCTGAAGCTTGACTAATAACCATACACTTTTGGAAACACTAAACCAGTTCATATTTTCCATGTACAGTCATCGCCACACAGGGAGGTTTGTTGGAAGAAAACAGCATCATTTTTTAAAAACTACACAAGTCAGTTAAGAACAAGTTCTTATTTACAATGACATCCTACCCTGGACAAATTGTGCACCCCCCTATGGGACTCCCAATCACAGCCTAATGTGATGCAGCCTGGATTTGAACCAGGGTCTGCAGTGACGTCTCTTGCACTGAGATGCAGTGCCTTAGTCCAAAATATGATTTTTTTAATCATATCCATTCTTGCATATAAACATTATTTGACAGTGATCTACCTGTATTCATATGGAGTTGTGCCATTCAGAAATATCATTGACTAAACTATAACATGTCGGCACTGGCGCCCTGAGCCCAATTAGTGGGTCCTGCTGGCTGTTGCTGCTTAGTAGTTCTCACCCATAGTCTCCTTCACAGTGGTCAATAGATTGTTCCAGTGCAATAACATGTCATATAGTAGAGATACAGTAGAGATCTTGACTCATCAGTCAGACTCCAGGGTGACTACATGACTAATGAAAGCCAATAACAACAAGAGTGTTTATACATATCTGACTTGGCACAGGAGCTGGACAAACAATAACAATTGTGTAGAAATATGATAATATCCTCCCACTCACTGTCTGTGTGCTGTTGTCTACGAAAACCAATAAACCCACACAGACACTCATGAGTGAGCTGAGTCTTCCTGACTATCTTGATATCTGACTCCTCTCTGGACCATGAAGATCAGGGGTCAAGGGTGCCTCCGATGTCTGGACAAACCCAGCTCTGCGGAGCTAAAGGGGCCCAAATATTAATCTTAGTGAATCTGTATCAGTCAGCAATATTTCACATCCTTAATGAACAGAATGAATGATAACAAAAACAGACAAATAAAATAATCAGTGGAAACCAGAAATGATCTGCTCTGATGGGGAATGGATGGGGTCAGAAGAAAGTCACTGTTATGAGGTTGGACTAAGCTCTCAAGTACATTGTTTTGACCTAAACACCACCATGTTTATATTCATCTTTATCTACTTTTACCCATTTTTCAGTATCCAATTGGTAGTTACAGTCTTGTCTCAATGCTGCAACTCCCATATGGACTCGGGAGAGGCGAAGGCCGAGAGCCATGCGTCCTCCGAAACACGACCCAACCAAGCAGCACTGCTTCTTGACCAAATGCCCACTTAAACCGGAAGTCAGTCACACCAATGTGTTGGAGAAAACACTGTGCACCTGGCAACCGTGTCAGCGTTTATTACACCGGGCCCACCACAGGAGTTGCTAGAGCACGATGGGACAAGGACAGCCATGCCGGCCAAACCCCCCCCTAACGCGGACTACACTGGGACAATTGTGTATGGCCCCAGGGGTCTCCCGGTTACGACTGGCTGCACAGTGCCTGGACTCAAACCAGGATCTCTAGTGGCACAGCTAACAACTGCGATGCAGTGCCTTAGACCACTGCGCCACTCGGGAGGCCATATTATTCATTATCTAATGAAGTACAGTATTTGTCTCTCTATTGAAAGAGTATTGTGTATCAAGCCTTTGGTTCACATTCAGCAGGCCTAGATGAATACAATATTTTAGGAAGCACCTCTTCCCTATCCTGAGGACTGGTCATGCTTAACAGACTGCAAACCACTTTGCTCTCTCTCAAGTATTCCTTCTTGGTGAGTTTGTGGTGTCTCTTGCTGAATATATACTACTGTTATTGACATGTCTGTTCCCTTAATTGTCTTCCCAGTCTCTCCGTAACACTAGCCAAAACGTCTGCCTCAGGACAGCCACATAGAAAGCTTTGATGACTATCCTCTCTGGCTCCGTTCATCATCAGTTTTATGAGGAAAAACAATCCATGCATTAGGTTACTCTTCCACTTATCCATCCTCTACCTTTTTTTATTCTTAAATTTACATTTTCCTTTGTGTTTCTCTCCCACATGTATTGGCTCCTTCTCCCTCTACGTGCCTCTCATCCTCTCTTCAAGCCTTCTTATTTCCCCATAGGGCGCCAGAGCATGGGAACTGAACTGCCCTCCACTCTCTAGCCATCACACTCAGAATTTCCTTTTTTCTCTTGTTTTTCCCTCCACATTTCTGACACAGGAAGGGACCTAGCATTTTCCAGGGGAGCCCAGCTGGCTGTGCAGAGTGCAATAAACCCAGGCCTCCTGGTTCCCCCTGTGGTCCCTCACTCTGTCTGGAACTGGAATAGGCCCACTGCACTCGCCCAATAGAAACCAGTACAAACCCAGTAGATGTGATCCAGCCCTTTGCTACATGGATTTAGTCAAGTCTGGATAGCAGTAGCTAGTAAAATCAACAATGCTTTTGGCTACTGAGTTGTGGGGTTTGTAATTGTGTGCAGGGGCATTTCATGACAAATCCAGTGCATTGAGTGTCTCGTTCTAGTCTGGATGTAGGATACATTTGTACTTGGTCTTGACTCGGTCTCGGACAGCGAGGATTCAGAATTTCTTCTGAGGAGGACTATGCATAGGGCTGTGTTTTTTTGTTTGTTTATTTGCGTTGTTTGTAACAGATTTTTAAACTTATTTTGTACATAATGTTGCCGGTACTGTCTCTTATGACAGAAAATAACTTCTGGACATCAGGACTGTGATTACTCACCATGGACTGGCAGAATCCTTTTTATCCTTTAACGAGTGTAACGAGCCAAACGCAAATTATATACTGCGTTCTCAGGAACAGGCCCAGATCCCTGTGATTTGCGTGCTACCAGAGACTCTGGGTTAGGGCCCAGGTTCTGTCGCAGCCGGCTGCGACCGGGAGGACCATGGGGCGACGCACAATTGGCCTAGCGTTGTCCGGGTTAGGGAGGGTTTGGCTGTAGGGATATCCTTGTCTCATCGTGCACTAGTGACTCCTGTGGCAGGCTGTGCACAGTGCATGCTGACCAGGTCGCTAGGTGTACGGTGTTTCCTCCGACACATTGGTGCGGCTGGCTTCCGGGTTGGATGCGCGGTGTTTAGAAGCAGTGCGGCTTGGTTGGGTTGTGTTTCGGAGTACGCATGGCTCTCGACCTTCGTCTCTCCCGAGCCCATACGGGAGTTGCAGCGATGAGACAAGACAGTAACTAGTAACAATTGGATACCATGAAATTGGGGAGAAAAAGGGGGTAAAAAAGAAGGAGGAGGTGGAGAAAAAGGGGCCAGAGGGCGGGCTGCCTTCAGAGAATTCATAGGTGATCGAATAAACCTCCACTTCCTTCCATTCTGCTAGCAAATGTGCAATCTTTGGAGAATAAAATAGATGACCTACGCGGAAGATTAAAATACCAATGGGACATTCAAAACTGTAATATCTTATGTTTCATAGTCGTGGCTGAACGACGACACTATCAACATACGGCTTGGCTGGTTATACGCTGTACCTGCAGGATAGAACAGCGGCGGATTATGCATTTTTGTAAATAACAGCTGGTGCACGATATCTAAGGAAGTCCCAAGCTATTGCTTGCCAGAGGTATCTCATGATAAGCTGTAGACCACACTATCTACCTAGAGAGTTTTCATCTGTATTTTTGTAGCTGTTTACATACCACCACAGACTGAGGCTGGCACTAAGACAGCATTGAATGAGCTGTATTCCGCCATAAGCAAACAAGAAAACGTTCACCCAGAGACGGCACTCCTAGTAGCTGGGGACTTTAATGCAGGGAAGATGAAGAAGATGCTAAGCTACAGGACTGTTTTGCTAGCACAGACTGGAATATGTTTCAAGATTCCTCTGATGGCATTGAGGAGCACACCCCATCAGTCATTGGCTTCATCAATAAGTGCATTGATGAAGTCGTCCCCACAGTGACCATACGTACATACCCCAACTAGAAGCCATGAATTACAGGCAACATCTGCACTGAGCTAAAGGTGAGCTGCCATTTTCAAGGAGCGGGACTCTAACCCGGAAGCTTATAAGAAATTCCGCTATGCCTCCGATGAAGCATCAAACAGGCAAGCGTCAATACAGGACTAAGTTCGAATCGTACTACACCGGCTCTGACGCTCGTCAGATGTGGCAGGACTTGCAAACCATTACAGACTACAAAGGGAAGCACAGCCGAGAGCTACCCAGTGACACGAGCGTACCAGACAAGTTAAACTACTTCTATGCTCACCTCGAGGCAAATAACACTGAAACATGCATGAGAGCACCAGCTGTTCCGGAAGACTGTGTGATCATGCTCTCTGCAGCCGTTGTGAGTAAGACTTTTAAACAGGTCAACATTCACAAGGCCAAAGGCCAGACGGATTACCAGGATGTGTGCTGCGAGCATGCTCTGACCAACTGGCAAGTGTCTTCACTGACATTTTCAACCTCTCCCTGTCTGAGTCTGTAAAACCAACATGTTTTAAGCAGACCACCATACTGCCTGTGCCCAGGAACACTAAGGTAACCTGCATAAATGACTACTGACCCGTAGCACTCACGTCTGTAGCCATGAAGTGCTTTGAAAGGCTGCTCATGGCTCACATCAACACCATCATCCCAGAAACCCTAGATCCACTCCGATTTGCATGCCGCCCCAACAGATCCACAGATGATGCAATCTCTATTGCACTCCACACTACCCTTTCCCACCTGAACAAATGGAACACCTATGTGAGAATGCTATTCATTGACTACATCTCAGCGTTCAACACCATAGTGCCCTCAAAGCTCATCAATAAGCTAAGGGCCCTGGGACTAAACACCTCCCTCTGCAACTGGATCCTGGACTTCCTGATGGGCCGCTCCCAGGTGGTAAGGGTAGGCAACCACACATCCGACACACTGATCCTCAACACAGGGCCCCTCAGGGGTGAGTGCTTAGTCCCCTCCTGTACTCCCGGTTCACTCATGACTGCATGGCCAGGCACGACTCCAACACCATCATTAAGTTTGCCGATGACACAGCAGTGGTAGGCCTGGTCACTGACAACGACGATACAGCCGATAGGGAGGAGGTCAGAGACCTGGCCGTGTGGTGCCAGGACAACAACCTCTCCCTCAACGTGGTCAAGACAAAGGAGATGATTGTGGACTACAGGAAAAAGAAGACCGAGCATGCCCCCATTCTCATTGACGGGCTGCAGTGGAGCAGGTTGAGAGCTTCAAGTTCCTTGGTGTCCACATCAACAACAAACTAACATGGTCCAAGCACACCAAGACAGTCGTGAAGAGGGCATGACAAAACCTATCCCCCCTCAGGAGACTGAAAGGATTTCAGATCCTCAAAAGGTTCTACAGCTGCACCATCAAGAGCATGGTTGCATCACTGCCTGGTACGGCAACTGCTCGGCCTCCGACTGCAAGACAATACAGAGGGTTGTGCGAATGGCCCAGAATATCACTTGGGCCAAACTTCCTGCCATCCAGGACATCTATACTAGACGGTGTCAGAGGAAGGCCCTAAAAATAGTCAAAGACTTCAGCCACCCTCGTCATAGACTGTTCTCTCTGCTACCGCACGGCAAGCGGTACTGGAGCTCCAAGTCTAGGTCCAAAAGGCTTCTAAACAGCTTCTACCCCCAAGCCATAAGACTCCTGAACACCTAATCAAATGGCTACCCAGACTATTTGCTTTGCCCCCCACCCCCCCCTTTTACACCGCTGCTATTCTCTGTTGTTATCATCTATGCATAGTCACTTTAATAACTCTACCTACATGTACATATTACCTCATCTAACCGGTGCCCCCGCACGTTGACTGTGTATATAGTCTCGCTATTATTATTTTACTGCTGCTCTTTAAATACTTGTTACTTTTATTTTTTATTCTTATCCGTATTTCTTTTAAACTGCATTGTTGGTTAGGGGCTCGTAAGTAATAATTTCACTGTAAGGCCTACACCTGTTGTATTGTGTATGTGACTAATAAAATTAGGTTAGATTTGATTTGATTTGACATTCAACAGACATTCGCCAAAAGCCATTTAAAATTGTAAAAATCAATAACAAATTCATTGATTGTCACAGAAACATAAAAATATATATGGTTTATTCAATAAATGTCTAGCATAGTTTTACAACCTTGGTTTGAATAATAATCCCGTTTTGATGTGATAGAAATACACAAAATCTCAAATATTGCATTTAAAGATGAAGAAATGAATATCTAATTCAGTGATTGTTTCAGAAAAAAATTAAAATATGCTTTAATTTGCAATAGCTTTAAAGAAATGTACATTTAAAGTGCAACTTGTTCTATATGAAGTTAGACAATGTTTACATAAAGTTGTACAATGTTTACAATCTTAAATTGCATGCCAAATAAATGTTTGCATTTTTAGTGCAACAGTTTCATATTTTAAAGTAGTTACAAGGCACAACAGTCATTCATTTATATGTCTCTAATTTAACAGCAGAGGCCCCTTCCAATCATTTTCTATTTTGGCTTTGTTAATGTCCTTCTTTGTCATCCCCAGACAAGCTGAATGGTACCATATCTGGCACACAGAGCATTCTATCTGCAGTATTAAAAACATAAAACAGGGTTATGTTTATTTACATGTAAATTACAGTTCTGGAATACCCAAATTCTGTTACATGCTTTTGCAAATAGGAACATTTTCAAATTGAATTGGATTTTTGTTCAATTGCTAAATTGACTTTAAATGACATTTGACCACAACCATGACAGCAGCACACATACCTGAGGTGTTAATCATCGTTGAGTGTTCAGGCAAAAAAAACGTATGGGTTATAAAAAATGATAAAAAATGTATCTTTGAAATGGCAGTCTTTGAAATCCATCACGCCCTGACCTTAGAGATCCCTGTTTATTCTCTATATTTGGTTAGGTCAGGGTGCGACTAGCGTGGGTACTCTAGTTTTTGCATATCTATGTTTTCTTTTTCTTTGTTGGCCTAGTATGGTTCCCAATCAGAGGCAGCTGTCTATCGTTGTCTCTGATTGGGGATCATACTTAGGCAGCCCTTTTTCCCACCTTCAGTTGTGGGATCTTGTCTTTGTTTGATTGCATGTATTTTGCACGACAAAGCTTTTTGTTCATTTTATTGTTTTTTTGCTGGTTCACATTTTTATAAAATATGATGAACCCAAATCACGCGCCTTGGTCTAACCTTAATGACGAACATTACAAAATCAGTTTAATCGTCACTTGTGCCAGATACAACGTGTGTACCTTTTACAGTGAATTACTGTCATAGTATCTCTCATAATAGAATAATAAATAGTGTAATGATAATTATAACATTAGAGCAAGGATAACACTGATAAAAAAGTTTCAAGACAAAGTTTCATACTTCTAAATGTCTTGAAGGATGAAACTAAATTAGCAAAAGGTGGCGCTACAAAGTATTAACTTAAGGGGGCTGAATAATTTTGCACGCCCAATTTTTCAGTTTTTGATTTGTTAAAAAAGTTTGAAATATCCAATAAATGTCGTTCCACTTCATGATTGTGTCCCACTTGTTGTTGATTCTTCACAAAAAAATACAGTTTTATATCTTTATGTTTGAAGCCTGAAATGTGGCAAAAGGTCGCAAAGTTCAAGGGGGCCGAATACTTTCGCAAGGCACTGTATGTGACCAATAACATTTGATTTGATTTAATTTATCTAGCTTCTGATGGCCTAGCCAATGACTGACTTACCTAGCTAGATTTATCTTCCCAGAGAACAGCAAAAATAAAATCCTGATTGATTTTTCTCTTCAGTGTTAACCCTTTCATTTCCAACAAAAATTGAGGAGATTAATCAGAACATCGTTGAAAATAATAATTATTATAATAATTATTTTATAAATCCTTAGCCCTTCTCTGAAGGCATAGAAGGCCCATTGTTCTCCACTGTGTTTGGGTTAGTAATAATTTGTAGAGTAGCTCTATTTTTCCCTCAGCTCCGGTCTTGGTCTTAAATCGGTCTCGCTTAAAGATAAACACATAAACATGGTAAAAATCTAGTTGGATAAATACTCCTTTTCACCCCTTTGGCAGAGACATAAATCAGTTCCACACTAGATGAGATGGCTGAGCTGTGTATCATCAGTACACCATTAAAGTATATAATTCATATGATTTGTGTGTACATTATTGTATATGTAAACACATAGACACAGCAACATATCTGCTCATCATCATGTCTGATCAACAAATGATGTATTATCCCATGCTGCAGTAAGTGTATCCTTCCCTGCAAAATGACATCATCCCATACTGAAACAGAGCCTTCTGCTGTATCCATATCAAGCCCCTGGCTGTCATGGCTCTCACACTGCGCTTTCAGGTACTGAACGTCTGTTTTTCTCTGTGTGTCTGAGATGGTCGTTCCCAGTGAGCCAGTAAGTCATCCACAGCTTTTTAGATTTATGAGGGGCCGGCAAAGCACACGCCGCTGTGAAATAGTAGCGATTGGAGCCGCAGTTGAAGCGACAGTAACAGTGACCATGTATAAATATATAAATCCGTCGTCAGGGCTGGTGGTGGTTGTGGGGATGGCTGGGTGCCAGACGTCAGTGCTCTGCTCCACAGGCTGAAAGAAGTACAGCATTGTCCAGCCAGGCCCCGGGTCTAGAGCTCAACGCCTGTCTCATGGTCTGACAAACATCGCTGTAGCTCGGCCACCTTCCACGGTGGATGCTGTGGATTGAGACATACATAGACCATGCAAAAAAACAAATATCTCTCTCTAGCTTAAATGGATTTTGATGGGATTTTTAAATTATGTGACTTAGATTGATGCACGGTGAGTCAGTAGACTCTTAAGGATTTAAAGAGTGCATGGTGGGTGGAGGAATTGACCTACAAATCTACGAATTTAGCAGCCTATAGCCTATAGTCTGTCAAACAGGTAGGCCTACCTCTTATTTCTTAAAAAGGCAAAGCCATCTTGTTTTTGGTAAAGTCTAAGTAAAATGAAGATGGTTGAAATGAATTATGCCTACTCGAATTTGCTTACTTTCAGCACCATGAACTGTCCATTTCCAATTGATTGTGATGCAGCTGCTGCTTCAAGTTTGAGCACCACAATGTAAGTTACTCGAATGAGTGAGGTCAATAACTCTGATAAATACATCATGGGCAAGAAACATATATTTTTTTTATTAAATTAAATTACAGTAGTAGCATGCTATCAGAGTTAACCTCCGGTCCTCCTTCTCATCTTCACGCTCTCCTTCTCAAACTGAACAGAATATATAGAGCATTTGCAAAGTATTCAGACCACTTGACAATTTTCCACATTTTGTTACGTTACAGGCTTATTCTAAAATGGATTAAATATTTTTTTCCCTCATCATTCGACACACAATACCCCATAATGACAAAGAAAAAACACGTTTTTAGATTTTTTTGCAAATGTATAAAAAAAAAAAAAATCACATTTACATTAGTATTCAGACCCTTTACTCAGTATTTTGTTGAAGCACCTTTGGCAACGATTACAGCCTCGAGTCTTCTTGGGTATGACCCTACAAGCTTGGCACACCTGTATTTGGGGAGTTTCTCCCATTCTTCTCTGCAGATCCTCTCAAGCTCTGTCAGGTTGGATGGAGAGTGCTCTGCCTGGGTCACTCACTGACATTCAGAGACTCCTGCATTGTCTTGGCTGTGTGCTTAGGGTTGTTGTCCTGTTGGAAGGTGAACTTTCGCCCCAGTCTGAGGTCCTGAGCGCTCTGGAGCATGTTTTCATCAAGGATCTCTCTGTACTTTGCTCCGTTAATTTTTCCCTCTATCTTGACTAGTGTCCCAGTCCCTGCCGCTAAAAACATCACAACAGCATGATGCTGCCACCACCGTGCTTCACCGTAGGGATGGTGCCATGTTTCCTCCAGACAGGCCGGATTGGTGGAATGCTGCAGAGATGGTTGTCCTTCTGGAAGGTTCTCACATCTCCACAGAGGACCTCTGGAGCTCTGTCAGGGTGACCATCAGGTTCTTGATCACCTTCCTGGCCAAGGCCCTTCTCCCCCGATTGCTCAGTTTGGCCGGGCGGCCAGCTCTAGGAAGAGTCTTGGTGGTTCCAAACTTATTCCATGTATGTAGAATGATGGAGGCCACTTTGTTCTTGGGGACCTTCAATGCTGCAGAAACATTTTGGTACCCTTCCACAGATCTGATCCTAGACACAATCCTGTCTCGGAGCTCTACGGGCAATCCCTTCGACCTCATGGCCTGGTTTTTGCTCTGACATGCACTGTCAACTGTAGGATCTTATATAGACAGCCTTTCCAAATCATGTACAATCAAACATTTCAGATTTACGTATATAATAATGCGAAAGGCTATGAGACCGGGTTGAACTCTGCTCTTCTCTTTTTCAATTTTTGCTTCAGGGGAAGGAGAAAACTCTAGCTCGCTACATTAAGGGACAGTTTGCATCTGAAATTAATGGTTTGGAAAAGGAATGTCTGCAAAAGCAATACATCGTTCTGTAAAGCCTAGATATAAATTGCAAATATGAATGGGTCACATGAGAATCAAACCATGGGTTAATTTGCGATACAAACTATGGAATGGATGGGAGTGTGTGAGTACAGTAAGGATTTGGAGGCACTCTGCCCTTTGGTTATTTTGCAGGATGAAATGTATGCACATATTTTTTATAAATATCTGCTTTGGACTGTTTTACAGTCAAACCCTACTAGACATGAAAATAATAGGCTTAAGGATGTGGTTACGCTCTGTCACAGATTACTTAAATGAATTGAAGCTTCCTGAAATAGATGCAGTGAAATGGACCAAAACATGTTAACATACTTGATAGCGGGGCATGTGGCTTTTCTGTTATGACAATCAGTTTTGACTCAATTTTACTAAAGCGTTAGACAAGTCGACTAATGGAGTTATATGAAAAATATGACGGTGGACTAAAACTTGGTCAAATGGCTCGGAGAAAGAATAATTATATTTCTAGGGATTACAATACAATTTCAAGAGGATTTAGAGTATAACCATCCATGACACGACGAATGAACACAGAACACAACAGTGAATAGATGCTATGTGGACAAGGCCACATGAGGGGTGGTGTCTCATTAGGAGCCAGCAGTGAGACAGAGAGCTGCCTGTAACAGGAGGTGGAAAACAACAGTGACTCAAGCAGTGGCAGCTTATTTTGTGGATACATTTTAATTGGTAGAATGTAGAGCTAAGCTGAAAATGCCTCTATACAGGGATCCTGCATGAGAAAATAAAACTGTAACCATGACACCTACTGTATATCTACAGTTGATGGTGGATACACTACATGGCCATTGAACATCATTGAACATCTTTGAACATCTTATTCCAAAATCATGAGCATTAATATGGAGTTGATCCCCCCTTTGCTGCTATAATAGACTCCACGCTTCTGGGAAGGCTTTCCACTAGATGTCCACATACATTTGTATACATAGTGTACATTTTACATTCAATAGCGACTGGCAAATGAGTGAATGCAGCAGAATCATTGAGTAGTCAGACCACTATCTGTGAAATGTTTGAAAGGACACTGGCCTAATGGTCTTATCTAGATAACCTTTGAACCGGGCCATTTGATCAATAGGTCTAATCCCTTGTTTAAGTCTGATAACAGCTTGGAGCTAGTTACTGAGAGTGGGTGTTGACATTGTGAGGAGCACTCACGTCCCTTGTCTTAAGCACGTGAACCATGAACATAAACAGAGACACACCCCAATGAAAGCCGCAAAATAACAACAATGAAAGCCGCAAAATAACAATGTAGGCCGAGGCGAAGAGAGACAATACAAGGCTACAATCTAATGTGCTCCAGTGTTTGCCCAGGCATTCCAGCTTGGGACCACATGGTCGTCACAGTGTGTGTGAGTCGGACCAGAATGAGGCGCACGACAGGGCTGGAGCCACAGCCCCAAACACTGCAGCCGGAGCCCATTCTCTCTCTGTCAGACTTCTAGACTTCTTCCCAGCTGAGGTTTCTCGAACTGCTCATTTGAGGAGCCACTTTTCACCAGGCACTGAGCCATTCACTCCTGGACCATTCATGTCTCTAGAGCTCAGATGGGTTTTAAGGAACTGTGTGAATTACTGTGTTATTTGTCATGTGTGAAGATTATGATACCTGTATTTTGGATTAATACTGAGATTTCAGGGTTATAATAAATGCACACCTGCAAGATTAGCCTAATCATATTTATCGTGAGGTTACCTCTCCAGTCAGATTTATGAATGTTCTTATTACTATGCTAAATAAGGGGTTGAAATGTCTTAGCATTTCAGCTATAGGTCCATAGCCTCACACTCATTGCTCTGAAATGTGCCTGTGTTACCATAGGAACAGATATTCAGCAAACTCGGGATACTATTGTATGCATGTGTTATTTATTACTGAGAAATGTAGCATATGCATTTAAGTCCACTCAGTACCTAGCTGCAACTCAATCAACGATTTTTACTCTCCTAACCACCTGACATTGAAAACACAAAACAAGTTAGAGACATACTCAGGTATTTCGAAATAGGTCAGTAACTAATATTGTTTTAAATGAGTGGTGTATATTTGAGCTGCCAGTAAGACTTGTAAAAATATGGGGTCCAATGTTTATTTAGATATGTATGTGTTCCCATTCTCCGGCCCTTGTCTGAGGGGGTAGAGAGTCTTGCTCAACTTCTCCCAATCCCTGGAACTTGATTTTAATTAGTCTTGTTGAAAAGCCAGGGGGATAAGTCAAGGGGTTTTGTACTGAACTTGTAAACCACAGGACAGGATGTCTTCAAGTAAAAACCATGTAATTCATGGATCTGCCCAGTTGAGCCATATTCCCACCATGCATTGCATGCAAAGCCTTGGGCTCTCAGACACTAATCAAACTTATAACCTCATGTAGTCAGTGTTGCTACCGCTCAGAAAATGTCAGTGGAAGTGTCATGATTAACCACCTCAAGATAGCTTCTCCAAAGCTATACTCCATCACAAGTGTGCAAGAGCAGAAACCCAACTGGCATTGATGATTGTGATATCTCTATTCATCTCTTTAATGTACACAGGATAAACTCCCTACAATGGCTAGTGAAAATACTCAGGGCCAAGTGCACACAAACAGTGAAGGAAACTGAAGAATCACTAAATATACCCTCCTCACACAAGAACAGAAACTCAGATAAGAGAACCATGGTAATAGCAGAACAATGAGCAAATAGCTTTTTAGAGAGAATGTTGGTTTCCTCTTTGCACAGGAACAATAGGTGAGGCAGGGTGTTTTTAACAGTCAGAAAAACGTACTCGTGGGAATTCCACTGTCAATAGGAAGGATGTCAAACTCATAGGGATTATCTTTCTATGGTCAGGTTTTTCTCTCACAAACTATAGACCCATAAATGCAGATACCAATGCTTTATCAGTAGATGTGTATAAGTTACTGTATATTTGTGAAATAAACAGTTACATTAATTTGTTTAATTTTAATTTCTGAATGAGACCTTCCACCTCATACCGTAACTAATTGCAGAGGGACTGGAATCATCAAGCAGCTGGAAATCATGATTCATGATTATTATAAACAAGCTAGCTGGAGCATGCCCAGATTAGAAGGGATACAGCTTTTGTTAAATTGACGCCATTTTGCATTTTAGCTAGCTCTAACCCTTTTCCTAACCTTAACCTATGTCTGCTATTTTAATTATCCTAACCTGCTGCATAAGTTCTCCTAACCTACTACAAAATGTCAAATCTGACAAAAGCTGTATCCCATTGAGTCAAAACCAGACTAGATGGCAAGGCATCCCGTTTCTCTTATTGCCCAAATATTTATCTCAAAACGGACTCTGATATCATACCCACCTCATCACGATTTACAAATCACTCGGCCACAATGTGAGATCAGTTACATTTCACACTTCTGAACTCACAAGCCCCACCACCTAACCCATACTTGTGAAATAAATTGCAAGAGTGAAACCAGCGTGGCATCAAATAATTTGATTACTGAATTTGATTACATTCTTTGGAATGCAAACTCATTAAATGTGGAATGGAATGTATGACAAACAACGTGTCAAGACAAAGCATACATCGAAGATTAAACCTTGATGAAAGCTACGCAGAGACTCAGCTGTTTTGTTAATATGAAAATATAGCATTGCATTGAAACATGGTGTATTTGGTATTTATTTAGATTCTTTTTGTGCATACATAAACAGCTATGGATAGATAAATGTACAGTGAACAGAACAGCATAATGTTTGACATACAGTTGAAGTCGGAAGTTTACATACACTTAGGTTGGGGTAATTAAAACTCGTTTTTCAACCACTCCACAAATTTCTTGTTAACAAACTATAGTTTTGGCAAGTTGGTTAGGACATCTACTTTATGCATGAAATAAGTAATTTTTCCAACAATTGTTTACAGACAGATTATTTCACTTATAATTCACTGTATCACAATTCCTGTGGGTCAGAAGTTCACATACACTAAGTTGACTGACTTTAAACAGCTTGGAAAATTCCAGAAAATCATGGATTTAGAAGCTTCTGATAGGCCAATTGACATCATTTGAGTCAATTGGATGTGTACCTGTGGATGTATTTCAAGGCCTACCTTCAAACTCAGTGCCTCTTTGCTTGACATCATGGGAAAATCTAAAGAAATCCGCCAAGACCTCAGAAAAAACATTGTAGACTTCCACAAGTCTGGTTCATCCTCAATTTCCAAATGCCTGAAGGTACCACGTTCATCTGTACAGACAATAGTACGCAAGTATAAACACCATGGGACCACACAGCAGTCATACCCCTCTGGTAGGAGACGTGTTCTGTCTCCTAGAGACGAACATACCTTGGTGCGAAAGGTGCAAATCAATCCCAGAACAACAGCAAAGGACCTTGTGAAGATGCTGGAGGAAACAGGTACAAACGTATCTATATCCACAGTAAAACAAGTCCTATATCCACATAACTTGAAAGGTCGCTCAGCAAGGAAGAAGCCACTGCTTCAAAACCGCCATAAAAAAGCCAGTCTACAGTTTGCAACTGCACATGGGGACAAAGATCGTACTTTTTGGAGAAATGTCCTCTGGTCTGATGAAACAAAAATAGAACTGTTTGGCCATAATGACCATCATTATGTTTGAAGGAAAATGGGGAGGCTTGCATGCCAAAGAACACCATCCCGACCATGAAGCACGGGGGTGGCAGCATCATGTTGTGGGGGTGCTTTGCTAGCAGGAGGGACTGGTGCACTTCACAAAATAGATGGCATCATCCACATCAAAATTGTGTGGATATATTGAAGCAACATCTCAAGACATCAGTCCGGAAGTTAAAGCTTGGTCTCAAATCGGTCTTCCAAATGGACAATGACCCCAAGTACACTTCCAAAGTTGTGGGAAAATGGCTTAAGGACAACAAAGTCAATGTATTGGAGTGGCCATCATAAAGCCCTGACTTCAATCCTGTAGAAAACTTGTGGGCAGAAATGAAAAAGCGTGTGCGAGCAAGTGGCCTACAAACCTGACTCAGTTACACCAGCTCTGTCAGGAGGAATGGGACAAAATTCACCCAACTTATTGTGGGAAGCTACCCGAAAAGTTTGACCCAAGTTAAACAATTTAAAGACAATGCTACCAAATACTAATTGGGTGTATGTAAACTTCTAACCCACTGGGAATGTGATGAAATAAATAAAAGCTGAAATAAATAATTCTCTCTACTATTATTCTGATATTTCACATTCTTAAAATAAAGTGGTGATCCTAACTGACAGTGAATTTTTATTAGGATTAAATGTCAGGAATTGTGAAAAAGTGAGTTTAGATGTATTTGGCTAAGGTGTATGTAAACTTCCAACTTCAACTGTACATGTATAATGGCCAACCAGGTCCAATCCGCTAATGGGAATAGTATTATTATTCTTTATAAACATATTTTCTCCCCAATTTCGTGGTATCCAATTGTATCCAATCCAATTATTATCTTGTCTCATCGCTACAACTCCCGTACGGGCTCGGGAGAGACGAAGGTCGAAAGCCATGCGTCCTCCGAAACACGACCCAACCAAGCCGCACTGCTTCTTAACACAGCGCGCATCCAACCCGGAAGCCAGCCGCATCGTGCACCTGTCGACCTTGGTTGGCGTGCACTGCGCCCGGGCCCGCCACAGGAGTCACTGGTGCGCGATGAGAAAAGGATATCCCTACCGGCCAAACCCTCCCTAACCCGGACGATGCTAGGCCAATTGTGCGGACCTCCCGGTCGCGGCCAGCTGCGACAGAGCCTGGGCGCGAACCCAGAGTCTCTGGTGGCACAGCTAGCGCTGCAGTGCCCTAGACCAATGCGCCACCCGGCAGGCCAGGAATAGTATTATTACATATGAAACACACACCACCCAGAACAAGGCTAACGGAGGGCCTTTTATGATGAAAACCTGGAGGAAACTCAAACCCCATAACATTGTGATACTATTGCTTCATGGGCAAATTTGGGCTGGGGGATTCAGTAATACACAGGTGAGATGTTACACAACAACAACACTTCACTGAAGCTGCTCCAGGTGGTTATCATTTATGGAATTCAAAGAAAAGTCTTTAAATCTCTTGAAGTCCGTAGGACCTGCGTCTTAGCAGGAGGCCCCTCTGAGTACCTTGCCATTCCACAGTCACAGGCCAGCTCTGAGTCAGCTCTCTGAGCCTCACAATTACTACCAGAGGTGAGCCTCTCTCTGCCAGAGCTGACTGATCTGTCATCAGTCCTCCTGTGCCAAGCAGGGCCAGGCCTGACATAGTCACTGTACAGGAGCATTTCTTCACAAATTAGCCCCAGCAGTCCACACAAGAAAGGAAAAATCCTTGAACTTTGCATAGAGCATTATACCAGCTTGCCACAAATGACTCGAATGGTAAGCTGTATCATTACAACTCTTAAAAGGCTCATGTTAAGGCATCTGGTTTGTGTTGTGAACTTGGAATCTGATCCATTTGTGTCATTCTTAAAGGGCACTAGTCCAAGAAGGCACTGGTTTGATATGGGCCACAGAAAAAAATAACATACTTGAAAAAATAAAAATGTCATAATATTAGCAGATACAGTATTTGTGGCTCACAGTGGCTAACAGGGGTGATTGTGATTGCACAATACCTTAACAGTGCTGGCATTATAGACATTTCTGACCTTGTGAATAAAGTCATCTATAAAATAAAAATGAATAGGCACTTTCCAAATACCTTAAAGGAGCAATGTTACTGTTAAAACATTGATTTCTTCATTTAAAAATAGAGTGATTGATGCCAGAATGTGCATAGCTAAAAGCAGAATTTCTCATTTTCAATTTCTAAAATCTTTATGCCAAACGTTTGCATTGATTGTTTGTGATCTAGTGGTATATCAAGCTTACACAATCAACATCAACATTTCTAAATCTCTGCAGTCCATTTCACATAGGTGAAACAATCAACATATCAATCCCAAACTCCCACTGAAGTTGAGATTACTCATATGACTAAAGGTGCACTAAAATGGGACTCATCTAGACATCTTCTCTTCTGAGAATGGTCTTTTTTTCTTATCTGAATGTTTGGTACTCTTACCTAATCTATTGTGTTAAAAAAAAGCAACATAAAAACTTCTGAGACGAATATACTAAGAAACTAGTGAACATCAACCATGATGTCTCAATATAAAAGTCCTCTCCCACTCATGCGCTGGTGCACCCAGGACATAGAGGATTCTGGTAATGTGCGCAGCCCCCTCAGTCAGTCCAGTGGTTTGTGGGAGCTTGTTGTGAGAGTGGTTGACTGGGTTGGCCCCTCTCACACAGGCCCTGGGTAGCTGTAATGGTTGTTGTGATCTGCATCTGCAATCTGCAGGCTGGGTTTGCGGCGCTCCAGTTCCTCGTTCTCGACCGTGTCTGGGCTGGAGCAGTGGGGAGGACCCTGCTTGAATAAGTCTGACACGTGGCGCACCTGTAGGGAGGAGAGGAGTGAAATGGTGTGGGTCAGACAAAGTGAGAGGACCAGAGTAGGGCTGGAAAATGTGATTGTATACTGTATGTCTGGTGGTGGAGGGCACCATGCAGCTGCTCCACGTCTCAGAGGAACACACAGTGCGTTGCATAACCCCTCCAGCTCTCTAACCAGGCCAGAGAAGTCATAAAACATTGGGCCTGGGAGGGTCCCCAATTGCATGCAGTAGTCTGAAATACGAATCGCGGCTACGCTTTCCAATATGAATCACCCACGTCTCCGAGACTTCCCAAAGGCGCTGCTGAAAGAGCTTAAATAAAAACAGGGGACTAGGAACAATAAAAAGCCAGCAGGCAACACTCACGTTGAGGATGGCAATGAGAGCACCTTGGAGGAAGCCCACCAGAACGTCGCTCCAGTGGTGCTTGTAATCGGACACACGGGTGTAGCCCACGTACACTGCAAAAGCCACCAGGAAGAACTGGATTGTGGGTCGGAGGAGTCTAGCCCACTTTGCCCTCAGCCTCGCCTGGACATACAACTAGAGAGAAAGAGAGGGAGGAGATGTTTCAGTTCTCATAAGTAGAGCCATCTTTGCCCTCAGCCTCGCCTGGACATACAACTAGAGAGAAGGAGAGGGAGGAGATGTTTCAGTTCTCATAAGTAGAGCCATCTTTTCCCTCAGCCTCGCCTGGACATACAACTAGAGAGAAGGAGAGGGAGGAGATGTTTCAGTTCTCATAAGTAGAGCCATCTTTGTTTGAAGACCATTTGCTTTTACTGCTGATTGAGGTCATTAGTGGTTTTTGTGTTCACAAGTGGTGAACCATCTCACCAAATAAGGCAATGTTATTTGACTGTAAACTGGCCCCAGTAACATTATGCCTATCATCATATTTCAGTCCATCAAATATGCCTCAATGAACGTCTGAAACACAGCATATGTTAGTAAATGTTATTTTCATGTATACAGTGTGTGAGAGTCCATTCTACAAGTGGCTAATATGAAAGCACATTGTTCAGCTTTTACAAAATGCTAACATCAGCAGGCTACATGTAGTCACTAGTCAGATAAACACGTAACAGGCAAGAATGGTATTCAATTTCTTTCTGTCAAGTGTGTCGTAACTTTGTTAAATACACAGTAAATGAAATGTTTATATGACTAAATCAAATCACATGATAACAGGCAATAATTTAAAAGTTAAATGCCCCTTCATACTAAATCAAATCCCAGTAAAAACGGAAATATGGTATGCTTTGAATTGCATAAACCATGAAAAGACGTTGAATGTTGATCTAATTTATGCCCAACTATGGACTGAAAACCATTTTCACAGAAGAGGAGAGTTGCTGCCAGAATGTCTAACTGGCACATTCATTTCTCTGGGCTGCTACCAGGCTCCAGCCATAGTAGGTATGTAAATTGGCATCCATGCATGCCCCCCTACCGCACATACACTCAATCTCAGCATTCAACACTTGTAGGGAGATGGAGATATTAATCACATCTAAAAGGGAATATCAAAGAGGAACAAAGCAGAGCAGATTACTGATTGCTTTGATTGGCAGTGAGGACCGAGTCGTCTGCCTGCCTTGTCTGTCTGTCAATGGCTAGATTTATTGCTGTCGATCAATGTCACACCATCTGGTGCTGACAACTTGGATGGAAAATGACTGAGGATAGTAGTGGACTGTATTGCCACTCCTATTTGCCATCTCTTCAATCTAAGCCTACAGGAAAGTGTGTTCCCTCAGGCCTGGAGGGAAGTAAAAGTCATTCCGCTACCCAAGAATATTGAAGTACCCCTTTCTGGTTCAAATAGCTGAACAAATTAACAACGGACTTTCAGCACGCTGATAGGGAGGAGCACGCAACATGTATGGCACTGAGACAAATGACTGATGATAAGCAGAAAGAAGATTGTGGGAAATGTTTTGTTAGACTTCAGTGCCGCTTTTGAGGTTATCGATTGTAATCTGCTGCTGAAAAAGACGTGTCATGGCTTTACATCCTCTGCCATATCGTGGATTGAGAGCTACCTACCTATTCGAACACAGAGGGTTTTATTTAATGGAAGCCTCTCTCACGTAAACCAGGTAGAGTGTGATATACCTCAAGGCAGCTGTCTTGGTCCTTTACTGTTTTCTATTTTTACTAATGACCTACCACTAGCCTTGAGTAAAGCTTGTGTGTTTATGACTAAACATTTACACTTCAGCTACCACTGCAAGTGAAATCACTGCAACCTATAATAAACAGCTACAGTCAGTTTTAGAATGGGAGGCTAGTAATAAACTACACCTAAATATAAAAAAAACAACTAAAAGCTAAACCCTAAACCTCATCTAAATATTTTAATGAATAATGTGGCAATTGAGTGAGTTGAGCAGACTAAACTGCACGGTGTAACTTTAGATTGCAAACTTACATGCTCAAAACATATTGATGCAACATTTGCTAAGATGGGGAGATGTCTGTCTGTGATAAAATGCTGCTCTGCTTTCTTGACATTACAATCAACCAAACACATCCTACAGGCCCTGGTTTTATCACACCTGGACTACTGCCCAGTTACATGGTCAAGTGCAGAGTTGGCCCAGAACAGAGTAGCACGGCTGGCCCTTAAATGTACACAGAGAGCGAATATCAAGAACATGAATGTCAATCTCTCCTGGCTCAGAGTAGAGGAGAGATGGACTGCAGCATTACTGGTCTTTTTGAGAGCTATTGACGTGTTGAAAACACCAAACTGTCTCTTCAAACAGCGAACACACAGCTCAGACACCGATACATGTCCCACAAGACATGACACCGGGAGTCTCTTCACAGTCCCTAAGCCCAAACATAGAGGCTGGGAAATGCAGTGCATTGCACTGTACAGCAATGTACTAGAGCCATGACCACATGGAACTCTTCCACATCATGGCTCCAGTACAAGCTAGCAGTGAAATCAGAAAAAAAAACATAAAACATGGGCGGCAGGTAGCCTAGTGGTTAGAGCGTTGGACCAGTAACCGAAAGTTGCTGAATCAAATCCCAGAGCTGACAAGGTAAAAATCTGTCGTTCTGCCACTGAACAAGGCAGTTAAACCCACTGTTCCCAGGTAGGCTGTCATTGTAAATAAGAATTTGGTCTTGACTGACTAGTTAAATAAAGGTTACATTATAATAAAAAATAAAACACCTCACGGAAAAACACGGACTGTAAAGACATGCATGCACACACAGTAATATTGTATTATTGTACATTTGCATAGTGCACAATATCTTTGTATCATTTTATTTATGTTTATTTATTGTTTTGTTGGGATGTAATTGTTTTATTTTATAATGATTTTATTTTATTTGTATTTATTATGTAGATTGTTTTGTTATGATGTAGTTGTTTTATTTATGATGTAGACTAGGTATTCCCAAACTGGGTACTGGGGGTACGCGCAATGCCGTCGGGGGTACGCCAAATAAAAATGGGATTCACATTTTTTTATTTTATTGTTTTAGTTGTATTTGTTTAAAAAAAATGATCTTCACATTTTCAAACAGTCCATTTATATTTTCCAACAGGGCTATACATTTGTGTGAGGGTTTTTTTCTCACCTGAGTAGCCTCGTTTCACTGCCAAAAATACAATTAAACCATCTAGTGTTCAGCGAAATAACAATGTCAAATTCAGGTAGCCTAGTCAAATAATTAACATCCAATCACATTAATCGTTACTCTCTCATGGGAATCCCACTAACAGTCCGTATGTAGCCAAATGTAGCTGCTGCTCATTCCGTTTGCTCTAAAATGGATAAATGGTATAAAACAAATGTAAGGCCCGCGTCCATAGAGACACATACCAGGTCTACTGGTAGTACTGCTACTACCAGCAGCACTACACCTGCACCTGTCGACAACACAAGTTGTTCTGCGTCCATAGAGACACATACCAGCTCTACTGGTAGTACTGCTACTACCAGCAGCACTACACCTGCACCTGTCGACAACACAAGTTGTTCTGCGTCCATAGAGACACATACCAGCTCTACTGGTAGTACTGCTACTACCAGCAGCACTACACCTGCACCTGTCGACAACACAAGTTGTTCTGCGTCCATAGAGACACATACCAGCTCTACTGGTAGTACTGCTACTACCAGCAGCACTACACCTGCACCTGTCGACAACACAAGTTGTTCTGCGTCCATAGAGACACATACCAGCTCTACTGGTAGTACTGCTACTACCAGCAGCACTACACCTGCACCTGTCGACAACACAAGTTGTTTTGCTTCCAAGAGCACATCCAATGCTAGCATCAGTAAATCTACATTTGTTGATAGCCCAGCTAGCATGGACACTGACAGTTTCTAAGAGCTACTACCCCCTTACCCGGGAAAGCACCGGATAACAGACAGGGACGTTGGACCATCGAAGAGGCGCAAATATGATGAGAACTACATTGATTTGGGGTTCACTTATATTGGGAGTAGTGCCTTTCCTCAGCCAAAGTGTGTCATATGTGCAAAAGTACTATCTCACAACTCGATGAAACCTTCACTCTTGCGCAGACATTTAGAAACAAAACATGCCAATTTGAAAAATAAGCCACAGGAGTTTTTTGAGTGAGAATTAAGACGACTTTCAAGTAGTAAGACATGTATAAAAGCAACAGATACCATTATTAAGAAGGGGCTAGAAGGTCTTAAATTGTGAACTACAGAGTGGCCAGGACAGGCAAGCCCCATACTATTGTAGAGGACTTAATTCTTCCTGCTGCCGCGGATATGGCTGGGACAATGCTGGGGGAAAAGGCCCAAAAAACTATACAGACAATTTCTTCATCATCCTGGTATATGTCCGTTACGTTTATGAGAGTCAATTAAGGAAAACACCCTCTTTTGCAAACCACTGGAAACCAGGACAACAGGAGAGGATATGTTTAAAGTACTGAACAGCTTTGTGACATCAAATGTACTTTGGTGGTCAAGATGTGTTGGTATCTGTACTGATGGTGCATAAGCCATGACAGGGAGACATAGTAGAGTGGTAACGTGCGTGCAAGCAGTTGCTCCCGACGCCACTTAGGTACATTTCAGCATCCACCGAGAGGCTCTTGCTGCCAAGGGAATACCTGACAGCTTGAAAGACATTTTGGACACTACAGTGAAAATGGTTAACTTTGTTAAAGCGGGGCCCCTGAACTCTCATGTATTTTCTGCCCAATGCAATGATTTGGGCAGCGACCATGTAACGCTTTTACAACATACAGAAGTGCGCTGGTTATCAAGGGGCAAAGTATTGACAATTTTTTTTAAATTGAGAGACAAGCTTAAAGTTCTTTACTGACCATAATTTTCACTTGTCTGACCTCTTGCATGATGACGAGTTTCTCACACGACTGGCCTATCTGGGTGATGTTTTTTCTCGCCCGAATGATCCAAATCTAAGATTACAGGGACTCTCCGCAACTATATTCAATGTGCGGGAGAAAATTGAGGCTATGATTAAGAAGTTGGAGCTCTTCTCTGTCTGCATTAAGAAGGACAACACACAGGTCTTTCCATCATTGTATGATTTTTTTGTGTGCAAATGAACTCAAGCTTACGGACAATGTCAAATGTGATATAGCGAAGCACCGTGAGTGAGCTGGTGCGTAATTACGCAGGTACTTTCCCGAAACGGATGACACAAACAACTGGATTCGATATCCCTTTCATACCCTGCCTCAGTCCACTTACCGATATCTGAACAAGAGAGCGTCATCAAAATTGCAACAAGCGGTTCTGTGAAAATTTAATCTAATCAGAAGCCACTGCCAGATTTCTGGATTGGGCTGCACTCAGAGTATCCTGCCTTGGCAAAATGCGCTGTTAAGACACTGATGCCCTTTGCAACCACGTACCTATGTGAATACCAGCACAGACTGCGTGGAAAATTATTTAAGACAGAGACTCTCTCCAATACATTGCAGAGTTATGTGCATCCTTTCAAGCACACTCTTCTCATTAACCTGTGGTGAGTTATTCACAATTTTCAATGAACAAATAAGGTTTCATATGTAAGATGGTCAAATAAAGAGTAAAATTATTGGTCATTATTATTTGTGCCCTGGTCCTATTGTATAAGAGCTCTTTGTCACTTCCCACAAGGCTGGTTGTGTGTGTGGCAGGCTTACAATGATGGTAAAAAACTACATTTGAGAGTGCGCTGACCCTGGTGCTAGGGGGGGTACGCACATGGAGGTTGAATGTTTGAAGGGGTACGGGACTATAAACACTTTGGGAACCACTGCTGTAGACTATTGTTTTGTTGTGATGTAATTGTTTTATTTATGATGTGGACTATTGTTTTGTTGTGATGTGTTGTTATATTCCTGTTTGGACCCCAGGAAGAGTAACAGCCTCCTTGTCAGCAGCTAATGGGGATCTTAATAAATACTACATTTCACAATGACAAGGCCCAGGGCAGTTGAACTAGATAACCAGGAACAGCCTGCTCTATTTAGCCTTTTCATATCTACCCCATTACTCCTAATTTAAATGGAGAGGCGTTACATTAATTGATTCCATTTGAGAATGTTGAATATAAGGGTGTTTGTAGTTGATATTTGCATCTGTTCCATGAGCCTTGTATACTCACTGCTAGAAACAGCATACAGTACATCCCGAAGGAGGAGTGGCCGGAGTAGAAGGACAACCTGGAAAAATTGAGAAAAAAATGGATGTTCTTAAAAATGGTCATGTCAACCTGTCATGACTGTTTGGAGACTACAGTGGATCTATTCAGTGTGTTTCTACCAGAGCGTTAAGCTGTGGTCACCAACCCTTGTCCTGGTGAGCAGCAGTTTGTGCAAGCATTGGTTCCAGTTCAGCAATAACCACTGGCATAAAGCAATGCACCGGTCAACAATATTCCCCTCATACCCTCTACCTCAGTAACTACCTGGACTCAGTGACGTCATGAGAGTTGCCGGTGCAGTTGATATCCAGCATGTAGCCTTTGCAGACCTTGGGGTTGCAGACGGCCATGAAGTTGGGCCGCAGGCGTCCAATGGTGAACTTAGCCAGGTCTGTCAGTGATTGGCTGACAGCTGCTCCGAACAGGAAGGTACCTAGCACCTTGTAGAGCGCCGCCACGTACCCGTTGAACTCAGAGTTAGAGTGAATCCTCTTACTGTAGACCAGGTAGGCCTCTCCTGATGCTAGCTATGAGAAGAGAAAGAGAGAGGAGCTTGAATTACATCTAACCTTCCAGTATCTTCCAGTATGACAGGTAATATATGGTTTGGTCCACTGGCTACATAGACAAACGCCTGTTTGTGACACTGATCTGGGAATCAATGTATTCAGATGTTCTTTATCTCACCTAGGTGTCAGAGAGGAAAGTATAGGGCAGGACTCACGATGACGACGGTGCAGGAGATGGTGACTGCAGCCAGCAGGCCGTGGGTGATAGTGTCATGTTTGAAGGGGTACTTGATGTCCTCATCGTCACAGTACACACCCCTCTGGTAGGGCCGGAAAACGACGGTCATAATGAGGAAAGGCAGTGCCGCTATGAGAAGAAAGAGCAGGCAGGCAACTTGTTAATTCACTCCAACTTGAAAAATGATGTCTGCAACAATTGTATGGATCCAACTGCTGACATAATTTAATTCTTCATTCATTTTTATGTCCAGCACCTGAACTAGCAGGATGTGAATTTTATTTTCTCTTTCATTATTTTACTTCAACTACCAGCATCGACTTTTCCTATAATAAAGGGTGATAAAGTACATCAGGAGCGATTAATGATAATGCTGTTGATTCAAGCTAACGTATATAAAGATTTACGAGAGCATCCATCAGTTAAATAACATATATTTTACATTTCCAGAAACCCAGACATTACATCACTATTCAATCTGGGAGGTTAAATGTTTCTTCAAGGTGCTCTGAGAAGTTTTATTTCTCCTCCTTTCCTGAAGACCTCGTTCAGTGGAACAACACTATCCTGAAAATATACCACATTCATGGCCCAGAAAAGCCCAGCATACCGAAGCAGTGCCCACCAAACATTGAAGTAGGTTGTGAAATGTTGTAGTAAAATCTTTAGAGTAAGGGATTGCAAAAACAAACACATGGACTCAGATGTACACACACACACACACCTCCCCAGTGCACTTCCTTAGAAGACTGACTGATGTGGTGGTGTGCACAAACAAGCCCAAATACAGCCTCTCAAGGCTATAGAGTGGATGGAAAATGCACTTGAAACTTTCGGAAAACATATTCGAATCCATACACACACGCTCAACCTGTCTGATGTGTGATGCAAAGCCACAAACACACCATGAGGAAGGCATTATGCGTTCATTACTGCAGTTCATGTTGATAAACTCAACCTAATGAATAATACTCTTCTCGTCTGTGCTGCATCTACAAATTAAAAAGTATGTGAAAAAGACCTTATTGGTACAACTGCTAGGAGCTCTTCCCAGCTAACAATTCTAGGGAGAGAGAAAGTGTTTGTCATATCACCCCTAATGTTTCACTGATGTTTGAGGGTCCAGTTTTCCAGGAACATTCAATGACAAACTATTCAGCATGTTTTGGGGTTAGAGTTAGGCGAACATTCCCTTAATGTCAAACCAATCCAGAACGTGGTTACCATGTTCTCAGAATATCCCATATTAATATTCTAGACACGTTTCATGGGACATTGCAATCAATTCATGTGTCCAGTTTTCTGAGGGTTAGAATATTCCATCAACGTTCCACCAAACATTGTTGCCATACACATTTTTGTGTATCAGTTGTCAGGATGTCACCTGATGGTCCTAAAGAAACGTTCTCTCCGCCCATTTTTTTTCTCTCATTATACATCACACCTTGTTACTGTTGCGGAGCTTATCAAGGTGAACCACTGATCCATTCACAGCTTTGTCTGTTGGCAAGGTTAGGGACACACAGACAGTGCTTTAAAACACAGGGTGTTTCTCAATATGCATACTATCGTGCTCCACACTCTCCGAGTGCATTCTCAGGGGACGTTCTTGTAAGGGAGAGAGTGTGGAGAACGCATAAAACATGACATTTAAGAAGCAGTCGCTCCCCTACTGTATTAACTAATGCTGCACCTCCCCCTTCACTGAACCTTCTTCCAGCCAGGACAATGGCAACAATAGACGAAACAAGAAATAAACAACGCAAGCGTTTGACATCATAATTATCAGCTTGATGTAATAATCTAGCTAGCCAGCTAGTTAAACAGGCAAAAATGACCCAAAACTAACGTTATGCAAGGTAGATGTAAATTTGGCGTGGGTAGCTAGCCAGTTAGCATTACTAATTTATTATGGACTTTTTTATATACCCATTTTCTCCCCAATTTTCATGGTATCCAATTGGTACTTACAGTCCTGTCCCATTGCTGCAACTCCCGTACGGACTCAGGAGGCGAAGGTCAAGAGCTGTGCGTCCTCAGAAACACAACCCAGCCAAGCAGCACTGTTTCTTGACACAATGCCCGCTTAACCCGGAAGCCAGCCACACCAATGTGTCGGAGGAAACACTGTGCACCGACTGTGTCAGTGCCCCCGGCCCGCCACAGGAGTCGCTAGTACGCAATGGGACAAGGACATCCCTACTGGCCAAACCCTCCCCTAATCCAGACGACACTGAGTCAATTGTGCGCCGCCTCATGGATCTACCGGTTGCGGCCGGCTCAATGACTGTTTTGGGCAAACTAGTATTCATAGTAAATATCATGAAGAAAACACAAGGCCAGATAACACCATCTAGTTTACTGTAAACTAGATGTTGATGACATATACATTTACATGGATAAGAATTAGCCTAAGCTTGAAGAAGAAAATGATATTTATATCAGATCTAACTCGTATCACATGAACAGAGAGTCAACACATCTCATTTCATCCTCGATTCTAAAAATAAATATGCAAAAATACAAGATCCGCTGAAACAGCACTGTCTACATTGGGAAAGGGGGATACCTAGTCAGTTGTACAACTGAATGCATTCAACTGAAATGTGTCTTCAACATTTAACCCAACCCCTTTGAAATCAGTGAATCAGAGAGGTGTGGGAGGCTGCCATAATTTACATCCACGTCTTCGGCACCAAGAACAATGTAGGATGGGACATAAACCTAACAATTTCAATGACTAATCTCTCTGAACAGGGGGAAAAAAAGATCACAAAATTCACTTAGAATACAATACATTGGATAAAGAAACAACACTCCAAGCCGCAGCTCCAAACTACTTGTTAGACATAGAGAACTGATGATATACTCATTGTTGGGGTGGGATTGGCATGTGAGGTTGGGGTGGGGTCCGTGAGGGGCATTAGACATGAGGAATCCAAAGAAATGGTCTAACTCATTGTTCGAAAAAAAGTTTGGTCCAAATCAGATGTTAGGCACTATATTTATCGAATATTATATGAATCCCATCAATTAAAATGGCAAATTTGGGTGTAATCAATTAGCTTAATTTCTCAGAGATCAAATTATATAAAACAATGTTGCAGGAATGCTAATCTTATCTGCTTACAACAACAGAAACAATTTCAGAACAATCTGAGATGGTGGGTGTCGAAATCCTCTTTCTTGTGCTTTTTGAGGTGGAATGACCCTATAGGATAAAGACAGATCAGTATACTGTGTCATACAGTCTAACCTTGCTGCTAGGTTTCAGACACGACAAAAGGCACAATGAGACAAACATTTGAGAGAAAAACCTAAACTGGAGATAGCCGCTAAGATTCACTCAAGCTACATCTACAAAAAGTGTCCATTGTATTGCTAGCCTTCTAATATTAGTTCAAGAGGATATGTTTATTACATTTAATATGAATGCAAGCACCCACCATTATATCAACAGAGATCAGACAGCGTCACCACCAAACAGGTGGCACTTAACCGTCAGATATGGGATCCAAGTGGCAACCCTTCATTCTCAACCGGCACCAACCATTATCCCTCTGTACTATGCTCACCTGCCCGCCGCTCCCTGTTTTCCTCAGCACAAGGCTGTTGGGGTAGTGTTTACACAGTGGTAGAAAGCTTTGTGAGGGAATAGAACCCTAAAATAAAAGCCTTAGTGGCCCCAGGCCCTCAGCACCTCCATCCTTTCTGGTGGTGCCACAAGACAATGTGGCCATCCACCATTTTATTGTCAATTCATTTGTCCTACATCCTGCCTCCAGCTAGCACAAACAACATCAGTCAGAATCACACCAAGAACGTCAAGGAATGGCTTCCTTTTCCTCCTCCAAATCCACACATGGCAGGAAGTGAACCACAGAAAGAGTGGAGGAGGTTTGTGTTTCTTGGTTATTGTGACTATTCATTCATCCCACTCCCCCTGATCCAGTGTCCACGTTAACATGTGTTTGGTTTCTGGAGGAATAATTTGCCATGTTTTTGTTCCCAACATCTGAGCTGAGTGTAACTTAAATCAGGACAGGCTGATGATCTCTGAAGGACATTCACTCTATCACCACTTCACTTCTGAGTTAATCATACAACATACAGTATTTTCTTAAAGCGAAGTTCCAGACTCTTGATCTTTCATAATGTAACTTGCTTGGGATTAGTACCAGCTGTCAAATCCTCTGTAATGTATTCAGAAAAACAATATTTACCGGGAATATAAGTGGCCATACATTCCTAATAAAAATAAACTTGTGCTTGAGGGCTACTGTGTGCATGGCTGTCGTTACTGTACAGCTGGAAATGTTTTAGACAGTATGACATGAAATCTGTCTCCACACCCACAGCCATTCAATACAAAATCCTATTGGTAGGAATGTTCACACCTTGCAGCCGATTGAAAACAGAATGGAAATGCTGACAAACTCAAGGCTTATTGAAACCTGTATCTGGTTTGCATTGCCCATATGAGTGAACTTAGAATGCTTACAGTATTAGTGTTGTGAGTCTGAGCGCTGGTCTGGCCCTCTGGATAAAATCTAGGACATTTTTCTTTTCTTTAATACAGCATGGTGAAGGCCATTTTAAATAGACAGTTTGTGCTTGATGCTGTATAACAAACACCCTGCAGCAATTGCAATGCTCTCAACACCATTGTTCAGAAGGGTCTGTCAGAAGCATTAGTAGTGGCTCAGTGGGAAAAATAAGGTTCAAATTATGAAAGAAAAGCGACCGAATAATCAGACTTCTGAACATTAGTTCCTGTAAACTGAAAACAGAACACCGAGAAAAATATCACGACAACACAGTGCAGGAAATCAGTGTCGAATCTGAGATGAGCAAAAATAACAAATATTTGTGCACAAATCTTACATTACATCAATGCTTGAAAGTTGCACATCTCAAGTTTGGATCTAGCACGTCTGGCTATAAAGAAGTTAGAAGGCATGGTGTAGGCAGTACACCTAGCCTGAAATGACCCCCTCCAGGCTTATTAAGCTGTGTGTGTCTTTATTTCTGAACTGATAATACTGCATTTATACTGCCGACACATCACTTTGACTGATGAGACATACATCTAAAAGTTCATATGAAAATATTGTTTTTTAAACAATGTCAGCAAAAAAATTTAATAAGTTAAAAATATAAAATTAAAATAAAATCGGCACTAGTGTCCTACAGTAGGGGTGTCTATTAGATTTCCAAGCCTCTTAACCCACCCCAAAAAACATTCGCACAGACAGACACAAACAAACACAGTCACACTGACAGGCAAAAATAGACAGGCAAAATAGGTCTCCAGGATACCACAACAAAATGCCACAGCCCAAATTGACAGTGCTGCAGAACTTCATCTTTACAGAAAGAAAATAGGGAACTTGGTCTTTAATGGTCCAAATAAAAGTTGTTACAAGAAAAGGTAGAGTAATAGAGGAAAGCAGGTTTGAAAGGGAATGTATTCGCCCCATGAATCACCTGACTCTACAGTTGGAGGGAAATGAGGCCCTGCTTGGAATGCCAGTGAAATATCTCCTATTTGAGCCCATAATGAGGCCTTCTGAAGTCACAAGAAGCAGGAGTTCACATTACCTGCCTCAGATTAAGGAACCCCATTTGAACAGCTTTCAGTCACATTTTGAGAAGCTAATGTTCCCCTTCCTCCTCTACTTTCGATTCACAATAATTTACAATGGCACCTTCGCCTACTCTATGCTTCTCCTAAATGGGGTCTTGGGGCACAGAAATACAAGGGAGAGGGGAGGAAAATAACTCTTTAAGACAATTGGTTCAGACACAAACACATGGGAAAAAAGTTTGTTAAAGCTACCCAGCACCTGCTCAAAGTTACAGGATATGCATAAGATCTACCTATCTTTTCATAGAGGGTCCTAAGCTACCTGACTCCTCTGAGCTGGGTAGAAGAGATTCATTTTATTCCATCAACGCCACTCATTTCTATCCTCCTTTGTGCCCTCACTCTTATTCAGAGTCTCTCGAGCTCATTCATCCTTTGTCATTCCTTCAATCCCCGTGTCCTCCTATACTCTCCCGCTCTGTAAATATAGAGGTCTGAATGGAGCCCGGCTTATTTTAGACAGCTGATCTGCAATTACATGGGATGATTTGGGTCATGATCTCACTGGAAACTGAGAGTCACTGCAATTTGTCACGTCCTCTCTCTGTCTACACAGTGGAGGGCAGGGATCAATGCCATCTCAATTCATGAAGTGAATTTCCAGCACAAGAATCAAAGAGACATAATTGAAAATACAGTCAGACACCCTTGATAAATATAAGCAAAAATTACTGTATAAAACAAATAATTAAAATAGATACCGAGCTATTGGAGGCTATATATACACAGTACCAGCCAAAGGTTTGGACACACCTACTCATACCAGAGTTTTCCTTATTTTTTTGTATTTTCTACATTGTAGAATAATAGTTAAGACATCAAAACTATGAAATAACACATATGGAATTGAAATTATTGGTACATCTAAAGATTCTCAGAAATAAAATCAAACAAAATCAAACATTTGAATTTGAATGCAGATTCTAAGTTAATTTCAACAAATTAACTATTGTGGCCTTCCATGGCTTCCTGTTTTACTGGTAATGTCATAATACGCATGTAAATTCCTGTTGTCATCCATTACCATGGGAAAAGGCAAAGAGCTCACAAATCAAGTGACAAATGGTTGTTGACCTTCATAAAATCCACCAATGGGTACAGAGAAAATAGCAACAAAAAAAATACATGCCACTTACCACTATTAGGGCAACAATTAAGATCAGTGATAAACTTGGAGGCATATCTTGTCCCCACGCAGTGAGGAAGATGGTTCAGGACGCAAAGAAATATCAAAGACCCAAAGTTGGAGAATTACAGAACTTGGTCGCATCTGTGGGTCACCACGTCTCCAAATCTACAATTAGACGCCACCTCCATGCCAATAGGCTCTTTGGAAGGGTTGCCATAAAAAGTGACTTTATTGAGAGCAACCAACAAATGTAAAAGTTTGCTAAACGCCATTGGCACTTGGATTGGAACCAGTACTATGGTCCGATGACATGAAAATAGAGCCCTTTGGCCACGCACACCAGTGGTGAGTTTGGCGTTGAAAGAAGGATGCGTATACAGGAAATAACCTCATACCTTCTGTAAATATGGTGGTGAATCTTGGATGTTATGGGGCTGTTTTGCTGCCACTGGTTCTGGGGCCCTTGTTAAGATCAACGGCATTTACCAAGTACAAGGACATTTTAGCCAAAAATCTGGTTGCTTCTGCCAGGAAGCCAAAACATGGATCTTCCAGCAATACAATACAAGCATACATCAAAATCCACAAATAAATAGTTAATTGAACACAAAATCATAATTTTGCAATGGCCATCTCAGTCTCCAGACTTGAACCCCATTGAAAACCTGTGGTTTATATTGAAGAAGGCAGTCCAAAGCGCAGGTGAAGGATATCAAGGATCTGGAAGGATTCTGTGTGAAGGAATGGTCTAAGATCCATCCCAATATGTTCTCCAACTCATAAAACACTTAAGAAAAAGGCTCAGTGCCATTATCCTCGCAAGGAGAGGGTGCCGGGAGTATTGAAAACAGGGGTGCCAATAATTTTTACACTCTTTTTGGAGCAATTGTATTAGTATAAAATATACATTTCCCAAAAATGTTAAGCATACAATGTATTATTTATTTCAGTGTCTTTTTTGCTCATCTTCAACAAGGGTGCCAATAATGTTGGACCTGGCTGTACACGGCTCGTTTCGATTCTTGCATTGAAATGTACATTTATTCCCTGAAATGAGTGCAGTAATGGAGTGGTCAGAGCCTGAACTCAAACACCTGAGTAACTGCGCTGACTGCACAGAACATCTAGACCACTGATTTAATTAAAGAATCATTCTCCGCCTCAAACTTTACTGACACTGCACTGTAGACCGGGCGGGCCTCTTCCTGCTTTTTACTGTGTGGCACCTGGACTGCTTTATAGACACAGTTGGACAAAATTACAAAAACATACAGCCTGGGATTTTACTTTGTGTGATTTTTTAAAGCATAGCTGATTCATCTGATGTGATATTCACATGCTGTGGTGTGACTAGGGCTGTGGCTGTCTTGAAAAGATGTCAGCTGGTTAATGTCATTCCCGTTATTTGACAGAAACACATTTAGCATCTCCAGGCTCCACTCACACAAGCAGCATCCTCTGATGCTCGCCTTTGGAAAATCTACATTTTAAAAAAGCTGAATAAATCAATTGAATACACACCATCACAATAAATTCATTATTTATTTTAGGCAGGTCTAAAGAAACTTGAAGGAAATGTATTCCAGAAGAACAGAATATGATTTGGCCTACTGTATGTTATCTGGCTATGCACCATGATATAGGCTGTATGCTTGTTCATTTAGCTGACAAGATATGCTTATAAGTCCTGTGACATTATTTTATATGATTTTATAGTAAGAAGAATATATTTGAACTTAGCTGAATAAAATATAATGGATATTTTTCCCATTCCGGAACAAGAGAGCGCGCGCATATGAAGTGGCTTTGTTATACGTAAAAGTGATCATTTGAAACAGGTCCTAAATGCTAGATTTCTAATTATTGGGCAACTTTACTTGTTAATGATACAAACCTTAGAATGCATTAGTAATCAAAACATATATGGGCTGCGTGATGCAACTACAGGCTATTGATAAAAAAAGCTTGTACTACCATATTTACTATACATGTGCAGTGATACTAGAGTGATGGAGGTAGATATGTATAGAGGTAAGGGGACAGGGATACTAGAGTGATGGAGGTAGATATGTATAGGGGTAAGGTGACAGGGATACAGGAGTGATGGAGGTAGATATGTATAGGGGTAAGGGGACAGGGATACTAGAGTGATGGAGGTAGATATGTATAGGGGTAAGGGGACAGGGATACTAGAGTGATGGAGGTAGATATGTATAGGGGTAAGGGGACAGGGATACTAGAGTGATGGAGGTAGATATGTATAGGGGTAAGGTGACAGGGATACAGGAGTGATGGAGGTAGATATGTATAGGGGTAAGGGGACAGGGATACTAGAGTGATGGAGGTAGATATGTATAGGGGTAAGGGGACAGGGATACTAGAGTGATGGAGGTAGATATGTATAGGGGTAAGGGGACAGGGATACTAGAGTGATGGAGGTAGATATGTATAGGGGTAAGGGGACAGGGATACTAGAGTGATGGAGGTAGATATGTATAGGGGTAAGGTGACAGGGATACAGGAGTGATGGAGGTAGATATGTATAGGGGTAAGGGGACAGGGATACAGGAGTGATGGAGGTAGATATGTATAGGGGTAAGGGGACAGGGATACTAGAGTGATGGAGGTAGATATGTATAGGGGTAAGGGGACAGGGATACTAGAGTGATGGAGGTAGATATGTATAGGGGTAAGGTGACAGGGATACTAGAGTGATGGAGGTAGATATGTATAGGGGTAAGGGGACAGGGATACTAGAGTGATGGAGGTAGATATGTATAGGGGTAAGGTGACAGGGATACTAGAGTGATGGAGGTAGATATGTATAGGGGTAAGGGGACAGGGATACAGGAGTGATGGAGGTAGATATGTATAGGGGTAAGGGGACAGGGATACAGGAGTGATGGAGGTAGATATGTATAGGGGTAAGGGGACAGGGATACTAGAGTGATGGAGGTAGATATGTATAGGGGTAAGGTGACAGGGATACTAGAGTGATGGAGGTAGATATGTATAGGGGTAAGGGGACAGGGATACAGGAGTGATGGAGGTAGATATGTATAGGGGTAAGAGGACAGGGATACTAGAGTGATGGAGGTAGATATGTATAGGGGTAAGGTGACAGGGATACTAGAGTGATGGAGGTAGATATGTATAGGGGTAAGGGGACAGGGATACAGGAGTGATGGAGGTAGATATGTATAGGGGTAAGGGGACAGGGATACTAGTGATGGAGGTAGATATGTATAGGGGTAAGGGGACAGGGATACTAGTGATGGAGGTAGATATGTATAGGGGTAAGGGGACAGGGATACTAGAGTGATGGAGGTAGATATGTATAGGGGTAAGGGGACAGGGATACTAGAGTGATGGAGGTAGATATGTATAGGGGTAAGGTGACAGGGATACTAGAGTGATGGAGGTAGATATGTATAGGGGTAAGGGGACAGGGATACAGGAGTGATGGAGGTAGATATGTATAGGGGTAAGGGGACAGGGATACTAGAGTGATGGAGATAGATATGTATAGGGGTAAGGTGACAGGGATACAGGAGTGATGGAGGTAGATATGTATAGGGGTAAGGTGACAGGGATACTAGAGTGATGGAGGTAGATATGTATAGAGGTAAGGTGACAGGGATACTAGAGTGATGGAGGTAGATATGTATAGAGGTAAGGTGACAGGGATACAGGAGTGATGGAGGTAGATATGTATAGAGGTAAGGTGACAGGGATACTAGTGATGGAGGTAGATATGTATAGGGGTAAGGTGACAGGGATACTAGAGTGATGGAGGTAGATATGTATAGGGGTAAGGGGACAGGGATACTAGTGATGGAGGTAGATATGTATAGGGGTAAGGGGACAGGGATACTAGTGATGGAGGTAGATATGTATAGGGGTAAGGGGACAGGGATACTAGAGTGATGGAGGTAGATATGTATAGGGGTAAGGGGACAGGGATACTAGAGTGATGGAGGTAGATATGTATAGGGGTAAGGTGACAGGGATACTAGAGTGATGGAGGTAGATATGTATAGGGGTAAGGGGACAGGGATACAGGAGTGATGGAGGTAGATATGTATAGGGGTAAGGGGACAGGGATACTAGAGTGATGGAGATAGATATGTATAGGGGTAAGGGGACAGGGATACTAGAGTGATGGAGGTAGATATGTATAGGGGTAAGGTGACAGGGATACTAGAGTGATGGAGGTAGATATGTATAGGGGTAAGGTGACAGGGATACAGGAGTGATGGAGGTAGATATGTATAGGGGTAAGGTGACAGGGATACTAGAGTGATGGAGGTAGATATGTATAGAGGTAAGGTGACAGGGATACTAGAGTGATGGAGGTAGATATGTATAGGGGTAAGGGGACAGGGATACTAGAGTGATGGAGGTAGATATGTATAGAGGTAAGGTGACAGGGATACTAGAGTGATGGAGGTAGATATGTATAGAGGTAAGGTGACAGGGATACTAGAGTGATGGAGGTAGATATGTATAGGGGTAAGGTGACAGGGATACAGGAGTGATGGAGGTAGATATGTGTAAGAGTAAGGTGACAGGGATACTGGAGTGATGGAGGTAGATATGTATAGGGGTAAGGGGACAGGGATACTAGAGTGATGGAGGTAGATATGTATAGGGGTAAGGGGACAGGGATACTAGAGTGATGGAGGTAGATATGTATAGGGGTAAGGGGACAGGGATACTAGAGTGATGGAGGTAGATATGTATAGAGGTAAGGGGACAGGGATACTAGAGTGATGGAGGTAGATATGTATAGAGGTAAGGTGACAGGGATACTAGAGTGATGGAGGTAGATATGTATAGGGGTAAGGGGACAGGGATACTAGAGTGATGGAGGTAGATATGTATAGAGGTAAGGGGACAGGGATACTAGAGTGATGGAGGTAGATATGTATAGGGGTAAGGGGACAGGGATACAGGAGTGATGGAGGTAGATATGTATAGGGGTAAGGGGACAGGGATACAGGAGTGATGGAGGTAGATATGTATAGGGGTAAGGGGACAGGGATACAGGAGTGATGGAGGTAGATATGTATAGGGGTAAGGGGACAGGGATACAGGAGTGATGGAGGTAGATATGTGTAAGAGTAAGGTGACAGGGATACTGGAGTGATGGAGGTAGATATGTATAGGGGTAAGGGGACAGGGATACTAGAGTGATGGAGGTAGATATGTATAGGGGTAAGGGGACAGGGATACTAGAGTGATGGAGGTAGATATGTATAGGGGTAAGGGGACAGGGATACTAGAGTGATGGAGGTAGATATGTATAGAGGTAAGGGGACAGGGATACTAGAGTGATGGAGGTAGATATGTATAGAGGTAAGGTGACAGGGATACTAGAGTGATGGAGGTAGATATGTATAGGGGTAAGGGGACAGGGATACTAGAGTGATGGAGGTAGATATGTATAGAGGTAAGGGGACAGGGATACTAGAGTGATGGAGGTAGATATGTATAGGGGTAAGGGGACAGGGATACAGGAGTGATGGAGGTAGATATGTATAGAGGTAAGGTGACAGGGATACTAGAGTGATGGAGGTAGATATGTATAGGGGTAAGGGGACAGGGATACTAGAGTGATGGAGGTAGATATGTATAGGGGTAAGGTGACAGGGATACTGGAGTGATGGAGGTAGATATGTATAGGGGTAAGGGGACAGGGATACTAGAGTGATGGAGGTAGATATGTATAGGGGTAAGGGGACAGGGATACAGGAGTGATGGAGGTAGATATGTATAGAGGTAAGGGGACAGGGATACTAGAGTGATGGAGGTAGATATGTATAGGGGTAAGGTGACAGGGATACTAGAGTGATGGAGGTAGATATGTATAGGGGTAAGGGGACAGGGATACTAGAGTGATGGAGGTAGATATGTATAGGGGTAAGGGGACAGGGATACTAGAGTGATGGAGGTAGATATGTATAGTGGTAAGGGGACAGGGATACTAGAGTGATGGAGGTAGATATGTATAGTGGTAAGGTGACAGGGATACTAGAGTGATGGAGGTAGATATGTATAGTGGTAAGGTGACAGGGATACTAGAGTGATGGAGGTAGATATGTATAGAGGTAAGGGGACAGGGATACTAGAGTGATGGAGGTAGATATGTATAGTGGTAAGGTGACAGGGATACTAGAGTGATGGAGGTAGATATGTATAGTGGTAAGGGGACAGGGATACTAGAGTGATGGAGGTAGATATGTATAGGGGTAAGGGGACAGGGATACTAGAGTGATGGAGGTAGATATGTATAGTGGTAAGGGGACAGGGATACTAGAGTGATGGAGGTAGATATGTATAGGAGTAAGGGGACAGGGATACTAGAGTGATGGAGGTAGATATGTATAGGGGTAAGGGGACAGGGATACTAGTGATGGAGGTAGATATGTATAGGGGTAAGGTGACAGGGATACTAGAGTGATGGAGGTAGATATGTATAGGGGTAAGGGGACAGGGATACTAGAGTGATGGAGGTAGATATGTATAGGGGTAAGGGGACAGGGATACTAGAGTGATGGAGGTAGATATGTATAGGGGTAAGGGGACAGGGATACTAGAGTGATGGAGGTAGATATGTATAGGGGTAAGGGGACAGGGATACTAGAGTGATGGAGGTAGATATGTATAGGGGTAAGGGGACAGGGATACTAGAGTGATGGAGGTAGATATGTATAGGGGTAAGGTGACAGGGATACTAGAGTGATGGAGGTAGATATGTATAGAGGTAAGGTGACAGGGATACTAGAGTGATGGAGGTAGATATGTATAGGGGTAAGGGGACAGGGATACTAGTGATGGAGGTAGATATGTATAGGGGTAAGGGGACAGGGATACTAGAGTGATGGAGGTAGATATGTATAGGGGTAAGGGGACAGGGATACTAGAGTGATGGAGGTAGATATGTATAGGGGTAAGGTGACAGGGATACTGGAGTGATGGAGGTAGATATGTATAGGGGTAAGGGGACAGGGATACTAGAGTGATGGAGGTAGATATGTATAGGGGTAAGGGGACAGGGATACTAGAGTGATGGAGGTAGATATGTATAGAGGTAAGGGGACAGGGATACTAGTGATGGAGGTAGATATGTATAGGGGTAAGGTGACAGGGATACAGGAGTGATGGAGGTAGATATGTATAGGGGTAAGGGGACAGGGATACTAGAGTGATGGAGGTAGATATGTATAGGGGTAAGGTGACAGGGATACTAGAGTGATGGAGGTAGATATGTATAGGGGTAAGGGGACAGGGATACTAGAGTGATGGAGGTAGATATGTATAGGGGTAAGGGGACAGGGATACTAGAGTGATGGAGGTAGATATGTATAGGGGTAAGGGGACAGGGATACTAGAGTGATGGAGGTAGATATGTATAGGGGTAAGGGGACAGGGATACTAGAGTGATGGAGGTAGATATGTATAGGGGTAAGGGGACAGGGATACTAGAGTGATGGAGGTAGATATGTATAGGGGTAAGGTGACTAGGCAGCAGGATATAAGATAAACAGAGTAGCAGCAGCTTGTATGTGAGTGGGTGTGCGGGTATATAGAGTCAGTATAAATGTATGTGCATTATTATGTGTGAGTGAGCAGATGATGGAGTGAGTGTTTGTTGGAGTGTTTGTGTGTGTGTGAGTGAGCAGATGATGGAGTGAGTGTTTGTTGGAGTGTTTGTGTGTGTGTGAGTGAGAGAGTGTATAGGGCCCTGTGATGTGCATAGAGACAGTGCAAATACTGAAATAAAAAGGTCAATAAAAAAGGTACAAGAATGCACAAGAGGAGATTACTGTGACTCGACAGTCATCTAGAATTTTACAGTAACACTGTCACCCCAACAGCCCTAGATGTGACCTGACTGGTTCAGACTGGAGAGGCGGCCTTCCTACAGAGTCACAGCTGGGCCACGTGCTTGAACACTGGGATTGGATGGCCTGTCTTTCCACACTGAGGGTCGGTCATCCAGTGACTTTTTTCTCTCCAGCCACTCTCCTCTCAGTCTCACATTCAGTGGCTCTACTCTGTTCCTCCTTCGCCAGTCCATCTACGCCCTTTCCTCAACTCTCACTCCTCTCTACCAAGTCTACACAAATGGAGCTGGCGGAGGTCCATCGGTGTCGTTCTCTACGTAGTTCAATGTACATTTGTTTGGCTGAATTTTTGGAACACAATGAAAATGGACCTACGTCAGCTCTGTTTGCGTAGACTGTGTAGAGCCCTTCATTCAACTTCTCTCAGTGTCTTCTTCCCTCACTGTGTAGTGTGTGGACTAGGGCCCTTCTCCCAGCCCCAGTCATCTCTGCGCGGTCCTCTCTGGCAGGCTAGACTGACTAATGTGGAAGGTATGTGCTGAGCATACAACTTCTGCATTTGGATCGAGAATTCTAATTCACACTAGAAACACCCGACTTCCCCAATCAGTCACACCAAATCCAGCTACCCATTGCTTTCTAATCCCCTTTCTCTCGTTCTCATCATTTACGCATTCTGAGCACCAAGTAGTGCGGATGGAGGGCAGTTAAATCTGGTCTGGGGAACAGTCTGACTTTACTTAGATCAAACAAATAGACCAGACAACACATTTTGATTATACATCTGGGAGCTATAGATATTTGTAGACCCATGGTTAAGAAACTATTTAAAGGTACTCTTCTCCATTCCATTTAACCTAATAGTATCAAATCCTAAAAATGTAGTGCTTATGGTCATTGGTTGTGAAATTTATGTTGTAATACCTCACTAAACAAACTCATCTAAGTGTGTTTGTCCACCTATTCTACTCTGTTTAGTGAAATGCCTTCAGATTCCAGAACATAACTGTCCTGGGAGCACTATTCCCTCTGC